>NW_026294534.1:46218131-46533131 GCF_007827085.1 Peromyscus californicus insignis | reverse complement strand
GAATTCATCAGCAGTTGGGAAGCAGGGAGAGGTGGGTGCTGATGGTCAGCAGTTTCTCTTATTTACCTGTTAGAATTCAGTCGAGAACCTCAGCCCACAGCACGGTTGCCGACCATGTTCTGGGTGAGTTTTCACTTGTCGGTTAATCCTCCCTGGAAATGTCTGCACCGACATATGACAAATGTTGCCTCCCTAGAGCCCATCCAGTCAAGTTGAAAGTGAATGTTCACCATCCCAAGATACTAGTAAATACAAAGGCCTTAGGAAACTTTATTTCCACTCACTCCTATCTACACTTAGTGCTTTCGTGTATTTCAGTTCTATGGATATTTTATTTCCTAGATGGCATGATTTCCATGACTTGTTATTCATTCTGGTTTTCTTCCTCATTTCCTTTCACTATCCTTCATTTCTCTGGGCATCTTCCTTCATCTGGAGATCTTATTTTCATTTAAAAACTTTTTTTCCATATTCCTTGAAAAAGATCTTCCTTCTTTCTCCTTCCTTCTTCCTTTCCCCCTCTTTCTTTCTTTTGACCTTTTCTTGGAAGGTACTTGTCAAAGCCAGACAGTGCTTGATAATTTTTATGTTATTCACTTTACTGTGTTTTACATGTTTTGCTTCGGGATTTTTGTAAGACTCTGTATGGTATCTTATTGTTAGACCTTATCGTTTCAGGGAGCATGTCTGTATAACAAAGCACATACACATCAAGGGATTCCAACAACCATCTACTTTTCTTGCTTCTGTATGTTGATGATTTGGGTTTTGTATAGTGGAGAAGGTTCTCTGCTTTGAGTCAGGCTTGGTTAACTTTGGTTGGGGCTCACTCATTTTTGTACAGCAATTTCCTCCAAGTTGCAATATTCCATATTGATAGGAGGTTCAGGAGATTTTATATATATATATATATATATATATATATATATATATATGTCTTACATATATATATGCCTTACATATATATATATGCCTTACAGTATGTAAGACATATATATATATGTCTTACAGTAACAGTCTCCAATATTTTTGAAGTCTCTTGGATATCCCTACCAACAACTCACAAGAATGCTTCTCATGCTTCCCACAGAGAAGCATAGCAGTCTTCACCCTCATTAAGGAAACATGTACAGTGACCGTTTCAGAAAACCACAACTGATCAAGATGCAGAGTTGTGGAGCCCAGTACCAACAGATCTACAACACAACTCCTGCACCTAAGATTAAGGGATCATTGTGGAAATGGGGGCTGAGAGATTGTAAGAGCCAGAGCAGCTGGGAGTTTCGGTGAGGTTGTGTCTCCTGGAAGTGTCAGAAGCTACTTCCATAAGTCTCACCAACCCGACTTCCTAAACATGAAAAAGATGGCTTGAACAAGGGAAGCACTAAGACATACTAATGTGGAAAGGGAAACGCTCATGAGGCAGTGACCCTAGACAGAGAATGTTAGGTAACTTAAGACCTCTGGAAGCAAGAAAGGCAGGCTCCTTCAGGTAAGAGCACAATTGGTTATCCAACACAAAATTTCAGTCCTGAAATTACGCACACACACACGTAACACTTTCCAGAACGAGTAGATTGTATTAATGTATTTTATGTATTTAGAAAGGTCTCTCCATGCCCCCCCCCCCCCCGCCACACATGTAACAACAATTAAAGAAAAACAAGTGATGAATTTGAAAGGAATCAAGGGGGCGGGCCAGTACATAGTAGGTTTTGGAGGGAAGAAAGGGGAGGGGGAAATGGTCTAATTATATTCTCATATCAAAAAAAGAAAACATTTAAAATAAAACCTTTACAGATTCCACGAGAAATAAAACTTACAGGATTCCCAAAGCCCATCCACAAGATTACAAACACACTAAAAACATCTGGGACGAGAGACTCTGACTAGCTAAGCTATCTAGAGGAGACTCCCATGAGCTGAGCTGCCTAGAAAACATTCCTCTACCTGTTGGGCTATGTAAGTACAACATTTACAGAGTCTCAGGGTTCCAGGCTTCGTGAGTTATCAAATCCCCATCATGCTGGAGTGAAGCAGCTGTATTGGAATCATCACTGCTTCTGTAAGTAACTTTTCACCCATATTCCTGGAAACAACATCAACAAACTCACCCCGTTGGACGCTGGTGCAATCGTTACTTTTATCAGTCATTGGTTTATTCTCTGGGGTGAATTGATATGTGTTTCATGCTTCCCCAGGAAAAGTGTCATGTGAAACTTGTATATCTGGTTCTGGCTGTTGGGAGGGTTGGGAACCAGCTGAGGAGCTATTTTAGAATGAGTAGTTGAAGTCCTAATGTGCGTAAATGCTGCCAAAAAAAATCTTTAGGGAGCAGAAAAGGATGCAGCAAATTGCAGTGTTGTATCTTAAGGGACTTTTGCAGCCATCTTATCCTTCAGTAACTAGCACCCTGATCCACCAGCTACCATTAATCTTCATGAGAAACTCTCCACCAACAAACTCATTAGAATTCACTGAAGGCTCCCGAAAGCTCAAGTGATCTTTGGCATCTCATTGTTCATAAAATAAAGTATTTTAATATACACATTTTGAGCACATTAGCCTCTCAGAGTTAATATTCTACAAAAGTGTAAATATAACGCTATAAGCAGAAGCAATCTAACAAACTCACGTGACTCATTTTCTTTTGATATTTACTTTATTGGGGGTGTGGCAGTGAATTTGCAATATCCCCTAGCTATCCCGAAAGTCATATAGACCTGCTCAGCTCATCATTCACTCTTTAGTTAAAAATTGTGGACTTTCTAACAGTTATAGTTTTATCCAGTGGAAATAACAATAATTTTATTTTTTCCCTTCACAGTCAAATTTCCTTTTTATTGCCTAATTAAACCAGAGTGTTGGGTAAAAGTGGGGAGATAATGGGAATTCTGGTTCTTTTCCCAATTACCCCAAGTTGTTTTTGTTGTTAACATTTGATCATTTAGCATGACAATTTTTCTGGTAGGTATTTTCTGAAAGAGTAAGAAATCACACTCTTAATATGGTATGAGTTTCAATTTTTTTTTATTATTTTTTAATTTGTGTGTATACATGTGTGTGCGTGCACGCATGCTGTTGTGTGTAAATACAGACACTTGAAGTGTGGGTGTGGAAGTCAGAGGTAGTTCTCAGAATCTATTCTCACCTGTCACTGTGGGATCCTGGGGTTGGTCTCAGAGTCTCAGGTCTATCAGTGTCTCTTGCCACCGAGACATCTTGCTGACCTTGGTATAAGTTTTTAGTGCATCTGCTGTTGTTACTAAGAATTGAAGTTGATCAGGGAAGATGGCAGTTTAGAAGCCATGCTAGAACTAGCAAATGATTACAGGTGGAGAAACAAAGGGAACAGGAATATTTCATCACTCCATCCGCTGCTTCTCCAGTCCCTAGGATATAATTACTCAACAACCCAATATCCATGGTTTCAGTGCTCGTTGCCAACAATAGTCTGAAAATATTTAATGGAAAAATCCAAGATATAAGTCATTCATAAGTTCTAAGTTAGTGTCATTTTAAGTAGCATGATAAAATACTGTGCCTTTTGATTCTTTCTCACTTGAGACATGAATAACTTTGTCCAACATGTCCATATTGGATATGCGACCCACTAATTAGCGTCTTGGCTGTCAGACTGACAGTCATGGCATCTGGATTCTTGTGTTCATGTAACACTTATTTAAAGTTTTTATTTGAGAAAAAAATCAGGGTGGCTGGATATTTCCATGTCTTTTCATCTAGTCCTCAATTTCTTTTGTGTGGTTATATTTGTAGATTTTTCTGTTCTGTAACTTCTAATTCCACTCATAAAGGAAAGTATTTAAAACTACATATTATTTATATTAGAATTTTTACTAAAAAATTAAGGAAACCAAGGTCTCCATTTCACATTTAGTTTAATTATTTTTTCAATTATCATATGGAGACATAGCATTGTAGACTTATTTAAAGCTACCTATAGAACATAAATTTTTAAGTAAATGTTTAACATGATGCAATGATATTTCAGTTTTATGTAATATTTGATTTTAAGTACATTTATAGTTAATTTGAAAAAATTTAATTCAAAGTATAACATACATTGATGTCTGTGAGCACAAAATAATAATTATCCGTAAATAAGAAGGTTTTTTTTTTTTGTTTTTGTTTTTTTTTTTTTTTTGGTTTTTCGAGACAGGGTTTCTCTGTGTAGCTTTGCGTCTTTCCTGGATCTCGCTCTGTAGACCAGGCTGGCCTCAAACTCACAGAGATCCGCCTGCCTCTGCCTCCCGATTGCTGGGATTAAAGGCGTGCACCACTGCCGCCCGGCCATAAATAAGAAGTTTAAGTAAAACGTCACATTATAGGGAGGAAAGATGTAAGACACACTACACATACCTGCAGTACTTGCTGACTGGTCACTATTAGAATATGCAAAGGTGTTTATGTCTAATTGTAACTCATTTCTACTAGATGTTCACAAATACTGGTTTCCTGCTACATGTCCATATTTCGGGTGAAACTTCAGACTAGTCATTCCTATTCAAGTTTCTCCTTAAAATTTAAGTGGTTAGGTCTTTATGGAAGAGTTAAAATAATGCAAAATATGCTTATAGTGCAGTATTTGGGAAGTACTCATCAATTTCAAATAGGTGGATTTTGTTCCAAGCTGAGAAGCCTAGACTTTTTCAGGCACAGTGAATCACTTACACAGCATTTCTTTGAGAAACTGACTGATGTGAAAATCATGTACTTTCACTTTTACTAGTATCATTTACTGCTTACAAATAGCATTACTCAGAGTGGGTGTATTTAAAGATCTTTAAATATTGGACAACAAAGAAAGCAAAGCAGAATTATTTCTCACTTTGTGTTATTAATATGAGTATATGTACAAAAACATTTTTAGTTTGGGATATAACAGAATTGGTTTTATCATCTCACTAGATGTACATATAAAAGACTAGGTAATTTATGTGAATTGGAATAAAAGAGTTTTATTGAAAGATAGGCACTTTTGAAATTAGTACAAACCAACAAAGAAATAATCAATAAAAATACATTGAATCATTTCTTAATAAGCATATACAATACATATAAAACTTTACAATTTCCTCCTTTATTGCTATAACTGTTGTTGAAAGTTTCATTCCTGAGGTTTATGGAATCCATTAAATTTCTAAAATTAGGAAGGAAAACAAAAACCATCTTCCTTGGTTTGAGGCTGAAGTGTGAATCTTCAGTGTTAGTAAAAATATCATTTTCCCATACATCAGACATTTTATTTGGACATGGTCCCACTGGAATTCATTCCCTAACTACTGACCCGCACACATACCATATCTTCAAAGAGTTGAAATGTTTAGCTTGTAGATCATGTACAAGCTGCTATTACTAAGTATTTCCATTGCAAAGTAGCCTCCCCCTCTTGAAGTGCAAACATATAAAGTGAATCATTTAAGATCTGTTTTGATTTAAATAACAATTCAAGTATCTCCTCTCTGAAAACCATTAATATTTATGAGCCACAGTGATAAATATGCTTTCTGAAAGGCAGAATATCTCTTGAATATCCTGTGTTTTGCCCTTAGATTATGTAGGTTATAACCCAGTTTTGGCTTGCACTGTATTTTTGCTAGCTTATTGTACATCTTTATCTATACATTTAACTGATCATTTAGAAAAATATTAACATCAGACACAGACAGGTAGGTTTCATACTACACAGCATTTCATTTTAAAAGCTATATTAATAAAGATGCAGTCTGAGTGAGTCCCTTGTGCTTAATTTCAGTGATGGTCAATGCTTAAGATGTTCATGGAGCTTTTACAAAAGATGGAGTGATGTCATAATCTTGAAAATGAATTCCTTTAGATGCTGTGATCTTCATGATGGCACCATTGAGAGCGTCATCTTCAATGAGTGTTATTAATCCATTGGCGATGATTGATGGGCTAAAAATGAAGGAAACATTTGTATTTTGAAAATAAATGGAACTAAATAACATCACAATATTTTCTTAAGCAGCTGCATGCTTATCATAGGGAAATACAATTCATTAAGCTATTGTTACCTTCAATTTTTATTCATTGAGATGTTAAGTAAATTATATAATAAATTTAGTGCTCATTGGGCAATGCATTTGAAGTCATTAATCATATTGCTAAAAATATTCACTTTCTCATCTAGACCAGATCAGTAGATATCTGACTTACTAGACAGAAACTCCACTGGAGGAAAAATAGAATCAATTAATAGCATTTATTGAAGATCATTTTTACCAAGTGCCATTTTAACTACATTCCATGATGTATATCATCTTATTGGTCTGCCAAAGATTCCTAAATTTGTTATACTATGCCTTTACATGTGAGAAAACTGATACTTTCTGAAGTTTGGTGAAGAAGTTCATGGTCAGTGGTGGAGTTAAAGCTGAGATTCAATCGTAGCTCTGACTCCTTCAACACCACAGCTATAATTCTGTGCTGAGAAAAACTCATCTAACTCATCTTGCAAAAGTCTCACATACTTTTTTTTTTTTTAAATGAAGGATACCCTTATGCCATGGCAGTATATTTGGATTTTATTATTTATTTTTTGTGAAAATTTTATTGCAAATAGACTCTTTTTCCTGTATGATATTCTGATTATGGCTTCCCCTCCCCCCGCTGCTCCAGTATCTCCTCACTTCCCCACTCACTCAAACCCACATCTTTCCTTTTTCTACCACACTAGAATACAACTAAAATAGGGATAGTAAAAATAATGATGATAAAACAAAATTAAACAAGATAAAAACAAACCAATAAAAGAAAAACAGCCAAAGAAAAAGCTCAAGAAATACGTATAGACACAGAGACACATCCAGAAATCCCATAAGAATCCAAAATAACGCTTTTTAAAAAAAAAAAGTCCTGGAAAGGCATTATGAGACAACCTCTAAAAATGCCGTTGAGTTTGTGCTGTCTGTCTACCATGGGGTATAGGATCTGGCCTTAGGAGTGGTTTGTATGTCCAGTGAGAGTCCACTGGAGAAAACTATTTTTTCATTTTCCAGTGGCTCTCAATTGCAGACAGCTTCTGGGCTAGGGATGGGGGCATGTGTCTGCTTTCCGTCTCAGTGCTCAGACCTGTTCAGGCCCTGTGCATGTTGCCACAGTCTCTGTGAGTTCATATTTGTGTCGGTCCATCTATTCTAACTTAGACACAGTTCTTTGATTGTGTGCCCAAGTGTGTGTCCGTGTTCATGTGTGTGTGTGTGTGTGTGTGTGTGTGTGTGTGTGTGAGGTCTGTGTCCATGTCCGTGTCCGTGTCCGTGTGTGTATGTGTGTGTGTGTGAGAGAGGGGGGGAGGGAGGGGGAGGGAGGGAGAGAGAGAGAGAGAGAGAGAGAGAGAGAGAGAGAGAGAGAGAGAGAGAGAGAGAGAGAGAGAGGATCAATTGTTTTTATGAAAGTGGTTGAAATTTTGGAGTCATATAACTATACAACATTACACACGGGTTTTACTTGATTTTTGCTTGAAGTTGAAGTTTAGGCAAGTAAGGTATAATTGCCGTGAAAAGCTAACAAATATCATTTAGATAAGAAATCTGATAAAGGCTGAAGGCTGTTTTCAAAGCAAAATTCGTAATGTTTAACCACAGTTCTATTCCTCCTGCCTGTTTTTCCTGTCAAAAGTTTGTCAACCCAAACCTTGAGATTTGTATCACTTTCTAAAATTTAAAACTTTAAAAAGATTGCTTGTGTAGATAATGCTTTGATCCACTGTGAAAAGAAAGAGATTTACTTACTCCAGGATTCCATAGAATTTCATCATCGCCTTGATCTGATCCTTATACTCTATATACTGGCCCATGTTTTCTTCTTTTTCAATGGACTCAAGGATGGGTGTGTTGACAAAGCCTGGACAAATAGCGTTCAGTCTTACTCCACTCTTCATAAGGTTGGCAGCCATCTGCCAATCAGAACACAGTTGAGGGCTTCAGGAGCTTTATAAAAGTACAGTACAGGACACTGAAACTAACAGTTCCTTATAATCCTCACGGAAAGCACACTCACTAGATAGGCTCTGAGATATGGAATAATTACCAGTGGGCATATAAGGTATAAACACACAGAATTCATTCATGAAAGCTCCAGTGCATTCACTCTTTTAAAAGTACCAACACTGGAAAACTCCTAAGATTACAGAATTATCCAAGCTGCTCTTCTCTACTGAACTCTTTAGGGACCTGAAGTCAAGCAACTGAGGCTTTTTTTTTTTTTTTTTTTGGAGGGGGGCAAACATCATAATAAAAGTTCTACTACTTATGAATTCAATATTGTCACACTATGTAAACATTACTTTTCATTATACAGAAATACACATAAAACAAGGTTGAATACTGGGGGGGCCGACCAAAATGTTTTCAACTCAGGCTTTTCAGTAACTTCTCCTTTTGTTTCTTCCAGAAATGATGACTCAATATTTACTAATTCAGCATCTGCAAGTAACTTCCTAACTGCTGTGAACCATGAGAATCAACTATAGAAATAGTCAGTCATACATTTAAATGTGAAATATCTGCTTGGTAATGGTTTATCTTCTTCTAAAACACTGAAATATTGTCTTTTTTTAAGATTTATTTATTGATTACATATACAGAAGAGGGAGCCAGATCTCATTACAGATGGTTGTGAGCCACCATGTGGGTGCTGGGAATCGAACTGAGGACCTCTGGAAGAGCAGTCAGTGCTCTTAACCTCTGAGCCATCTCTCCAGCCCCTGAAATATTTTCAAATTAAGTACTGAGGTCTATTCAACCCAAATTAAGAGTAAAGACTACTTTCCTTCTCAAGAATGATTAACCCTGGTGCTTCTGCTTATGATTTCTCCTTGTTAATGTGAAACTTCATCTTTCTGGTCCTTTCATCCTATCCAGTACTACTCAGAGACTTCCCAACTGTCCTTTTCTGCTGTCTGTGCTTCATAATACATTTTCCAAAGAGCAGGCAAAATTCTATTTGAGTGTTCTATTTAAGGACTCCTGACATTAATATTGTAGAAACTGTGCACAATTTTAAAAACAAAGAGTATTTCTCTATTATTTAAAATATTCATTAGTGTCACCTAATGACAGTGATATATTCTTTGTTTAGTCTTCTACATGATCGAAAATGTTTTCACCATAAGGATTTAAGTGGGATGTCTCCTCCATCTTTTGGCTAGATTTTTTTTTAATTTGTATTTCTTTTCTTATAGTCTATAAAATTTGGGTTTCATCTATGAGCACAAGGAGGAAGAGAGTCTGTGGTTCTGATTTCCTTACCGCTGCCGAGCGTGTGAATCCGATTATGCCGTGCTTGGAGGCACAATAAACAGGTTGTTGTGCAACAGGCATAAGTCCTGAAAGAAAGGAAGAAAAAGTCTAAAACAGTTGAAGTTCTCAAAAGTGGACTATCTTATAAAGACTGTACAAAGGATGGCTTTTGGTCACAGCACTTTAAGATTCATCCGGAAAGTACACTGGGGCGAAACCAGACCCCCAGGTGCAACAGCAGAACCCCAAACAACCCCAAACAAACAACCATCCCACAGAACCTATTGGACTTGAGTGACTGTTGCTGCCAAGCTTATTTCTCACGTCAGTCCAAACTTAACAGTCGGATTTAACTACTCATTTATATATTTTCATGACTGATGAGTTTCTTCCACTAACTTTATTTTCCTTTTGAGACAGAGTCTCACTATATATCTCAGGCTGTCTTTGAACTTGTAATCCTCCTGTTTTAGCCTTCCAAGTACCAGGATTATGGGTGTGTACCACTTTGCCTGACTCAGGTGATCCAGTTTTAACAATTCTTTTTCAATATGTAATTCCTCTCAGTCAGGAAGTAGTGACTGGCCCCTGGTTACTGTGAGATTCATTCACATCAAGTGTCATATTCGTGTTAAATTATTCTGCTGATATGTGCCAGTCTCCACCCAGCTAACTAGTCACACAACATCACCACCACATGGTTGAAAGTGTCATGCCAAAGTTCAGCAATAAAGTCAGACCTTAACCACTCCCTGGGTGCCTTCCAGGCTTCCATTTATGAAGCATGTTTGCCCAAGAGCAGTTTAAATCCCTGAAGAGGGTAGATCACACTTAGTACACAGTGATCTCAAGGTACTAGAACATGTTGGTCCTCTTGTTGTTTTGAGTCAGTAAAATGTGCAAGAATTTACAGTGTCTCCACAGGGTACATAGGGATGTCAGACGTGTAAGATAAAGAGAACAAGGGAGTGTAGCCAGATGGTACTGCTTTTGTCCCTGTGTCATCTATTTGTTACAGGTATATGGGACAAAGGTAGTGTTTGCACGATGGTCTTCACATCCTGCGCAAATAACAAAAGGTACGTCTTGAATCACAGATAAGCTAACTGACACAGCCACAGAAATGACAAGAATACTGTTCATAAATATTATCAAAGGTGATGACTGAATGAATTTTTGTTACCTAGATAATAGAGTGGACAAACTTACGATCTCTAGTTATTTCAAGGGGTCACACGTGAGAAATATATAAACTAGTTTTTTTTGGCTGTGGTCATGAGCAAGCACACACACTATATATATATATATGCCATTTCTTTAGAAGTAGAATTGCATACAAACAAAAACCAACCCAACCAACTAACCCACCAACCAGCCAACAAACCAACCAACCAAGCAAACAAAAACCAAGGTCTCACTATATACTCCAGACTGGTCTCAAGTTTTCTATGTAACATAAGCTGGCCTTGAACTCTCAATCCTTCTGTCTCAATCCTGCAAGTGCTTGGATTAAAAGCAGGAGCTACCGTATCCCAGTGACTTTGTTCCCATTAAAAAAACAGCATTGGGTTTTATGAACTTTATTTTAACATTGTAAGTTTTCACTGTATTTAAATTTTTATAGCTTTGCTGAGTTGTAATTGATATAAAAAAACAGCATATTCTTTTTATTTATTTATTTTTTAAAAATTTTTCTTTATTAAGAAATTTTCTACTCACTCCTCATGCTATCCACAGAGCCCTTCTCCTCCCTCCTCCCACTCCCAGCCCTCTTTCCCAAGCCACCCTGCATCCCCACATCCCCCAAATCGAGTTCTCCCATGGGGAGTCAGCAGAGCCCAGCACACTGAGCCCAGGCAGGTCCAAACCCCTTCTCACTGCACCTAGGCTGTGCAAGGTTTCTCACCACAGGCACTGGATTCCCAGAAGCCTGCCCATGCACCAGGGACAGATCCTGATCCCCCTGCCTGGGTGCCCCCCAAACAGTTCGAGCCAAACAACCGTCTTCCGTGTCCAGAGGGCTTAGTCCAGTCCCATGGGGGCTCCACAGCCACCAGTCCACAGTTCATGGAAAAAACAGCATATTCTTAAGGTGCATAATTTTATAAGTTTTGACATATGTATAAACAACTGATGTTATGAGCATAAACTATGAAGCTATAAGCATATGACAACAAACAAGTCCATCACCTTATGATTCTTTCCTTCTGCCCTTCGTCCTCCACCCAAGAAACTACTGATATGTTTTGTTAGTGTTTGCATTTTCTAGAATTTTATGCATATGTAATCAATGAATTTTTTGGGGGGGTTTGGTTCTTTCATTTGTGATAACTATGTTGGGATTCATTCATCAGTATCTTATTGATATTATCATCATTACTATTATTGTTCTGCTAAACAGCAATCCACTGAATGATATAGCATTTATCTATACAATGCATTCACTTTGCAATAGATATTTGGGCTGTTTCCAGTTTTGTGGTATTAAAATTCAAAATAAAGAGGACTCTACCCACCGGTTAGGCATTTGGTCAAATTCTAGATGATTTGGTTAAATGGAGATTTTTTTTTCATCTCACAGAGGGTGTTGATTTCATTTATCGCCTCACAGACTTTGAATGGGTAGGGTGGATTATTGATCTGCAGTGCTTCTTGTACTAGGGTGGGTATAATGTGACTTTGGGACCCCATTCAAATGGCAGTTTAAGTGTCTGTCTTCCTTTGGCTCAATCTCTTCCTCTGTAGTAGCAAATACAGCTACGCTTTGGAAGCATTGGCTTCTCTCCTTGGCTAGACCTGTAAGCATGCCGAACAACTCTAGACTTGTCACCGACCCTCTGGTTTCTGTATGTTCCTGTTCTGGATGACTTTATCTGGTGAACATAGTTTCCTGGTTCCTCTCTTTTTGTGTCATGTGCGCACACACAGATGGGGCCGATTTTTCTCAAGGTTGAACTCCAACTTCTCAGCAAGAACCCCTCATCTGCTATTTGTTCCTGACATGGAGCTTTGTTTTAGTCACAGCCACCTCTCCTGACAATCTTCTTTACTTAAATTATGTGGATACTAATTCCAACATTGGGGCTGCACTGAATTCATTTCCAGTACACACACACACACACACACACACACACACACACACACACGAGTAAGATTAAGCACAAAGGCAAACATATGTAAATTAAAATGCATATAACCAATGGGTGGACTAGTACTATATAAAATATCACTTATAAGCACTGTTTTAGTATTTAAATATGACCGCTTTGCTTTTTTTCTCCAAGAAACTAACAACTTTCACACAGACTGGGAGAAAATACTTCTAAAAGTTATATGTCATAAAGGACTGCTAACGAAATATACCTATCAAATTTTAAAACTCAACAGAAAAGAAATAAAAACTTTTTAATACAGATAAAACTACCTCTCTGAAGAAGATACTACATATGACAAAGAGGTATATGAAAATATGCTCTCTGGGTGGTGGTGGCGCACACCTTTAATCGCGGCATTTGGGAGGCAGGCGGATCTTTATGAGTTTGAGGCCAGCCTGGTCTATAGAGCAAGATCCAGGAAAGGCTCCAAAGCTACACAGAGAAACCCTGACTCAAAAAACAAACAAACAAAAAACAATAATAAAGAGAGAGAAAGAAAATATGCTCAACCTCATTGTGTCCTCATGAAATTTCAAACTAAAACGAGGTACCCCTTCATCTTTTACTGCTGTTTTTGGTCCTCTTTGTACCCACTGTTCCTGGACAACATACTCTCAATTCCTCTCTCTTTGTCACAGGCACACAGGCAGTCACAAATTATTTTCATACTTCAATTCTAGTTCACTAGCCGGAACTAATTAGAATAGCCCAAATCCAGACACTGAGAGTCGCAAATGCTAGTGAAATAGAACAATAGGAATTCCGAGTCATTGCTGGTGGGAATGCAAAATGGCACAGGCCCCATGGAGTCAGCCTGGCAGTGTTTGACAAAAATGTCTTTTTACAACACGACTCAGCAATTGTGCTCCTTGGCACTAACCCAAAGTAATTGAATACGTATGTCCTCACAAAAACCTGAGCGTGGATGCTTCCAGTGGTCTTGTGTGTAACTGCCCAAAGTTGGAGTCAAGTGAGATGTCTTTCTATGAGTAAAGGAATAAAATAGTACACTGTACTTAGCACTAAAAATAAATGAAATATCAAGCCATGAACAGATGAGGCAGAAACTAAATTTTTTATTGTGAAGAAACAAAGCTGAGCTGCAAAAATGACATATGGTAGGATTCAAGCCATGACTTCCTAAAAAAGGCAAAGCTGTGGAGACAGGGGAAAGATGTGTGTTTGCCAGGGCTGCATAGGGGAGAAATGAACTGGTAGAGCAGGGGGTTATCAGAGCATGCAGACAGGGCAGCATGCACAATAAGATAGCTGCCAATTTGAGTCAGTGTCGTCTGTTCACGTCTACACCAAGAGTGGACCTTATGAGGAAGTCACAGCACCATGCCTACCTTCATGATCAAGGGAATGCTAAATTTCAGTGAGGCTTGGTGAATAAAGACTGTACTCACCCACTTCGAGGATCTTTCAATCTAATCAAATACGTGTTCTGGTGGTGGTGGTGGTGTGGTGGTGGTGATGGTGATGGTGATGGAGGTGGTGGTGGTGGTGTGGTGATGGTGATGGTGATGGAGGTGGCGGTGGTGGTGTGGTGGTGTGGTGGTGGTGGTGGTGGTGGTGGTGGTGGAGGTGGAGGTGGTGATGGTAGGAGAGTGAATCCTAATGTAAGTTATGAACTGTAAGTGAAAATGTGCCAGGGTATATTTATCTATTGGAACAAATAGAGTACTTTAGAAAGGGTGCTGTTAGTGAAAGAGACTGCTACTAAGTGATAGTAGAGAGGTAGGCACGTTCTCCGTACTTTGTGCCCAATTTTGTTTTGAACCTAACACTTCTCTATTAAAATGAAGCCTACCGAAAACAATATTTTTAGTCTCACTTTATTTGAGACAGGATCTGGCAACTGTATTCCAGCTTGGCTTGGAACTCATGATGTAACCCAGGCTAGCTTTGAAATCAAGATCCACCTGCCTCACCTTTTTTGAGTGATGGGATGACAGGCGTGTCCCACTAAGCTAGGCAATGTTATCTTTGTAATTAAATGTATCAAGAGGGATCACAACACAGTGGATTGGACCTTGCGTATCAGGCAGACTGAGCTCAAATCTTCAATCCAGAATTATGAGCCCATCTGCCATGTCAACTCTGCAGAGATAAGTGGCGCATACTGTAATGCTTTCTGATGCAAGCTGGGGTAGTAATAAAATCTACTATGAGTCTACAGTAAATCAATGTACACAATATGCTTAAAATGATGCTACACACATAGTAACAACATCACTATGAGAGTTGATCTTCATTGCCAACTTGACTACCTTTAGAATCACCTAGGAGACACACTTTCAATCCAGAATTATGAGCCCATCTGCCATGTCAACTCTGCAGAGATAAGTGGCGCATACTGTAATGCTTTCTGATGCAAGCCGGGGTAGTAATAAAATCTACTATGAGTCTACAGTAAATCAATGTACACAATATGCTTAAAATGATGCTACACACATAGTAACAACATCACTATGAGAGTTGATCTTCTTTGTCAACTTGACTACCTTTAGAATCACCTAGGAGACACACTTCTGCATGTGTCTCTGAGGATGTTTCTATAGAGGTGCAACCAGGAAGGGCTGAGTCCTGGACTGAGAAAGAAAAAAGGGGGACGGGGAGTAGATGAAAGGAGAGAGAGAGAGAGAGAGAGAGAGAGAGAGAGAGAGAGAGAGAGAGAGAGAGAGAGAGAGAGAGAGAGAGAGAGAGCAGAGTGACAGCATTCCATTTTCTGTGCCTCCCGATCTGTCCAGCATAAACAGGCTCATTATTACAAGCACACTTCCTTCCTTCCCTGGCATAATTGTTTATATCCTTAAACTGTGAGTCAAACAAATCCTTCCAAACTTATTTCAAGCCAGTCATTTTGTCACAACCATAGAGAGTTAACAAATACAATTACAATTTGTTATTTTTACATCAACATACTGGAACATTCATCATTTTCTCTTAAGATAAAAATTGAAATTATTGATTAATTGACATATTTACCCATCTATCTGCTTTGCATTTTTTTTAAAAAAGAAACTATATTTTTTTTTCTAAAATGTTACAAACCTGGGACAGCATCCTAATTAGCAAACCATGGACTGTTATAAATCCTACCACACACACACACACACAAAAAAAAAAAAAAAACTTACGGAAGTAGATTCATATAAGAACTTTGAATTTAGTTCCCTTTAAGAGTAAACTATAATCAAGTCCTATTTTAACAATATTCAGCTGCAATGAGGGTTAGATAAGTCCATAGAAGGAGCTTTGACAATACAAGGACTCCTAAGGTCAAGCTGCTGGAATTAATACCTGCTAAATAAATTAATTTGTCCTTCTGTAAAGGATTCAAACGCAGCAGCAACAGCAAAACAGTTGGTTGTGCTGGGGCTGGAGAGATGACTTGGCAGCTAAGAGTGTATTCTGCCCATGCCGAGGATCAGTTTGTTTCCGGATGGCCATATCAGGTAGTTCACAACTGCTTGTCATTTCAGCTTCAGGGGTCTAGTGCCTCTGTCCCTCTGGGGGCACCTGCACTGATCTGTGTACACACATAGACATAGACATAGACACACACACACACACAGACATAGACACACACACACACACACACACACACACACACACACACAGACACACAGACATAGACACACACACAGACACACAGACACAGACATACACACACACACACACACAGACAGACACTCACAGACATAGGCACACACACACAGACACACACCATACCTAAAACTAATAAAAAATATTCTTTTATTTAACATCGTAAGAAATCTCTGATTGGTGCTTTAAAATTGATACTTGATATTTTAAAAGTCAAGCATGGTATTTTTCAATAACTATGTTGACTAATAAAATACAAGATGGTTCTTTTAAAACACTCTCTCAAGCCTAATGCTAGCCTTTATGTCTGCCAACAATAATAAATTTAAGATTCTTCAGTGGGTAAAATGCTTGTAAAAGTGTAAGGACTCGAGGTCAGATCTCCAGCACCCATGTACAAAGCCGGGCACAGTAGTGTACACCTGGAACCCCAGAACTGAGGGGTGGGCAGAGACAGGCAGATACTGAGAGCTCACTGGTCAGCCTGTCTAGATGAGCTCTAGGCGCACTGAGGAACAAACGGTCTGAAAAGTTAAGATGTGCACACAAACAAACACCACACACATATACATAAAATACAGTTTTAAAAAATCAGTAGGGTAAGCAGTGTGTGTACTTCTGTATGAATGAGCATTTATGCCGTAAGCATAGTCATGTCAAGGACTCTAATGCCTCAGACCCATGGAACAGCAGGATCTTTGGCGAATCAGGCTCAGGGGAATGGTAAAGTCTTCCTCTGTTCTGAATATGGATCTTGACAGTGTGTACGGAAAATATGAAGCCCAGACTCTTTCTCCTTGATAACTTCACCTTTGGACTGCTCCCTTACCGAGACCCCTAACTCATCTCCTGGTGCAGTTGCATATAACAAACATGGCTGTTTCCTGGCTCCTGGCTCATTGCTATCAGAGCTCATGGCCTACCCAGTCACAGTTTTTCTTTACTTGTATCCACTCTCTATCTCTCGAGTCTGGTCAATTCCAAAGCTGTGCAGATCACAACACAGTAGAAGGAGAAATTCTTCACACAAAATAAATGTTTTCTATGACTATTCGAGGTACTACTAAATAATACCAGATGATAAAATAATTTATATAGTATATATAAGACATTTGAAATACTTGAAAATTACTTATGTATGTATAAAGTCATAGTGCTAAAATTCTATTTTCATTTTATTCTCTTCTTAATATTTTTCTATCCATACTTGTAAAACCCAGCCTTAATAGCCACATTTCCCAATAAATAAAAAGTTAATTTTTTTATTTTGTGCAAAAGCTAACGTTTTTCTCACAATTGTATAGAATCTGCAAGCATATTTTTTTCTCAATAGATATGAATCATGTAAAATATACTATGTAAAAATACTGAAAAAAACTCAATTTATGAATATAAATTGTGAATCCAAACATGCTATTTTTGGAGTCAGAAAAACAGGATCTAAATCTGCCACATTTTCTATACAACCCCAAAGGAAACTAACCATTTGCTTATCTGTCTATTTTTATCTCCACTTTTTTATATGAGGGGGAAATGGAGAAGTAGTGGGGATCTATTTATCTATGTTTATGCCTAAAATGACCAAAGAAACTTGGGGACTTCCTCATTATACGGTTTTCACATGACAGAACACGTTATTCAGGGCAGTTTTGGTTTTTTTTGTTTAGCTTTGTGTGATTCTGGAATACGGCACAGGGACTGATGCACGCTAGGAAACTGTCCTCATACTGAGTTAGCACCATCCCCATCCTCGAGTGGCTTTTCTTTTTATTGTTAGGTTTACTGAGAGGTTATATGTGAAAGTGTGGCATGACATAAGAAGTGACAGAATATTTACAACTATTACATATTTTATAATAAAAATCTTTTCAGGAAGATAAATCCAAGAATATTTTCAGTGATTAATTCTCAGAAAATTGCTGTTAATATTCCATCAAAATTCTACTTCCTGTAAGTCCAGTCCCTACTGTGATGTTGCCAGAAGAAACAGAGATGGCCTTTACCCAGCCAGTGAAGATCCCTAGTCACAGTGGAAGCCAGATTTCTTGCAGTGAACACCTATGTCCTCTTTCCTTGGAATGGAGTTTCAGGATCACCCAAAATCCTATTCCTAAGTAAAGTTTGCAGTGAGAAACACAGCTCTAGAAGACTATTACTTCCCATACTAGGAAACAGTGAATCTGCCCAGTTCCTAAACACCTCATTAAAACATTTAAGATTCCACACCAGTCCTTTCTAATATGCGTCTTCTTAATTATTTTATGATTAAATACAACAAAAGTGATACTAGTCTTTCTGGACTAGCAAGGGAAGCTTTGGCAGTGCCAATCAGGAAGTGGGGCTCATACACTCATGACAGTGTGCATCAGAACCATTAGGATCCATATAGTAGGAAAAGTTGATCCACCCCGGGACATTCACTAAAATATTGCAAGGTGAGTTTTCTTTTATTATAACTAGTCATTATTACAATGTTTTTCACACTGTGTAGTTCCTTTGAAATTAGTGGTTTCAATGACTGTTGAAGATAATTCAATGAATTATCTGAATTATTGAATCTAAAGCTTGCTGTTTTGAGTAGGCTGGTTGGCTAGTGAGCTCTTGGCATTCTCCTGTCTCCACCCTTCAATATTGGGGTTACAGGCATGGGTGGCGGTGCCAAGCTTGCTGCATGAGTGCTGAGGATTTGAACTCAGGTTTTCACGCTTGCCTATTAAATGGTCTTACTCACGGAACTTCGTTCCCATCCTAAGAAGCCCATTTGACTTGTTGAGGTGTCGTGTGCCCGCACAGTTACCCAGTCATCGGCAATAAGACAGACTTCATTCTCGCTTGCTCCCTCCAGCATTTTTTTTAATACTTGAGTATGGAACAGAATGAGTGTTTGTATATTGTGTTTAAACAAAAACTCCTATAGAAGAGTCCACGTGGAGAGCAATGGCCAGACCCTCTTCTGGAGGGGCAGGTGGAACACATTCATTCCTCTGCTCAGGCTCATCCACTCTGCTCGTTAAACCCATTAGCTGCCTTCGAAACTGTGTCAGAGTGGTCATTACTCATAAGTTCTCTGCCCAAGCCAGTGTGACAACTTGTGGTTTTCCCAGGGCAGTGAAGGACTCTGCTGGTCTACAAGAAATCATAAGGGCTGAACCAGATGAGCTGAATATGGCCTGCAACTCTACATGCACTAGAGTGAGCAGAAAAAAAAACAAAACCCAAACTGAAAAACGTGCAAAGGAAGCTTGGAAAACAAACAGGAAGTAAATATTAAAAACACTTTGAAAGGGAGAAATAGTCTTCTCCAGGGAAGAGTATTCAGTTGGTTATCTAATAACAAGTGGTTGGCCCTGAAAACATAGATCAAGTAACATTATATAGATTAGCAACTTATATTTAGTATACATATTTCATATATATGTATGTATATATATCATTTCTCTCTATGTATATTTATATGCATATAACAACAATTAATGAAAAAAGGAGGCCATAAATTTGAAAAAGAATAAGAAGGGGTATATGAGAGGGAGGGAGGAAAGGAAGGGAAAATAATGTAATTATAATCTCAAAAACAAAAAAGTACTTAATATTTAATAATACCTCTAAGGTTTTGTTTGTTTGTTTGATGACCTCAATCTATGTACCATGACTCAAGGTCATACATTTGTTGATATGGTTTTGAGAAAATTGTGAATAAGGGGTTCTCTTTTATCTCTTATTATTTTAATACTCTGTTGTTCATGTGTGTGTATGTGTGTGTGTGTGTGTGTGTGTGTGTGTGTGTGTGTGTGTGTGTGTATATGGCTGCAAGTACATGTACACGCACATGCGCTTATTCATGCTAGGTGAGTGCTCTTCTACTGAGCTACATGCTCAACCTTTTTTATCTTGAGACAAAAATCTCACTATGTAGCTCAGACTTGCTTCAGACTGGCCATTCTCTTGTCTGCTCCTCTTTAATGTTGGGATATATATATATATATATATATATATATATATATATATATATATATGCTCTGAAATTTTATCAAATTGATCCACTGTGTATGAGTTAGACATTACTTGATAAAACGCAAGACTGTTCTGAAACTTTTGCGATGAAGGCATGTTAGCGAAAGCTCTGGGTGGGAAGCGCGGTAGCAGAAGATGGCTAATGAGAACGAGGAAATGATATACAGCAGGTGTGCAGGCTGCATTGGCTGTGCAAAGGACACTTGAAGAGGCCTGAAAGCCGAGCAGAGTGGACACAGAGACACTTAGTCCATTGTTTAGCCTTTTAAAATGGGGGTGTCTCACATGTTAGGATGAAAATCAAAGGGAGGAGGAATTTGAGACGACATAATAGTCATTATGATAATAGGATCAGAAAGTTAGTTTAGAACCAAAGCAATATCCTATCACTGAATTTCTAATAATCCACAGTTGCACCTGCAGGACCAAAAACTTATACATAGTTATAGATCTTGTGTCAGAAATAGGCAAAAAAAAAAAAAAAAAAAAAAAAGCTCCATGGGTAAGTGGCATGATGGGGCCAGCTCTTAGCGAAGAAAGCAAAATGAACATTAGATTGAGGCCCTTAAATTGCTCTTCTTGATGACACGTTGGACCTTGGGGTTCAGGCCAGCTCCCAGCGTGTGTGTCGAAGGAGGGAAAGCTGCACTGTCACAGGAAAGTTAGCAACAGCCTTGAGGGTCGGGACCCCCTCCCCCATGAGGCCTGGAGGGACCAGCCAAAGGGAAAGATTTATTCAAGACAGGGTTTCAGTTTCCTTTATGTTCTTCCTAGGCTCATAATCTTGGACAAAGAAGAGTTTAGACTCGCTATCAAGTGTGAGCAGTCTTCTTAAATGTCATGGCTTCACTTGCACCCTTCTAGAAGCATTGGTGAATTATTCCGAGAAATTCTGTTGTTGTTGTTCATTTGTTTGAGACGGGGCATTGCTGCTGGCTAAGCTGGCTTCTAATCTGGGCCGTCCTCCTTCCTCCTACCTGAGCTCCTTCAAGTGCTGGTGATACAGGTGTGGACCAGCACATCCATCCCTCACTGGAGTTGTAAAAAGTATAGTTACTTAACTGAGTCGCTCCACACATTGGCGGCTGTTATTGAAGAATACAGCATTTTGCTGACATTAAACCACTTTATTCTGAATGAAAACCACCTTTGGATTGCTTGTGTGGCCTCATTTCTTCAGTCCTCGGTGTGGCAAAAGATCAGCTGTCCACTGAAACCATTTTTCTTACATGTACAATTAGAAAATATTTTCCAGATTTTTCAAGTAGCTAGATGAATCATGGGTCAAATTCTGCACTGGAATGTAAGCACAGTAAGGTCTGCCATGGCTTGGGTGGGTGGGGGAGGAAGAGCAGTGATGTGTCCTCCACATGCCTTACTTCTTTCTACTGGACAAAAAGGTTTCTGCCTACTGCAGATCAACACTAGTAGCTCTGTGATAGAGGTGAAGACCTTCTGTCAGCCAGGTTTTCCAACTTGCTGTATATAGACTAGGTACCCAGGACTAAAAATTTTGCCCTCGATAATACACAGATGTTGTCAAAACTAATTATATCTCAAAACTAAGATGTGTTTGGATATTGTTTAACAGCTTAACATACACCAACTAGTACAAATGATGTCACAGTTTAAAATTACACATTCTCACTAAATTCACAAGGGAATAGAGATAGGTGACATCACATTAGTAATTTTTATTTTGTCAAAAGTTTTTTTTCACAAGTATTACTGCTGGGAAGTATTAAAATAATTTTTGAAAACAAGTAACTGGAAATACACACACACACACACACACACACACACACACACACACACACACAAGCAATATCACCGTAAAGATAACTTTGAAAAGAAGTAACAGATGCATTGTTCAAATTTTTTGCATTATGTGTAGAAAAATCTAAAAAAATCTTTAAGGAAACAAATAACCAGATTTAATTCAATCTTGTTATGATGATTCATATACTTCACAGATTTACTTCTGTGGTCCAAATTATCAATAAGAAAAAAATTCCTGTTAAAATGAGAATTGTTCTTACCTGCTAGTGAAGACATGTTGATGATGACGCCACCTTCGCCTCCATTTTGCTTACTCATGTAATCCAAAGCAAGGTAGGTCCCACTGATAACAGAAACCTAACCCAGGAGAAAAAATGGAAAGAGCGATACAGCTATTAGTCTTTATCATCTATCTACATACCAAATATGTTGCTCACTCAGGTATGTAGGGAGATCTGCAAGTATAATCAATGAGAGTTTTTGCATGCTTTAAATTTTTAATTGCTCCTGATTTGCTTTTTTTGCCCTCCTAACATTAGTGTAAGTTATCATATTTCTACATAAGTTCACCTAACTTATGGGCATATCTATGTCTGGGCATGCAGCCTATATCCCTAAGAGTAATTTATCTTTTCACGTGGACACCCATAGAGAAAACTGAATTTTCATTTGCAAGCATGTACATTCTTATCAGCAGTGTACAAAGGCTCCCTTTTCCCAACATCCTCGTCAACATTATTTTATTTACTTTCCGTTGACGGTCATTCTGACTGCCATGAGATAGATCCTGTCATTTTCATTCTTTTTTTTTTTTTTTTTTTTTTTTGGTTTTTCGAGACAGGGTCTCTCTGTGTAGCTTTGCGCCTTTCCTGGAACTCACTTGGTAGTCCAGGCTGGCCTCGAACTCACAGAGATCCGCCTGGCTCTGCCTCCCGAGTGCTGGGATTAAAGGCGTGCGCCACCACCGCCCGGCGTCATTTTCATTTTCCTGGTGGCTAAGAATGTTGGAAGTTTGGTTGATGTTTATGGGTTACATTTGTATTTTTATCTTTTGAGACTTGCTGGTTCACTTTCATTAGCTCATTTATTGATGGTTTTGCTTTTTACTTCAAGAGTGTGTTTATTTTTCTCTTTGAGTTCTTTATATATTCTGATTACTAATCTTCCATGAGATGAATAATTAGGAAATTTTTTCCCCATTCTGTAAGCAGTCTCCTCACTCATTTGTTTATTTTCCCAAGGACTGAAGCTCTTTTCAGAGAGCTTTTGCCTATGTGTGTATCTTAAAGTATTTCCTCAGGATTTTCTTCTAAGACTTCCAGAGTTTTAGGTCTTACATTAATATCTCAGAAACATTTTGAGTGGGTTTTTGTACAGAGTGAAGAACAGAAATCTAACCTCTTTCTTCTACATATGTATACCACTTGTTGATGAGACTCTCTAATGTATGGTTTTAGCATCCCTGTGAAATTTCAGATAGTTTTAACTATGTATGATGGTATAAATGTGAGGTTTCTATTCTATTCTATTGATCTACATATATGTTCTGCGTTAATATCATGTTGTTTTTGTTACCATAACTCCAAATTGTAGTTTGAAATCAGGTATTATGTTACCCCAAGAATTGTTCTCTTTTCTCAGGATTGGATTGTCTATCCAGGGTCTGTTGTGCTTTTCACACAAAGACCAAGGTTGGCCCAGATCTCACTATGTAGCCCAAGTGAACTTTGATCTCAAGGAAGTTTTCCTGCCTCATCATCGTTTGTGCTGGGATTACAGCATAAACTATCTATTTTACATCTATATGCATCTTCTCCATGTAACACAGTAGAACGTGACGTTCCTAGAATTAGTGTAGACACTGGCTGATGTGATTCAGTCAGGGAAATTCCATCCCCCTTTATAGTGCTGTGTTTGAGACCTAGAGTATGACTCAGCTATGGCTAGTGAGACCTGTGGATAGAGAGGTGAAGGTGGAGGTGAAGAATGCGATCGTGAAATCTGTTGTTCTTAAGAAAGGTATGAAGAAATGGCTACATTTTCCCCTTTACATTGCTTGGTGACTGTTCAGTCACTGTAAAGCACAGCTAAGATACTAACATCATGAAGATGAAACCTGAATAAAAGATGGCGGGGCTAAAGAGATTAGATCATGAGGAAAACATTGGTGTACAGTGTCGGATAATCCCAAGCCCTTCAGTTTGGGGAAATCACATGACTCTTTTCTAGTTGTAATTTGAGCGGAGATTTTCTGCTACTTAGACACAGTCTTTAGACATATCTACTACTTAATGTTATTCCACACTGCTGATGGCTTTATTCTGATCGTCCACTAGTTTCCCTGCTCACCCCTTCAGTGGGAACTCAACTTTTATTCTAACTTTTAAGAATTTCCTACTCTCTGAAATAACTCCAGAGAAAACTGATAGTATGTTTCCTTTTACTTCTCTGAACTCTTCTCTCTTTCAGCTTAAGCTTTTCAAAACTGAAAATTCACTTTGGACAGCTTAATTCTTGCTTTATCTATACTCTATAGTAATGCACAGATAAAGGTCAATAGGCCATGAGTCTGAAACTAGGGGTACATACTAGTGTTTTCCTTCTTTTCATTTGAAAAAGTACTTTCTTGGAAAATGTTTAGGGAGATTCCATTTCCTGCTAGTATGTCTAGAACAACAACAAAACAAAACAAAACAAAAAGGTAAATTGAAAATTCTATTCATTTAAGGCATTTTTCCAGTTAAGCAGGGGCATTAAATAATTTATCACACTTCCCTCTAAGTGAAAAAAAACCACCTAAATGGATTATATAAGAAGGAAAAATATGTACATGGCTGAAATTACTAAAATCAGTTCTGTTTGTTAATTTCTGCCCAATTCTTCAGCATGCTTGAGTAAGGTTCTAGTTTACATACATTAGTATATGCCTTTATTCTGCTATTTAAAGCTTTCCTGACATTCTGCTTCTGTGTTTCTAAAATTCTTCAAGTTGTAGTAAGATAAGAAATGTACAAAAGTTTATGCTTCAATTTTAAATTTTTTTAAAAATGTATTTATTTTATTTTATATGTATGAGTGTCTGCCTGCCAGTATGGATGGGCATCAGGTGGGTAGCCAGTGCCTTTGAAGGTCAGGGAAAGGCATCTGATCCCTGGAACTGGAGTTACATAGGGTGGTGAGTCACTCTGTGGATGCTGGGAACCAAATCCTTATCCTCTGAAAGAGCAGCCAATGAGCTGCTGAGCCATCTCTCCAGTTCCCTAGTTTTAAAGTTTTAAAAAGCAGGATTCATTTCCATATTTTCTGTAGAGGTGGACAAGGGAATATTTTTCTTAACCATCTAAGTTCAAGAACTGAATAACTTTTTAAGTTAAAGTGTTGATGGGACAAATTTCAAGGAATATCCAATGTTTGGGCTGTATACAAATGATATTTTCACTTTTTTATCATAAAAATCTTTTCCTAAAAAAAAAAAACTTTTCCTTGTTCCAGATTTCACACAACACAACACACACACACACACACACACACACACACACACACACACACACACACACGGAACTTTTTAAAAAAATCATAGAATGAAATATTTCTTGTTAATATTTCTTTGTTTTGAGGAATGCATATATATATATATATAATATTGGATCACTAAATCAAGCATCAAGATAAAATTATATGACATTTCTAGATAAAACAGAATATAAATTGGTTCTGTGGTATTATTTAAGATACATTGTGAATGTAGTTAAAATTCTGTTCTTGACTTCATAGGAAAAAAATTCTCTAACTTCAAAGAGGAGAAATTCTTTAACTGTTGACAAAATGATCAAATCAACATGTTCATTCAATACTTTTAGTTATGAAGAGTCAACTTTTATATATAATACTAAAATTATAATTAAAACCTATTGCAAGTGTTAGAATTTTTTGCTAATTGCAGTGTTCTATAACTTACAGCCATGCTTTTCTATTCCTCTGTACTGGAAATAATTCTCTAGTAACACAGACATCTAGAAAAAACATATCCTGTTTGCTTTCTTTCTTATCAGGTTTCATATGTTTCTACAGCACACATACACAGTGTACATACATGCATACTCAGAGAGACATACACTTATATTTTTCACTACTGAAATTCCCAGTCTGTCATTTCTCCATTTCCCTCATCTCATTCCCCTCCTCTTGAGGTACTTCACAGTTTATAGTTCTTACACTACATTGTAATTGAGAATATTCTGGCATCTAAACCATGCAAATTTGCTTTTTAAGATCCTTGTATTTTCTCCAGGCCAGTTCCCAAAGAACATTAATGGAGATTATTTTTCTGAAATCTCCTTCATTGTTTAATTTTTCATGTCTAAGGTTTTTTTTTTTTAGTTTATCCTTGTTTTGGTGCTAGATATAATGTCTTCTACTTGGCTAGAGATACTTACAATTTAGCAATTCTTGCTAATATACTTCAGCTAGAACTTTCCTTGTTACAGAGTAGCAGTGGCAGCAAATGGTTACATATTTCATTTGCTATTAATCTCCTTTGGAGCCAACAAAAGCAAACACATTAAGAACAATGCTTCTTTAAACTAACCTAAAGAGGGAGCAGATAATTAACTTAATGAGACAATGTATTTTTCCCTCCCAGAATCCTTACTCAAGTGCAGCAGACACCTACTAACCACAGTGAGGTTCTATTGGGTCTGCTCAGGTTTCTGAGTCCTGACTCAGGAGTAACTCTCCTTTTTTCCCCTCTCTCTTCCATTTTTGTCCTTTGGGGGCTGGTCAGAGTCTTGTATACTCTGTGGAATACTTTGGGATTTTTTCATTCTTTTTCTGATGTTACTCTCCCCACTGTGTGTCTGTTGTCTGCCATATGGCTGACCTCCCCGTGGGCTCGACTCCAACAGCATGCTTTTTGCTTTTTCTTAAGCTCTTATTGATGAATCCATAATAAACTTTTTATTTAAGCAGCAACAGTTCTGCCTGTTTTCTCAATTTATCTCCTTATTAGAGGAACAATAAGGCAGAAAAATCCACTTCATATGAAAAGGAGATTGTGCACAAATATATATTCTGGTACCTAGAAGGGAAATTTGCTTTATTGAATGTCTCTGTAGTAACACTGGGCTGTATCCTTCACACAAATTGTGTCCTATTTAACCTTAATGGTTCTTAGAGGCAAGAAGTTTAACTTCTTTCACAACTGTGAATGTCAAGGTCAGAGATATTTATATAGAGTCCATAAATTGTTACATTCAGGACTAAACTTTAGTTTTGACTAATTCCGAATATGCACCCCCTTTTTCCCCAGAGGAAATCGGTAGTCAACTAGTATTTCTGGAAAGATAATCATCAATAGCAGCTTTCTATTTGAATATGCTAAAGGATTCAATATATGTTAATTATTTATCAAAATTAGATTGTATTTCTCATCTGCATGGAGATGAATTGTTTATGTTTACAAAAGCTTCAAAATGTTAAAAGAATCACATTATCGAATTGCTTTACTAATATTTGAAGCAATTCTATACCTACCTACCTGCCAAAGTTATTACAAATTTGCAAAGTAACCAAATGTCAAGTATAACACAGTGACTTCCTGTGTGAGAATACAGAGTACTGTTTCATGAATTTTGGGGATAATAAGCTTAAAAATAGGAATTAGATGGAGCTGGAGAGATAGTTCAGCAGTTAAGAGCATCCTTTTTGTTTTTTCCTGAGGGCTGAGTTCAGGATTCATATATACGAAACAGATAATTATACCATTGCTCTGTACCTCCATTCCGAATGCATCCTCCTGAGAAATCCTATCCAGCATATTTCCACCATTCTCATAGAAACTCTGCAGTGTATAATTCCATTAGAACTGTTTTTAGATGCATAATTCATGCTAGCACAAATTAAGTTCTGTGAAGGCAGAAAATTACTTTTTGTGTTCTTAGAGGGTAGAAATACAAAGAATCTTGTACAAATTAGTATGAGTGGTTTTGTGTGCGTCTCAGTGTTTTGGCACAGTCTTTGGTGATTTGCCAAACCATCTCGTGTGTGTGTGTCCTTGCACGTTCATTACTTACCATAGTTACCCCTCACTTATTCTTCACCCTGCTGATCTCATCAGCCCTTCCCACACAGGAAATGCACCCATTCTACTGTCTCAAAAGCCATTTTTGAGCTTCTCCCTTTGTCTGAAGGCAACTGGAGGGCCATATGTAACCCCTCAGAGCTCACCAAGAATGTTCTAGACAGAATGAGTATTTGCAAAATCACAAATGATCATTTTGGCAATAGATCAATGGTAGGCAATAAATCCACGGCAACAGATCAATAGATCAGGACCCCTAAACTCACTCCTGTGGGGTGGGGGAACAGAGCAAAACAGAAAACATGCTCTTAACTGCTGAGCCATCTTTCCAGCCCCATCTAGCTGCTGTTTTTAAGCTTATTATCTCCTAGGAGGAAGCTCATGAAACAGTACTCTGTATTCTCACCCATGAAGTCATTGTGCTGTACTTGACATTTGGCTGCTTAGCAAATTTGTAATAACTTGAGCCAGGGCATGGTGGCCCTGTATAAAATCCATCTGACATTTTGTTTTAGCTACACACTTCTTAACATTCTGTTTTTGTTCCTGTTTTCTTGCAATGCTGGGGAAAGGTTTGAGTTTTATTAAACCACAATAGCCTTATGTTGAGGGTGTTCATAAAATGTTATAATCTACCTAATCTACCCACTTGTACAACACTGGATGAATTAAAAACCTCATTTTAAAATTTTACTCACAATTTACTTCAGAGCTAACTCATCTTCAAATGTGGATATCACACACAAGAACATGCATGCACATGTACACACACACACACACACACACACACACACACACACACACACACTGAATTACTGAATTTTATGGCAAAAGTCTTATTAACTATAAAGTTCAATGATCTCTTTAACCTTGTTTTCTGATCTATTTTTAGAATTCAAGACTTGTTTTTCAAAACGTAAGTTGAGTCAGGGTTTAGCAATCTTAACTTGTTAAGGACTAGACAGTAAATATTTTTAGCATTGCAAGCCATGAGATTTTTGTCATAACATTCAGTCTGCCGTTACTGCACAAAGCTAGATGCAGAAAACATAACAATGACTTCAGGGTTGTATTCTAATAAAACTTTATAGATACCAAAATTTCAGTTTCACTTATTCATGTATGTCAGGTTATTGGTGAACTGTTTGTTTTTGCTTCTCTTTAATATTTTAAGACATGTTTTCATAATTACAAATATCAAGTATCATCATATTTATGAAAAGATAATTTGCTAGCTTTCTGTAACTTCCATTTTTCTACACTGAAGGCCATTATTGTTATTCTGTGACTATAATAACATTTTAGATATGCAGAAGTGGTACTGAATAGTCTTAGTGAATAATTGAGTCTAATACAGCTTACCAAATTGATTTGCAGAGTCTGTTCCCAGTTTTTCTCATTGTTCACTCCTGCATTATTGACCAAAATATCCAATCTTCCAAAATGGTCTACGACTTTTCTAAAAGTATCTAATAAAAAAAGAGAGAGAGATTTTCATTTTCCACATATGTATTTAAATAATTTCCTATGGACTTCATTGAGTCTACTTTATTATTTTATTCTATTTCATTGTTGGACCAGAGGTTGAATTTAGGACCTGACATTCTATACAAGCACTCTCCAACTGAGTTATATCCCTAGCCATCTTTCTACTTTTTATTTTGAGTCAGGATCTCACTACATTGCCTAGATTGTTGTTAAATGTGGAATCCTCGTTCTTCAGCTTCCGTAGCTGAAATTACAGGCTTGCACTACTAAATTTGGTGGGATTTTTAAGTCTACTTGACCATTTAGTAAGAAGTACACTCATAATCTGGTTCTCAGTAAGTAGTCTGCAGACTAACTCTGGGTAATACCTAGAATTACCCAAATGTTAGAAATGCAGTATAGTTCTTGCATGCCCACTGAATCAGAATCTTACTTCAACATATCCTTAGATGATTTGAATTCATGTTAGCATTCCATAATCAATAAATTGATGGAGCAGATATTAGAGAAGTGAGCATTGCAAACTAAGAGCCCTCCTGAGTTCGGTCTGGGCAGTTAGTATCTTTCTCTTCTTAGAAAATTATTGTAACTCCTTGGTATAGACTATAATACACATTCTTTGCGTTTGTTTGCATCAAGGGTCAAATCTAGGGCCTACACACTATAGAAAAGTGCTCCACCATAGGGACCATGACCCTAGCTTTTCAAATATCCCCTTTTAATAAGCTCTATTGTATACACAAAACATTAAACTAACTCAGTACTCATGCATTTAAATCCATCACGACCATTTTTCCAGGAATCTTTGCTGTCCTAATTAGTGAAAGATTACTTTTTATTCAGTTGATTTTACCATGTTAATGTTATTTTCTTGTTTCATTCTTCCCTCTTATTATCATTACTGCTTTACATTATGGATTTGTATAAAACTGTGTTCAGTTGGAGAAGTTTATATAGATTCCAAGACCTGAATCTCACACATTGCATTGTCTAACCATCTATCAAAGTCTGTAAACCCTCTATATCCAGTTCAAAGTTGGCCTTACCACCTTGGTATTGGGAAGCTCATATTTCTTAAAGCATCCTTTTATGAAGTTCTATAGATTTAACAAGTGGTCACTTTTATTCTATTTCTATTACTTCAGCCTATAGACAATAACTATGTTTTTTCCTTTCACGGGGCATAAGTCTATTTCCAGCCCTGCAAGTGAACCCATGGGTTTCTTTAAATAGGCAGATCAATACAAAATTTAACGTGACTGAAACAAATTTATAGAATTATTAACAATCATCAAATATTTTTGGGGAGGCAATAAACATGCAAGTTGATTGTGAAGTGCATTTTCCAAGATTTTGCATAAGCATCATTTTATACTCATTGGGCCAAACTGGAAAACAACAAAAATAATAACAATAAAACAAACTTTTTTACTTTTTAATGGATTTTTAAAACCATTTCTTAAGTCTTCAGTTGGTTCCAGAAAAGGTCAAGGAATATTAACCTGCCCCTGCCCCTTCTATCCTAGGTTTAAATTATTAAATACATATGTCTGATTTTTCCTCAGTTTTCTTTCCTCCTAGTTGCCACTGCTTTGATTTTGCCAAAGTGCCCTGTGCCATCTGCTTTTTGACATATCACTGAGATCTTGGTTCATGTGACTTCAAAGTTTGGCTCCCTCTGACATTTACATGCTACGACACTCTATACTTCATCTAAATGTCTGTGTTCTTTCGGTTTGTTAATTTGTACAATAACATGTCTAGATGTCTCCAAGAACCCTTCCAACTCTGCATTGTCACAATGTATCTAAACAGTTTCACAAGTCCCAGCAGCCTTCAGTTGTGACATTGTGAGCATCACTGTCATCCTTCCATTTTTATGCCTGTTCACTCTAAACAACAGGTGAACTTCTTATGATTGACAGGCCTTCCGGGTCATTTATTATGTGTCTGAGTTTCCTTCACAATTACTTATGCTTAATAAATATCTTCATAGCCATGGTACGCATTTTAAATACTGGCAAAATAACATACATTAAATGTCTTGGGTAAAGCCGTACGAATGATCTATACTGGTCCTCTATTCCAGCAGAATAAATGTTGGCTCTTGGTTGAACCTAAATGTCATTAACATGCTTTCAATAAAACTATCCTCTGGTAAAGCATGCCCTGTTAACGACTGCCCTTAAAAATCTGTTCTACTCGCGCATGCTAACTCTATTGCCTGACATATCATCACTTTCATATTTTAATGATATTCTCTTTAATCCAGTTTCCCTTATCTTTAGACTCACTGTCTTCTAACAGATCAGTCCATTTTATTCATAGGATATCTTAAGCTGTAAGACACCTAGGACCTCAGTATCCCTTTAAGCTCTAGCGTGGACCTGGTGTTGTTTTCTGACTTCTGGATTAAAGATGTGCCCACCAATTTACTTCATTCCTTTGAATAACACCTTGTGAAAAACCAATATTTTTTCCTATGTTTCCCCCCTGGGAAATTTTCTTTAAGAAAATTCTTGGAGCCCTCTATACAGCCAGTGTATAGTGCTGACGCCAATATTCTTCCTGATATTTTGCAAGTCTATTTTAAGAGGTCACAGAAAAACAGGAAAACATTGGGGAAAGGCGATAGAGTCTTTCCTTCTTTCCTTCTAACACCACACAGTGATTAAGAGCCATCTCAGAGGGGGGAAACCCAGAGAAAACATCTAGCTAAAAGTATGTGGTTTGCCTGTGACCCTGACCCTTGAACTTGTAGTCTGAAGCATGCCGCATTTGCTTGTCATTTAACTGCGTCTTCCAGCTTTCTGGGAGTTATTGCCACAGTTCCTAAGCCTGTCCCCTCACCGAGTAATTACTGTAGCAGCACTGTCTTCGAATACACAAAAGACATTTGATTACATTATGTGCTGCCAAGTAACTAAAATAAAAGGATTTCTTAGGCTGTCCTGTCTTCCCTTCAGTTTTTACGGCCATTGGATTGTCAGAAAGAACCATAACAGTCCAAACTATCCATGGGAGCTAGAAGGTCGCAGCTTCTTCCAAGGGAGCGATGCTGGCGTTCAGCCTTGTCGGGCTCTTACCTGGCAGTCTTCAGGTTGCTGCTTGCTCAGGGCGTGTTCCCGAGTCTATGGATTGATTTCCCATGTCTTACCTCTCAGCTGTTGCTGGTCAGCCACATCACACTGGACGAACAGAGTCTTCTGAGGTTCGAACTGCTCATCCAGGGCAGCTTTACACTTTACACCTGCCTCGAGATTCAAATCCACCAAGGCTACCTACAAACAAGAAGAGAGAGAGAGAATGGGAGCAGGTCTTGTGGGCAGCTCTGCCACACCAAGCCGCGGGACACACGAGCAATGAATAAACAAGACGCTCCCTTCTTAGACCTCAGAATGTGCTCATCCAAGTTCGGGTTCTCTGCCAGCCAGCGGTGTTGGAGGTCTGCTAGCGAGCCTGGGGCTTTGCAACCCTCGGGGCTGGGGCTCCGGCGTGTGGGTGGACAGAGAGGTCCTTACCTTGGCGCCATGGTGTAGCAGAGCCTCGGCAAAGGCTCTGCCTATGCCCTGCGCTGCACCGGTCACCAGGGCCACTTTGCCGTTCACGTGCATGGCGGGTCGCGGCTCCGCCGGGGGTGGGCGAGCTCCGCGTCTCTGCGCGGCTGCAGCTTTTATGGCCCCCTCTGTGCGCCTGTGCAGCGGCCCTAGGAGCGCTCTTGCCAGTGGGCGGGGATGAAACTGTCAAACCAGCGCCTAGGAAACTGTCCCTCTGTCACCTGCCCCCAAGCACCCGGGTCGACCCGGGGTGACTTTTGCCTTCTAGGCTTTCCGGTTTTGTCCATGGGAGAATTTGCTCCCAAGCCTCTGGTTGCTTGAAGGTGCTGAGCTGACGGAGGAAACGCAGAAAGGAAGGGGAAAAAAAACTTTCTTAAAAAGTTTCTTGGACTACTCAAAGGCTAATCCTATAGGAGAGCAGAGGAGAGGCTGGAGAACTGGGATTTCTCCTCCTACTCTTGACGGATACTGAGCTACAAGCAAGCCAAAGAATGAACACAAAATGTTAAGGGACGATTCTCTCTCTCTCTCTCTCTCTCTCTCTCTCTCTCTCTCTCTCTCTCTCTCTCTCTCTCTCTCTCTCTCTCTGTGTGTGTGTATTAAAGCTTTTGCATCATTTCTCATCTCATAAACAAATACTGTTGTAAGGTAGGAGTGAGCAATGATAACTTTATTTACTGGCGTTTTGTACAAATATCGGGCATGAGAGTTTAATTTTGCTCTGACCTTAAACTGAATCATATTTCAGCGCTAGAGCTTGAAGAACCCCCTCAGCGATCCTGTTTCAGATCTGTGCCAATTGTGTGTCATCTTGGAAGGTCTGTAACCATGCCTTCGCTTAGACGGTCAGCATCGCTGGTAGCCTGATGTATTGCGGCTTTGGTGGAAGCTTACTCATTGGAAGGTCCTGGCCCCCGCAAGGTTCAGTTTCTAGACTTGGGTTGGAGCCCGCAAGAACTGGAGCGCTGTGTGCCAGGGCGCAGGTCCACTGACTAAGCTTCGCCCTTTCTCACGTTCACAGCGGCAGGCTTCAAAGTACAATCTGTCGGTTTAATTCATTGGCATCTATTTTCATAAACAAAGAAATCAGAGCACCCTGGGCAGCCCGAGATTAACAGCAGAATGAATTCTTTGTGTACTTTGCCTGCGTATAGAAGGAAATCTTAGGGAATGTGCCTGGTTCCTCAGGGAAGTGTTTGGGAAGGCTGCATAAATTCGAGTTGGTGTTGAGCCAACTGGTTTCAAAGTTGCCTTGAAACTCGATCTTGAAAAAAAAAATGTTGAGAAAAGAGGATAGGAAGATATTTATATTTCAGCATTGTACTGAGAAGAGGAAGTGGAGAGACAGTATTTTAAATTTTGTACTTTATTCTTCAGAATCTCATGCACGGATACAAGGAAAAATGACCACCTTAACCCCCTATTTGCTCCCACCAAGGTCCTTATGCCCCACCAACCCCTCCTCTTATTTTTCAAGTAACCCACTAAGTTCAGTTAGTCCTGCCCATCTGTGCGTGGGTATGAGACCAGGCACTGAAGCGTAGGAAGCTCACCAGTGGCTACATGTGAGGGCTCATGTTGAAGGAGAAAAGCAGAGACAAGAAATAATAATAATAAAGGCAAATAACAGAAAGCCAGCGCTGATGGCATGCACGGCACAGAGGGAAAGAAACGAAACAGGTCCTTCCCTAGGAAAGACCTGGCCAGAGCTGGATAAAGAAAAACTACTGAAATACGAGTGACGATGTCTGAAGACATCTCTTTGCTGTGCTCAACAAGGAGAAAGTTTCCAAGAAGAAGGAAGTGGTTACTAATGGCCAGTGCTTTGAGGAACATGAGGTGGGGGTGATGGGGGTGGCGGTGGTGGGGTGGGGTAGGGGTAGAAGTTTGGCAAAAGATTTTTTAGTTTGCTAGGGCAATAATAGCTAGTATGGGTATATTTAAAAGGCACAGCACTTAGTGCTGAAATTTTAGGAGAAAGGAGCTGAGTAGAGGAGAGATCGTGTTAGAGCCATGGCCATCATTACACAACATGGGTTGGGTGGTAACTGGGGAGATTAGAAGTTGATTAAGTTTTTCTTTTAAGAAAACGATGAGGTGATATTTTCTAGATCCATCCATTTGCCTGCAAATTTCATGATGTCATTGTTTTCTACAGCTAAGTTGTACTCCATTGTGTATATGTACCACAATTTCTTTATCCATTCTTTGGTTGAGGGACATCTAGGTTACTTCTAGATTCTGGCTATTATGAATAATGCTGCTATGAACATAGCTGAGCAAGTGTCCTTGTGGTATGCTTGAGCATCCCTTGGGTATATACCCAAGAGTGGTATCATTGGGTCTTGAGGTAGATTGATTCTTAATTTTCTGAGAAACCGTCATACTGATTTCTAAAGTGGCTGTACAAGTTTGCACTCCCACCAACAGTGGAGGAGTGTTCCCCTTGTTCCAGATCCCTTCCAACATAAGCTGTCATCAGTGTTTTGATCTTAGTCATTCTGATAGCTGTAAGATGGTATCTCAGAGTTCTGAGTAAGGTAACCCAGACTCATAAAGACAAACAGTACATACAAACACGTATGTATTCACTTATAAGTGGATACCAGTTGTAAAGCAAAGGATAATCAGACTACAACCCACAGCTCCAGAGAAGCTAGGAAACAGGGAGGATCCTAAGAGGGATGAACGGATCACCTTGGGAAGGGGGAACAGAGGAGATCCCCGTGAGTAAACTGGGGATGGGGGGGAATAGAGGGGAGGGGATGGGGGGGAATAGAGGGGAGGGGATGGGGGATGAGAACATGAGGGACAGGATGGTCAAGCTGGGGGAGGGATGGAGTGGGAGAGCAATGAAAAAGATATCTTGATAGAGGGAGACATTATCTGGTAAGGGAGAAACCTGGTGCTAGGGAAATTCCCAGGAATCCTCAAGGATGACCCCAGATTAGACTACCAGCAACAGTGGTGAGGGTGCCTGAACTGGCTTACCCAGTAGTCAGATTGCTGAATACCCTAACTATCATCATAGAGCTTTCATCCAGTAACTGATAAAAGTAGATGCAGATATCCACAGCCATGCAAGCTCCGAGAGTCCAGTGAAAAAGAAGGAAGAAGGATTTTATGAGCAAGGCAGGGGTGGGGGGGGAGGGGTCAAGATCGTGATGGGGAAATCTACAGAGACAACTGAACGAAGCTCAAAGGAAGTCACAAACTTGAGACCTACAGCTGTGGAACCTGCATGGGACATGACTACACCCTCTGCATGGAGGAGACAGTTGTGTAGCTGGCTCTGTCTGAGGAGCCCCTGGCAATGTGATTGATCCCTGGTGCATGAGCCGGCTTTCTGGATCCCATTACCTATGGTCGGACACCTTGCTCACTCCTGATAAAGCAGGGAGGGGCTTGGTCCTGCCTCAACTGAATGTACCAGGCTTACTTAGCTGTCCCTCTATGGGAGAACTTACCCTGTTGGAGGAGACGGGGAGTGGGGGAGAGGGGGAGGAGGGACAAAAGGGGATCTGTGGTTGATATGTAAAACGAATTAAAAAATAAAAAAAAAAGAGAAAAGGGCAGTGTTGATTTAAACTGAAGACTCTATTTAGGAGAAAAACAGGAGTTTGAGGGTCTATGGGTGAGATTTAAGGTGACCTTGTGGGTGTTGCTCCTTCTAGTCTGCCTCAGATTCCTTATTTGTTAAGTAAGAATTAAGCAATGCATGTGAAGCATTACCACAGGGCCTAGAACAGAATAATAGCACAATAAATATTCATCTTAACAAATTGTTTCTAGATTGTTCATAAATCATTCACGAGAGTCGGGAAACAAGGACTTTTCTTTTCTTTGTTTCTTTCTTTTCTTTTCTTTTCTTTTCTTTTTTTTTTTTTATCCAAGAAGACCTAGGATTTCAAAATCAAGACTTGTTAACTTTCCTTATCAATCTCCACTTTTTCACTACCGATTTCTGATTGCTTCAGTTGAACCTTACCTTTTATGACAGCTACAGCTCCTGAATTTATCTGTCCTTAAATTTCTTCCATTCAGCTTCTATGCCAAACCAGGAAAAATTCTAAAGACGTCGATGGGCTCATGTTTCCCCATTCTGGTGATGAAAACTCTTTAACTCCAGGGTACTGTATATGATCTAATCAATGCAGTATATTTATCTGGTAGCCTCTCACTACATTCCGGGAAGAAGTATCGGTTACAACATATTCCAATCTCCACCCTCATGACCTTGCCCTGCAAGACTTGCTCACTGGATCTCCTCCTCCTCCTCCCATTTCCCTCACCTGCTTCTGTCGTCACCTGTCCAGCTTTCCACCGACTATACTTAGTTGACCATCTGAGCACCTCCACCAAAGAAGGCTGTGTCTTTTTCTCTGTGTGTCTCCCAGTATCTGGCCCAAGTGTGTGTGTGTGTACTGAGTGCATGCTGGATGAAGAAAAGCAGAGGTGGACATGAGTCGTGTCAAGAGAAGATGGATAAGTTTGCTTGAATGCTGAGAGTTCAGCTACTGTGTTGATTTGCTTCACATATTAAGATAAGAAAAATTAATACTTTTAGGAAAATACTTTAAAATTTTAATATATTTTATAAGAAAGGTACATTTTGACTTAAAAATATCTACAGCCTATTGTATATTCTTGTCTAAAAAATAAAAATCCCCAAACATTCTTTATCCTGTAATGACACCCTCACTCCTCTGTGGATTTTGATAAATGTGTTTCCACTTACCCGTGAATCGTGTGAATTATATTATTAACTTGTGTTTACATGAACTACATATTTCCACTGCCACAGTGAGTTGCTACTAAAAATGTGATTCATGGCTAGAAAGATGAGAAATCTGAGATTCATTATTAATATAATTTTGTGAGAACATTCCTATGATTGTTTTAGTTTTTGATCAAGATCTCTTAAAATGAAAACAAAATGTTGTGAAATTTCAAAAAGGATACTTATTTCCCTAGGGAAAATGTAAGTATTGAATATTTACCATTTACAGTGGACGGGTCGGGTAGAAATCTCAAAATAGCAAATAGCTCAGCCTCCCTGAGGCCACGCCCAACACCTATCAGCCCTGTGACCCTCAGGAAACTATTGAGCACCACCAGTTCTAGCTTTCTCACCAGCAAAACAAGGATAATAATAGTACCTACTTCGTAAAGCTGTTGGGAAGACCATATAATAAGTTAAATACAATTCAAGGGCACAAGCCAGTGACTGGTACCCGACACATGTTATACAAATGCTATTATACATAAGTACTACACATGTATAATTGCATCTGTTATTTACAGCCACAATGTGAGGTAGTTATTATTGTGGTTATTTTATAGATGAGAGAAACAGGTTTGGGGAGTCTGGAGAACTTGGTCCAACACCAACACCACTTATCTAGAAAATTGAAGGAGAAGGCTTTGACTTGGGTCTGGCTGATTCTTGAGTAGAGTATATTTTATTTTGAAAAAAAAATTAACTATTTTGTCTTGATGAAGTTGTCATGCGCGCACTCAGTCACGTCTACACGTTTGCTTCGTCTTGTTTGTTCGATGTAAACAAGTACAGAGACAGGCAATTTAGTCACTGAAACGCACAAACAGTGACAGAGCAGTAGCAGCAGCAGCAAAAACATGAAGGCCATGTGGGATAACTCTGGGATCTTGGCTCTGCCATCTGCATCCTTTTTTTTTTTTTTTTAGTATCCATGTGTTGGGAAGGTAGTTCCCAAAGCCCTGTGCTAATGATACCTGAGGTAGCCCTTTACGAGGTCATTCAGATCCAAGGAGGTCATGAGGGCGGGGTTCTCACCACTCAATTAGTGAGTGTCTCTCCTAGTAGGTGAAAAGAGATCTTGCTTGTTCCTTTATTGCTGAGTGTTTATGTTCTCCAAATTCTGCAGGGTCCTAACCACCAAGAGGGCCTGTATAGATGTACCTTCTCAACCTTGAACTTCCAGAAGATAAGCTAAATACATTTCCTTGTAATGGATCAAGCTTCTTCTGTTTTATTATAGCAATAGAAAATGGATTAAGATACAAGCTGTCTACTTTTCTTTTTTTTTTCTTAAGATTTATTTACTTATTATTATGTAGACAGTGTTCTGCCAGCATCTATGCCTGCACACCAGGAGAGCGCACCAGATCTCACTACAGATGGTCGTGAGCCACCATGGGGTTGCAGGGAATTAACTCAGGACCTCTGGAAGAGCAACCAGTGCTCCTAGCCTCTGAGCCATCTCTCCAGCCCCCACTCCACCCCCCCACCCCCGCAGTCTTCTTTTCAAGGTCAAGTAAATTCTTGTACTTTCGGAATATACTACACTTAATCCTTTTATCAGCCTTATAAAGTAAACATTACCTTTATTTTCATTTTATAGATGAAGAAATTGAGATGCAGAGAAGGCAAGTGACTTGACTCAAGGTCACCCTGAAGTTTGGCACAAATCCTGGCCCTTAAACAAGCCATATGGCCTCAAAGCCATTGCTTTTCTGCCATGCTCAGCTGCCTTACATCCAGGGGTTTGTTGTTCTTGTTATTGTTTGTTTGTTTGTTGTATGTAGCCTCTCTTTCCCTTTGCTAGCTACGAGAGTGCTTCCTTCAGCCTCTCTGAGTCTGTTTCCTGATCCATCACAGGGAGAACAAATTGTCATTCCTTGCATCACCCACTGTCATGCCTAGCACTTATTTAGTGATAATGAATTATTTATATCAGGTTTCTCCTTTGATGGTCCTATTTCTTTCTGCATTTTAGAGATAATAATTAGTCACAAACTCTAAATGAATGAATGTTCAGATCACAATGGTAGATTTCAACTCCAGATTGCAAGTAAGATATTCCCAGTTCTTCATGCTGCGTTAGTTTGCTAGACTATCTACAGGAAAGTATTGTAGATTTGGGGGAGGAGCAGTAGAAATGTACTTTTCACAGTTCTGGAGGCTAATTCTGGAGTTCCAGGTCAAAATGCTGAGAAGCTTGATTTCTCCTGAGGCCTAGTTACATGGCTTAAAGGTAGCTGCCTCTTACAGGACATATGTCTCACTGATGTTTCCTTTTGTGGCCAGATTTCTTCATACAAGGACAACAGGCAGACTGGAGTAAGGGCTGTCCTAATGTTTTCATTTTAAGTTAACTGACTTTTAAAAGGCTTTACCCTACAAAAATACTTCAAGAGCCAGAGGTTGGCAGGTGGCAGCGGAAAGAAACTGTCTTCTAGACATAACAGGGGCACTACACTCATGGCACTCGTTGCCCAGAGCAGCTACCAGTTTTTCTGCCCAGACTCCAACATGGAACAGAAAGGAGCTCACAAGCCCCACCTCTAATGGAGAAGCTATGGACAGATAATGGATCCTAGGAGAGGGAGACTCAATTTTCGTTGAGGGTATGGCCCAAGGCAAGTTGAATTCCCTCCAGTTTATGGCCCACTACCCAGATGTACAAAAGGAGCACAGAATGGACTTGTTGAGTTAATTAAGAATGAATAAACAGAGAACACACAATTATGGAAGAGGGAGGTGGGGGTGGATCTGGGAGGAGTCACAGGAAGAAATGGGATATGAATATAAACAAAATACGTCGTATAGAATTCTCAAGGAACTCATGAGTTATCAAGAAAACAAATACAGGTCCCATCTTTATATATTATACTCATGCTCTTTGTTTTTGGGAGTCGGGTTTCGAATTTGGTGGTACCAGGCACAAAATTCCTCACATTCCAATCTGGAAATAGAAGTCTATTTAATAATTAAAAATATGTATTGGAAAATTTTGTAGTCTCATTTAGATTGAACCAGTCTTGTGGTTTGAAAGTAACAAGGCATTTCATAATCGTATGAATCGGTGGTCGTATGCTGGTAATCTGTTGACAGGAAGCAAGATGAAAAGAAATATACCTCCTATAAGTAACTGTGAGTAAAGTCAGAATAATTTTTTTTTACCTGTGTTCTTATATTGACTATCTGTTGCAAACAATGACTCAACAGCAACATGGATTTAATATATAATGGACATTTAGAAGGCCAGGCAAATATCGTGACAGGCTCCAAATAACTCAGTTAAGAATTAGGCCTCACTTCCTGCTTCTTGAAGCTGAGCAGGCAGTTTCTGAGGAAGCCACAAACAAAGGACAATCAATACTTAATGCCCCTGCTGTCAGGGGTGAGGGAGACAGCATGTGCTAGGCCTGAGCCAGCCCCCTACAACAGCTCAAGGTAATAAGCAAATAAGGACAAAGCCAGGAACTTGTCCAGGCCTGTCCAAAAATGGAAAACTTCAGCCCTAGTCAACCTCTGCTGGCCCTAGTCAATTAGCAATGTACTAACATAATTTCCACTAGCTTAAGCCAATCGTAGATAAAATGACCTAACTGTCCTAGGAATTCTTTCAGCTGTACTTAACAGCCTCTCTCATGGACGCCATTTTGCCTTTGTGCTATGTTGGATGTGTGGCCCAGCACACTGGTACCTTACTCTTGCTGATTGCATGAGTAGATGGTCTTTTGTGGGACTTCTCCAGGACCCTAACAGACTGTCAGGAGAGTTTTTGTAGAAGAGCTCAATCTAGTGAGGTAGGAGAGGCAGGTCTCCTACAGAAGTGTTATTTGTTCTCCGACTGGGAAGATGAGTAGAACAGATGTTAGGAAAGACGGAAAAGGGGTAGTACAAACAGGAGTCTCAGGTCACAGTGCTGGAGACAGTGAGGGAGCACTGAGATGTTGGTGGGGGTTGGGGGAATGGCAGAAGATGAAGCTGGAGAATAAAACAAGGGCTAGAACATGAAGAACAGCGTAAGCCAAGAAAATGGATTTCAGATGTTTACCCACAAACAGCTGAAAATCACCGCATGGCTTTTAAAGCCGGAGAGCTTTCTCATATGGGTTATTTGCAAGTTTATGTTGGTGGCTCTTGGGGAAGGAACTCCCATGGGGGCAAAAGCTGTAGAGTAACTTATTCACTCAGTTGCATAGCTATGAAAAGTACAGTACTAGGAAGAAGCCAAGTAATGAGAGAAGCCAACATGATGCCAACCACAAAAATTGACTTGACAGGGCAGAGGCAAGGGAGGAATGTCAGTCACTCACATCTGTATTTTCTGCTTTTGAGTTCGTCATATTTTTCACGATAATGAAAACAGTATGTTGTGTATAATACAGTAAGGATGTACATTTGCCTTTTAAATCTGAGGAAGGCAACTTCTTTGTGCTTGACTGAGCTATTCCATCTTTGAGAAGTAATTTATTCCTTTTGAACTGGTGGGCAGGGTCCTAGAAAAATCCCTTCTGATTGGCACTTGTTCTGTTTGGTAATTCCACTGTCTTGGTCAGAGATGCATAACCACATTAGTCTTTTCAAATTTTACAGTATGACAAGGAAACACCATGCATGTCTTCTACACTTATGGGATTGCATGTATTGTTCTCAGACCTTCTTATGCTCAGTAGGAATAACATCTTCATTCATTTTGAGGGTGTACTGGAGCCCTTATCAGATGAGAGGATCTCTGAAGGTCCTAGCACAACTAACCCATGGCTCACCCTGCTCAAGTGAACAACTAACCCTCCATGGAAGAAAGGTTAAGAGTCCAGAATGTGACTATGTTGTTGATAGGTCATTAATAATTTGAGATTATTCCAGCAGAAGTCAGTGCCACCCTTGTTCTGTGTCTTAGTTAGGGTTTCTAACCATGGCTACTGTTATAAAGGAAAACATTTAATCGAGGTGGCAGCTTTCAGTTTCAGAGGCTTTAGTCCATCATCATCATGGTGGGATACAGCAGTGTGAAGGCAGACATGGTACGGGAGAAGAAGCCGAGAGTTTTATATCTTGCAGGCAACGGGAAGCGAACTCAGACACTGGGTATGCCTGAGACCTCAAAGCCCGCCTCCACAGTGCCACATTTTTTCCAACAAGGCCACAACTGCTCCAACAAAACCACATTCCCTAATAGTGCCACTCCCTTTGAAAGCCATTTTCTTTCATACCACCACACTCTGTAATGCACAGTAACAGAGAAGGTGGCTTTCAGTATCCAGTTGCCTAGATTTTGAAGAAACTCTTTGAAGTTTGTTTCTACCTTTTATTAATTCTTTGGATTTTGAAAGTAGGAAATTCATAAATTATGTATTTTAAAATTATCATTAAGGCCCTCAGATACATTTTTGGTTTTGAAATTTAGAACACACTAAAGACATTTAGATCCAGAACTGTAAGGAGCTGTAACTTGGTATTCTGGAAAATTTGCTGTCGCATATGTTTAAGTGAATGAGTAACCCGACATTAACAAAATTGGATTTTGTTTTCTCACTTGTGTTATTAGGAATTGGGCATATTGGGTCAGGTTGTCTTCCCACTGAACACTCCGACCTTTCTTTGGTCTCTGCTTTCACCTCTATTCCATGTCTGCTGATTCATGATTTGCATGGCAGAGGATTTTAAATCATTGCAACAGTGGACGAGGAAAGGGACGAGAACAGGGATAACAGGATTGAGAAGGGTAGAGTTTAGAACTCAGGTGGCTGTGGTTTGTACCTACCCATTCCACTCACCACACACTCTCTGACCTGCAAATACTGATGAGGATCGATGCAGCCTTATAACAACATAGTTGAACCATTAGAAGAAGATATGGCAATTGGCTATAACATTTGCTAATATGATGCAGTTTATAATGTCTGTCACGTTGTATCACATAACAACGCAATAAATTATATATATATATATATTGCTGTGTGACGACTTTTCCTGGGGAGACACAATACTCCAGATAGAGAACCCACGATCAACCAAAGTATGGATACACCAAGATCCAACTTGATAAGCCAATCTGTTTTATCGGGGTTGTTTACTGGAGTGTGGTAAGGGATTACTAACAGGAGCAGAAGGAACCCAAAGACAGCTGCATCATCACCTAAGCTCACCCCAGCATGAGTGAGCACAAAAGCTGGGACTCTGGACAGCCTTCAGGCAGGTTAGAGAGTGTTCTTTCCAAGTGATTTCAATCCCTTCCAGGCAGCTGGTCGGGTCTCAGAGTCAACCTTGAAGAACTTGTCCGAGAGTGACTCTCAGCAGCAGTTTGGGTTGTTTACTCTTGGGAAGAAGGGGCCTGGTGAATCTGATCAGTTTCAGGGCCTTCCCAAAGCTATTTTGAGTTGTTTACCTTCTGACTTAAGGAGCTTCCCTGGAATGTGGAATGTTTCAATCTCAGAGGGAATTTTACGCAATAGAATATGAGGGACCTGAGCCTTATGTGGCCTGTGGCTTATGAAGAGAGAGTCACAGCATACATTCTTTCCCATGTGGAGACAATTAGATTTACTGTTAAGATAACAAAGGACTCACACATTATTGTCTTGGAGCTGGAACTGGTTTGTAGTCAAGATGATTTAATGGCAGGCAGTACTAGTGAAATGTGTTTTAGAGTTTATTTGGTACACGTTGTGCGTATTCTGTCATAGGGCTTGGAACGTGTGGCAACTTCTGAAGCTATCTTTAATCAAAACTGACTGTTATCCTTTCTTTTGCTTCATGGCTCACAATAGGTCACTTATTACTGAGGAGATGGGGGTAAATGTGTTTGAGAAGATTATCTGTAACAAAAAACAAAAACAAAAACAAAACCACAAAAAAACTAAAAGTTTTGAAATTCAAAAACATGTATATACATTAAAATAACTCAAAATTATTCAGCTGAATATTGGCACTGAAGTTGTCTTTTGGGAACTTTTATTTTATGTCAGTACACTGGCTCGCTTGTACATTTACTCAGCTTTAAAACTGTTTTCCTGATTGTGGTCAATTTCGTGTATGTATGAATTGTAGTACGGAGTTTCAAACACAGGGCCCCGAGCATTCTAGCCAAGCGCTCTGTCACAATTATACATACCCCTAGCCCCCAAAGCCTTTTGAAACTACAAAAGTGAAAACATACTTTGTATGGTAAGAATAAACATACAAGTTAATGATAGACAGATCCCTACAGATTTTAGAGATAACTGTGTCAGTAATCTTGGGGTTCCTGTAGCCATAGAGGTGACAAGAGAGAGATTTAGACCAGGAGGGACAAAAGAGAAAAAGGCAGAGGAGAGGAAGGATGGAGTGGAAGAAGAGAAGAGGGAGAAAGGAAGCAAAGCAGGAAGGGAGGAAGGGTTGAGATGTCAGTATTTTCGTGGACAGTACCTCCAGGCCTGGCTCTGGAATGAGTGCCCAGCTGCTCCGAAGCACACCACAGGAACAGTGTGCTTCCTAATCGACTAGATAACCATGGTGGGTAACTGGGTTGGCAGCAGGATAATATTGGGTATTTTCTTAGTGACCTGCTGTCAGTTTTGTGTAGTTTGGTGGAGATAATATTTTTACAATCTTGCTAACATTTTTTATTCTTTAACTAGACTCTTGGGGTGCAGCTGATCTCATCTGTTTTGTTTGGTAGGTAGGTCAAATCTGAATAAAGCCAAAAGACATCTTCTACTTGGTTCCTCATCTATTCATGTCACTATTTCTCATCCCACTTAAATAATCTGATATGGAAGCTCAGCAATCTAGTTTTTTCTATGGAGCTCCCTGCATTACAAGTAATTTTACTCCAACTATGCAAGTTTCTCGTATTGCACAAGCTTTTCTTCCTGTCTGTAAGATGAGAATGCTTCTGTTACATCCTACTTAGGTGCTTTATAGAAATTTTGGCAGGATTGATGATGTAAAGATAATGACAGGCAAATGTATTTATTCAAAAAGAATGCACTATTAGGCCTATTTGGCATTGCATTAATATTTCTGGGTCATTATGAATTTCTGCTAGACAGCAGAAACACTTGGTGTTTGTTAGTTTTGAAATGAAAGTTGTGTAAGAGTTATTGCTGATAGCCAGAAATGAATGAAGAGACCTGTCACTGGAGGGGAATTCATTCTTTGTCATGAAACTGGCCAAAGGGAAATTTGAGAACTTCAGTTTCAGTGGTGACATCACTAATTATGATCTGTTCCAATTACTTTATAGATGAGATTAAAACGATTATTAATTCAGTGTTTTTCTTTCTTGCAAAAGTTATTAAAATTGCATCTAGAAGCTAGATCAACTTTTCTGGGAAGTACTCTTTCTATCACATAGTTATGTACATAAAGAAAACAATGGGATCTACAGTAACTCAGTTACCTAGAAATTCCACATTAGACTAGAGTAGGCTGACATATATTAAGTGCTCACCTTGTAACAGGTATTATATTTAGAGTTACATATTACCTCATTTATTCTCTAAAGCAATGGTATAAGTCTCTATGAGGATGGACAGCTATTTCATTATTATGAAAGTGAGGACTAGAGATATTTGGTAAATTACATGGCATCATACCCTTAGTCAATGGCAGAGGTGGCCATTATGAAACCACCTTCACCTTATGCTGTAACATCTCCTGTCCTGCTGTATTTCTGAGGTTTTACCAAATGTCCTAACACTCATTATCTAACAATTGCACTTACAGTCAAGAAGTACAACATGTATTGTGTGGTGACAGGGATTTTAAAAATGAAGATGATAAGTTCACAAGAGTTAATCTGGTGACTGTAAGTAGAGCCCTTCAGGGACAGCACAGACTGAAAGGTTTTAGTAATTAGGGTGTATATTTTTGTCTGTTTATGACAAAGAACAAAGCATGTGAAAAATACTTAACTATGGATTGTGAGCTTATGAATTTGATGAATTAAAAGGGGAATGATAATGACTCTGGTAAAGTCTAATACTAAGGATGAGCTATTTTGTACACCGAGCACTTCAATACTCCTATTTGCTAAAGAAATACCGGGACTGGTACCTATCTTTCCAAACTGAGGCTATAAAAACTTCAACAGAGAATATGGATGGAGCAGGGATGGAAGCTTCTTTTCTGCTGGCTGGAGCCTGCACAGTGTTGGAAGGTACTATGCAGGCTGTTGGGAGAAAATTGTCATTGACAGTCTTATTGAACTATGAACCCTGTGAACTGTAATACGAGCCAGCTAGGCAAAATAATCCTGTTGATGCAATAATGGCAAGTCTGTCATGGTGGTAACCAACCAATTTTATTTGATGATTACTTCACAGGAAGGAATTCACATCTAGACAAAAATTCAAGACTGTGAAGACCATAGATCCTCGTGGTTGAAGCTACTGTTGTTGTTTCACTAAAATGGCACATGATAACTAAATTGCCTTTTAAACACCAATGCTCATGGCCATATATTAGTGGCAGTTACTGTCAGTTTGGGTCAGAGAAACTTCTTTCTTCATTGGTCAGTGGTAACTGTAGTGATTCTGAACTGCTCAAAATACTGAGAATAAAGGGCTGTTGAATACCCAGCCATGAATATGACATTTGCACTATCCCCTCAAGATTCAAATAACATAATAGAGGAAGGGGGCAAAAGAATGAAGAGTTGGAAGAAGAGCAGTAGAGAATGCTGTCTTCTAGAATGTTGACTTCTGGGTCATGACATACTGAACTCACAACAGCAAGATATGCATAAGTTTGGGGATATCAACACCCTGTCATGGAATTGGAAGGGGTTCACGGTGTCCCATTCCTTTTTGAAGGTTTATATACAGTTAATGGTTGATGAGAGATGGAGAGACATTTTCTTCAGTGGTGTAGCTACTAGTGAGGTGTCCCTGATCCTGTAAACAAATCCTTATCCATGCTTCTGCAAGCAAATCTAGTGATACTGGGTCACCCAAACAACAAACAGCAATACATTTTATTCACATCTAGTTACATTAGAAATGGCAAGTGTATTTGCCAACAGTCACATGCCATGGCATTTCCATTATTCATAGGTCCCTCCCTTTAAAAATTCAAATTCCCAGTCAAAGTGCACAAAGTAAATGAAATTTTGGTTTTTAGCATCCAGAATATTCAATTTTGGTTTTTAGTATCTGAAAATTCCACATTGTCCTTTGAAGATATAAGACTGGACAAATTAATTCATAATGAACACACAATATAAGAAATTGATTAATAGTAAATTTACATGTGATGAAAGATATTTGATTCAATGGAACATTGAGTTTGTTCATTCTTTGGACATGAAAGCGTACTGACAAGAGATGAAGCTGGAAAAATACACATGAGTCTATTATAAGTAAAACTGTCAGTTGCTTACAGTTGCCCTCTGAATTGTGTTAGCAAGCAGTAATGAGACAGAGGTGACTTATGAATTCACTTGATAAAGTAATGTTTAGTTATTTTCTTTTAAACGGTTTAACACTGTAATATATAATGAATTTTAGTCATTTCCACACCTTATTCTCATCTCTCATCTAGCTCTTTCTCCCACTGAAATTCTAATCTTCCTCTCACTTTTCTGTCTTCTTTTGTGGATAACCCACTGAGGTTATTCTAGAGTGTCTTGTTTAAATAAAATCATAAACTGGATTTTTTTTTGGTAATAACTTTAAAGTTACAGAAATATTTTAAAAATTTCACAAGGAACTGTTTGTGTTGGGTCCATTTGATCGAAAGTTGTCAATATAACGTTCTTTCACCCCAGAATATTTTGGGCCTGCTGACAGTACAGTCTCTCTCATGTGAACTCAGGATAACCATCATAATTCAAATTTAAGGGAACAAAGGTTTAACAGAATAGATTCACACTAATAAAATATTATTTCCTTTCTCCTCCTTGTGATAGAAACCATATTATCATTATCTTAATATTATTATTATAAGTAATTATAGCCTTATAAATGTACTAGCACACACAAATTTGCCACTTTATTGTATTTTTGCAAACAATACCATTTTTAATATTTTTGTTCTATCTACATGATCAGTCTATATGAAACATAACTAACATATTGATTTATTTGTTATTCAATTGTCAAAATGCTGCCAATGACTTTGCTAACAATATGAAACAAAACTTCACATTTAGATGCAAACAAATTTTCATCGTTTCTATGTAATAGTTAATATAATCTATATTTAAACACATTTTTTATGAATTTTGTTATTTTTGTTCATGGTAAGTGAGATTTATTTTAATTTAGCTATGACTTTATATGAGCTTGCTCTCTTAGTCACAGAATTACTTTAAGTGATAGCACTATTCCATGAAAGTACATGCCAGAATCCTGATAAGTTGGTTTTCTAAATTCCTACACCTCAGCACTGATTTTTATTTTCAGTTTTACATTTTTCTTGCAATTTTTTCTTTTAATTGCTAAAAATCAAACTTTCAGAATTAATAGAATATGCTAGATTATTTTACAAAAAGTTGACACCAATATACACACCTACCAAATAGCTGGAGAGAATCCATATTCTTTCTACCTAATACTATCACTCTTTCAAGTCTTTTCCTAATGTAGGTAATACAATTAAATGATTGTTTATATTTGAATTCTTATTACTAGTGATCCTGAATACTTCTCATATGCTCCTTACATATAAAATTTACCTAATAAACTGTCAGCTTGTTTACTACATCCACTTTCTAACATTTGGATTTTTTCCATGTGGTAATTATTAGCATTGTAAAAGAGCACTTACATTTTAGAAATGTGTTTTAAGGTATTGTCCATTCAATGACATGATGTCTGATATTATAAATAAACTACCAGGTAGTATGCTGGAGACAGAAGAAAAAGCTCCTGGCGATGAAATTATAGATGATAATAAAACACGGAGGAAGAGTTCATAGAGCTTCATAATGTATGCCTTTCCGTTGCCTTCTATTAATAATGTTATGTGTTAATAAGAATAGATTAAATGGAACAAGAGAAACATTTTTTTCAAGAGCATAAGAATATATTAAAACACTACATCAAATATCATTAACATACAGGTTTTCTTGCAATAGACACAAAGCAGAAATAGTACAAATGTTCATTATTAGATGAATAGATAAACAGTATGTAATCATACAGATATTGTGTATTCCCCTAAGGCATCTTGGAGGAAAGCCCATTAGGATACAAGATGTTATAAAGTGAGGTGAATTCTCTCCTGCAGGAAGTTCCTTAATCTCGGACACAAACAATTCAAAGTCATCAGGAAGTCCCCCGAACTGATGAGATAGACTAGAATCCTTCCTCCCCAAGCATATACAAACAGCAAAGACCAGCTGAGCTGCTTATGTGAAGTTGAGATCAGCTGAGCTACTTGGAAGAAGCTACCCTGACATGCTTGAAAGAGACAGTCTCCAACCTGTTGAGCTGCCTGTGGTCGTTCAGAGCACTCCAGGTTTCCAGCTTTTGTGAGCTCTCACTGATGTCGAAGTGAGCTTTTGGTGTTACAGCTGTTTCTGAACCATTTCTACTCCTGTAAGAAATCTCTTACTCATACTCCTGTCAGTAATCCCAATGAAAGATAGAAGCCATTGCCTCACCAAGTTGAACTTAGGTCATATTCTTACTTTGATCTGTTGTCGATTCACTTATCTTGGGCGAATAGACTGTTTATATCTCTCCAGGAATATTGTCACATATTCCTGCGACAACAGAAGAATACTAAGTAATAGAAATAAAATATTCATAAGAGCAGCACTTACAAATCAGAATAATTTTAAAAGATACTCTATAACTGAAATAATATGATCATCCAGAAAATGTGAAATAATTTACTTAGAACGTACATAAGTCATTGATTGCCTGGAGAGCTGGTTCTTAAACAGGGAAAATTATAAAAGGGTGCAAGTAAATACAGTGATAGTGGTCATGTTCTTTAGAATGATTAAAATCATTTCATAGGTTTAGGATGTAGCATGTATCCAAGTTAGTCCAGCTTTATACATTAAATATAGGCTCTCGGCCTATTAGTTATACTTCAATAAGGCTTTAAAAGAAATCTTGAAGTTATCATCTATCTGTTTTGGAACCAGAATATTTGTTAACTCTGGGTAGACTCCACCATGACTGGCTTAGGGAAGCCCTGAAATTCTAATCGGAAGTACTTGCAAACAATAAGAATATTTTCTCTCCCAGTCTCTTGACTGTTCAAGGATATCTAAGAGGTCATCACAAGAGTAAACAAAATCTAATTTGCTCTGACAATCATGTATATTCCAGGGAAAGCACCAGTATGAAGTGACTCTTCTTATCACACTTAGCCACCAACCATGGCACACCTGTGGACATGCTCTCCTTTAGTGCATCTTCCCGGCTATGACACAGTCTTTTGAGGTCATATCACTAAGGTTATTTTTCTTTCAGTTTTTTGAGACAGAGTTTCTCTGTGTAACAGTCCTTGGCTGTCCTGGAACTCACTTTGTAGACCAGGATGGCCCAAACTCACAGAGATCCACCTGCCTCTGCCTCCTGAGTGCTGGTATTAAAGGCATGCGCCACCACCACCTGGCTAAAGTCTTTATACTACTTGTGAGTTCAGCCTGGCCACGGTAGTCTTACCACAAGTTACTCCCTCAAACAAAATTTTGGGTTTTAGTATACTTGTTTCCAGTATAGTGCCCAAGGAACAGTCCCTCCTGAATCATTGTGGGCGTTTCCTTTAGGAAAAAGGTTACTAACATGATTTCCCCAAAGCAGCGTGAGCTGTCACAACAACCTCCCAGGCCTCAGTATGACCTCTGAACAGCAACCCCCAAAATCGTGCACCCAGGCCACAAACTAGTACCACAAAAAATGTAGGATTTCCATAGTCAGTTTTTCTCAGCAATGCAAATTAGATAAAAACTGAAAGTAGCTAAAAGTATGTAATACCTCAGTCCAGGCCTTAACTAAGTTCAGGGAAAGGAGCGATATTCCTCTGAGGGATCAAATTTTCTCAAAAAAAAAAAAGGAAGGGAGGGAGGGAGGGAGGGAGAGAGGGAGGAGAGAGAGAGAGAGAGAGAGAGAGAGAGAGAGAGAGAGAGAGAGAGAGAGAGAGAGAGAGAGAGAGAGAGAGAGAAACACCTGTCCTTTTTTTTTTTTTTTTTTAATTACATTGGTGAGCCACACTCTGGAGGACTTGGGATAGAAATCAAAGAGCCTATTCACCACAACACAGCAGTGATTTAGACCTGGCAAAGGTCTTATCTTCCACAAGTCAAATGTATTATTGCATAGTTCCTTAAAGCTTCTCACATAACGTGGAACTTTCCAGACATTTCTCTACTATGGAAGTTGAGTGCAGTTCAGGTCAGCACACAGTTCCCCCTCAAGGGCTCTTCCTTCCCCAGTCCTTACACTGACTGTGGAGGCTTTCACCACTGTGAACGGGCCAAGGTTGCATCAAGCCAAGGATTTATGTCTATTTACTACATTTTCATCAAGCCTTGCTGCAATGTGGACTCTGGCGAATTTTCCCTGGGGAGCTCTGGCAGAGCAAAGGATTCCTTGACACTCCGAATCTGCACAAAGGAGATCTTGTCCACATTTCCCCTCTATTTCTTCTGATTCCGAGCCAGGTGTGTTGTACACTGAAGCAGAATCATTGCCAACATGCCCCATAAATGTCCTGTTTTGGCCCAGCTAGTATTCCTTGGTGCTCCGTCAAGCACACTATGTCGTTCGGCACCCAAACACACAGCTTGCCGGGATGAACTTTCCTGATGGATGGATGCCACTCTGATTCTATCTAACAAAGCATAGAAAATACCTGCTTGTCTTTGGCTCCAACCCAACAACCCAGAGAAGATAAGCAGGAAAAGTGCTCCAGACCCACACAGTACAGCGCCTTCTCTTCCTTCTCAAAAAAACCCTCTTCCTCACTAGAAGCTAGTAACGGTCCACGATCTTCTTCACGACCACACACAGATGTTTTCTCCACTTATTGTTGACAGAAGCCAGGAGCTTTGGGTGGGACACAAGAGCATACTAGAAGTGGAGGCGCAGTTCACTGCTGCTATTGTCCCCTGACTGCCACCAGGAAGCAGAGACACTAGAGGGTGGGGCTGATTCAGACCAACTTTCCCACACTTACCAGTATGAGGCAGACGAGTCAGAGTCCAGTGAGTCTGAAGATAATTTGTCCTGTTTCTAAAGACTGCTTTCCCCCTTTTTCCCACCTACTGATTTGTAAAGAATTGGTAGCTAAATAAGTAGATTTTAGGTTACTTAGTTTGGATTCAGAATTGCATTGCATTACTTTTTTTTTTTTTTTTTTTTTTTTGGTTTTCCCAGACGAGGTTTCTCTATGTAACAGTCCTGGCTGTCCTAGAACTTGCTCTGTAGACCAGCCTGACCTCAGCCTCCCCGAGGGCTGGGATTAAAGGCGTGCACTGCTACTACTGCCCCGCAAATTGCGTTATTTTTAATGTGAACTAAAGCCAATTTGATCACCATCTTGAACATCTATTTTTTGTGTGTGTGAGGAATAAAACAAAGAAAACAATGTTTTTATTTGTACCAACGTGATTCAAAAATTCATTCTCTTGAATTAATACAGAGCATTTAACCTGTCTGATATGAAGCTGTAATAATTATACATTTACATTATGCAAAAGTCCTATATGTTACAATATTTCTGAAAGCCAGTTCTTAAATTTCATAATACCACATGTGAGGTAATATACACAAAGCATTTAATTTTTTTTAGTCATTTTCTTTTCAGTTTCAAAAACTGAATCATACAGGAGCCCCAGAAAGAACTACAGAAGGAACTCCACATCTGAACACTTATCCAAGATATTTAAGTGCAAGAGAAACATATTCTTTTTTTAAATAAATTTATTTATTTATTTTATACCCTGGCCTCAGTTTCCCCTCTCTCCTCTCCTACTGGTTACTCTCCTTCACCCCCCCCCATCTGTTCCTACCCCTCAATCAATTCTTCTTCTGTTTCTGCTTAGGAAAGGGCAGGTCTCCCATGAGTATCAACAAAACATAACACATCAAGTTGCAGTGAGACTAAGCACCTCCCCCATATATTCAGGCTGGACAAGGTGATCCAGCATGACAAGCAGGGGCCCAAAAGCTAGTAAAAGAATTAGAGTCAGCCCCTGTTCCCACTGTTAGGAGTCCCACAAGAGGATTAAGCTACACAGCTGTAACCTATGTGCAGAATGCCTAGGTCAGTCCCATGCAGGCTTCCTGGTTGTCATTTCAGTTTCTGTGAGCCCAGGTTCGTTGATTTTGTGAGTTTTCTTGTGGTGTCCTTCACCCCTCTGGTTCCTACAATCCGTTCTCCCTCTGTTCTGCAGGATTCCCTGGACTCTGTCTGATGTTTTGCTGTGGGTCTGCATCTGTTTCCATCAGTTGCTGGATGATGCTTCTCTGATGACCATTGGTCTAGGCACCAATCTGGCCACAGATCTACTATTGCTAGGAGTCTTAGCTGGGGTCTTCCTTGTAGGTTCCTGAGAGATTTCCTTGTACCCACTTCCAGTAGTCTCTTTCAGTACTCTCCCCATAAATACCCCTCCCCAAACCTGATCACTTATGTTCCCATTGTCACCGGCACTCAGTTCACTCATGATATCTCTTCTCTTCTATTTTCCCTTCCTTGGGAGATTTGGGCATCCCTCCACGAAACTTCCTTGTTACCTAGTCTCTCTGAGTCTGTGGACTGTAGCATATTTATCCTTTATTTTACAGCTAATATCTACTTATGAGTTAAAACATACCATGTTTGTCTTTCTGGGTCTGAGTTACCTCATTCAGGATGATTTTTTTTTTCTAGTTCCATCCATTTGCCTTTAAATTTCCTGGTGTCCTTGTTTTTACAGCTGAATAATACTCTATTGTGTAAATGTACCACATTTTTTTTATTCATCCTTCAGTTGAGGGACATCTAAGTTGTTTCCAGCTCCTGGCTATTACAAATAAAGCTGATATGAACATAACTGAGCAAGTGTCCTTGTGGTATGATTGAGAATCCTTTGGTATATGCCCAAGAGTGGTATTACTGACTACTGTGGTAGGTTGATTCCCAGTTTTCTGAGAAACTGCCATATTGACTTTCAAAGTGTCTGTACAAGTTTGCACTCCCACCAGCAATGGAGGAGTGTTTCCCTTCCTCCCCATCCTCACCAGCATGAGCTGTCACTTGTGATTTTTATCTTAGCAATTCTGACAGGTGTAAGATGGAATCTCAGAGTCGTTCTGATTTGTATTTCCCTGATGGCTAAGGATGTTGAATATCTCCTTAAGTGTTTCTAGGCATTTGAGATTCTTCTGTTGAGAATTATGTTTAGATCTGTACTCCAGTTTTGAAATAGGATTATTTGATTTTTTTAATGTCTAGTTTCTTGAATTCTATATATTATTGGAAATCAGCCCTCTGTCAGATGTGGGGTTGGTGAAGATCTTTTCCCATTCTGTAGGCTCCTGTTTTGTCCTATTGATGGTGTCCTTTATCCTACAGAAAATTTTTGGTTTCATGTGACGTCCCATTTATTAATTGCTGATCTTAGTACCCGTGCTATTGGTGTTCTGTTCAGGAAGTTGTCTCCTGTGCAATGCATTTGAGATTATTTCCCACTTTCTCTTCTATCAGGTTCAGTGTATCTGGATTTATGTTGAGGTCTTTGATCTACTTGGACTTGAGTTTTGTGCAAGATGATAGAGCTGAGAAAGAATCAGAGTATCAACACCCTTTGCAATAGCCTCAAGTAATATAAAACATCTTGGTGTAACTAACCAAGCAAGTGAAAGACCTGTATGATAAGAACTTCAAGTTCTTCAAGAAAGAAATTGAAGAAGATATCAGAAGAGGGAAAGATCTCCTATTCTCATGGATCAGTAGGGTTAGCATAGTAAAAATTACCATCTTACCAAAAGCAACCTACAGATTCAATGCAATTTCCGTTAAAATTCCAACACAATTCTTTACAGACATTGAAAGAACAATGTTCAACTTCATATGGAAAAACAAAAAACCCAGGACAGCTAAAACAATCCTGTACAATAAAAACTTCTGGAGGTATCACCATCCCTGATTTCAAGCTCTACTGCAGTGCTATAGTAATAAAATCTGCATGGTATTGGCATAAAAACCAACATGTGGACCAATGGAATCAAATCAAAGACCCAGATGTGAATCCACACACCTATAGACACCTGAGTTTTGACAAAGAAGCCAAAACTATGCAATAGAAAGAAGAAAGCATCTTCAACAAATGGTTCTGGTCTAAGTGGATGTCAGCATGTAGGAGAAACAGTCTAATTAGACTTCTGTACATATTTGATAGCCACAGTGGGAATTATAAAGATAACTAAATGGGACTGTACACTTAAAGGGTAACCCTGTGTTCCTTGATTTGCAGAGTAATTGTTTGTAACTCTGAATTACTTGAGAAAGAAATGTAACACACATATATTTCTGTTTTTACATATATTACATTAATATGGAAATGGAGTCTCATAAAGTTTTTATCAGTCAAGTTCTTAAAACAAGTAAGTGTATTTTAGATTTGGTCCTAGGTCTTCTGACTGCAGATTTCACATTTGCATGACACTATCCCGAATGGTGTTAAGTGAATTAACCAAAAATCTGAAGAAATGTACTGACCTTTTAATATCTGAGCAGTTCTTTCACTCTGAGAGTGAAACCTATTTGTACCTTTAAAACATAATTAAGAAGTGTATAATTATAAAGTAAAATTTTTGCAGAGAATAATTTTCTATAAGCTGATTGATAATTAGTGTAAAATTTCTAGGTGTATTAAATAATAGGCATCTTTTGACATTTAAACTTGCTCATTATCTTAAACTCTCTTTAATCCCATTTAGTTGGTCCTTGAAAATAGTACAGTACATTATCAACCACTATAGCCATCCAGCATAATTTTGACCTTTTCAAAAAAGCTCATTTTGAAGTCTGAGACTCCATGTCCATGGTTATAAAAGAATGCGGCTGTTGCTATAGGTTAAAAGATCTACTTGTAAGAGTGAGCTGTCATTTAACTACCATTGAAATTTCATGCTGAGAGGTCACTGGATGGTAAAGCAGCATGATATGTTTAGGTTTCAAATTAATTATTCTGGGCATTATGAAAAGAAATGGATGTAAATAGCAAAAGTGGACAAGAAGCAACATTTTAAAAGTTCAAAAATGCACATTAAAATGTACTAAGTTGTCACAGCGGTGGTTAAAAAAAGAAAGAAGTGTGTGAGTGTGAAGACTATTTATAATTAAAGAGGACTTAATGGTAGTAAGAAGTGCTATATGGTATGCTAGTGGCCATGTATATTATGTCGAGGCAGAGATAAATGTTGGGACTAAATTTCTGGTCATTAAAAATTAGGAAAGTAGGATTGCTGGAGAGATGGCTTAGTAATTAAGAGCACTAATTACTTTTGTAGAGGATGGGTTCAATTTCCAGCACCCATGTATCAACTCACAATCATCTGTACTCTAGTCTCAAGGGATCCAACTCCCTCTTCTGGCCTTCTTGAGCTGCATGAACATGATGTATAGACATACACGCAGGCAAAGCACTCATACACATAAAATTTTATATATATATATATATACATAAATAAATATATATATTTATATATATAAATACATATATATATATAATATGTATATATTAAAGAGGGGAATACAAATGCCTGCATTCATCTCTCTTCAGGAGTTTGGAGTAGTGTTTGACACCAATACTTACCAATAATATCCTTCTGTATTTTTGATTCTATAAAAAGAAAAGAAAAAAAGAAAAATCCCTGGGAACATTGACCTAGTGCTTAGAATAGGAGGTAATGCTCAGTGCCCATTATGCCATGAATGTTAGGACCTACGAATGAATAGGGCTCTTTAGTCACCAGGTGGCTGACCACATGGCAGTTAAGGAGAGAGCTGTAGAAAGACTCTGCTCGTCCATCGTGTGAATAACTCGGAAGTCATTCCAAGAAACATGTAGGAAGCAAATAGACTCAAGAAGCAACAACTTTTCTCAGGGCAAAGTAGACATGCTGTGACAGAGAAAGAGCACAGTTCCCAAGATAAGGTAAACATCAATGTTCACAACTGCAGGGAGCAGAAGCCAGGGAGCCTGATACACCAAGGGGAGCAAAGCCGGTGTAGGAAAACCTAAGCATTAATTGATAGCTTGCTAAAGGGCTAGTCTGGAGATTCCCAGGCTTCTGAGTTTTGGCTCTGTAAGTTCTAGCAGTTTCTCAAAGCATATGTGTGTGTGTGTGTGTGTGTGTGTGTGTGTGTGTGTGTGTGTGTGTGTGTATGTGTGTTGCAGAGGTGGTGGGAGTAACTACTTTGACTTATACCAAGGTTGTTTTTAACAAGGTCATTGATCCTGTGAAACTAACTGCGACTCTAACTGTGTGGATTTAATTAGAGTCTAACTGACTCAAGGGAACGGAAATGCCCAGCTCTAGTCCACTGTGGCTGTCCAGTACCACCTAAAGGGGTAGAGAACTGATACCCCCCAAAACAAACAGCAACAACAACAGGAACAAAACCAACAACAACAAAACCAAGCCCCACAGGCAAACAGCTGGTAGGTGCTTGTAAAATAGCACAAAGCCAGAGTCCTTAGAATACCAAGATCTAATAATAGGACTATAGAATGCTTCTCCTTACACACCATATAATGATATTGTAAGATCTAATTATAGGACTGTAGAACGTTTCTCCCCACACACTCTACAATAGTATTGTAAAGACCTATTTATAGGTCTCTTTACCTACTACATCATATCCAGCTTTCAAGAAACAATTACAAAGGAAGGAAGCAAGCAGAGTCTATAGAGAAAAGTAAGGATTAATTAGTAACAGACTCTGATATGTATCAAGGTTGTTGGAATAACGAGACTAGTAAATTCAGGCAACTATAATTTCTGTGTAAATGGTTCTATGTATGTAGCAGACAGTGTACGACTCTGGAGACACTCTAAACAGAAACAAAATTTTAACTAAAAATAAATACAAACTCTTATTTGTATACATCTACAAATATGTAAATTTTTGTATATGTATACAAATACAATACAAACTAAGTACAACTGCTGTGGATTAATATGATAACAAAATTGAAGAATGCCTTGGATATCAGTAAATTATATACAGAGATAAAATTCTAGGAGCCCAAAGAAGGCTCGGTGGAATGAGATCTCACATACTGTTGCCACTGTTCTAAACTAGGATAATCCCCAGTCACATTCTAAACACTTATCTTTATACCCATAGGGAACTGTAATTCTCACCCCTCATCAAAGAAGCATCTTTTTATAGCAGATGGAGACCATTCCAGAAAACCACAACTGGTCAAAACGTAGCAAATGGATTGTGGGCTTCCCAAAGAAATTGACATACCTATAACACAGCATCTACAACTGAGGCTTGGGTGACATCATGGAAGGGGGTGGGGTCAGAAAGATTAGGAGAGAGACAGAGGACCAGGAAGTCTTCTGTGAGATTTTGTTTCTTAGGAATGACAGGAAATCTGCATCCATGATACCTCAACAATATGGCTGCATAAATAAAACCCAAACAATGGCATCACCAGTTGGTATTCAGGGCAAATGGGTCTCTGTAGCAGGAATCTTAACAGGTCTTATTAATAAAAACAAACCTGAGGCCAGTTATTGGGGTGAATGCTGGAAGATCAGAGAAGCAGAACAAGCCACAGCCACCTCACCTCACCAGTTCCTCAGCTGATCCTGTTTCCTCAGACTGAAAACCTCTCAGCTGAACTGCTGCTCAAAAGCCTAAAAGCTTAACCAGCCAAAACCTGGGTCTTCAAAACCTTATATACCTTTCTGCTTTCTGCCATCACTCCCTGGGATTAAAGGCTCTTGTTACCATGCCTGGCTGTTTCCGTGGTGGCCTTGAACTCACAGAGACCCAGGCAGATCTCTGCCTCTGGAATGCTAGGATTAAAGGTGTGAGTGCCACGATTTTCTGGCCTCAATGTCTGTCTAGTGGCTGTTCTGGTCTCTGACTCCAGATAAATTTATTAGGGTGCACGATATATTGGGGAGCACAATATCACCACAGGTCTCCACCCCAAGATGAACAACTACAGGCAGTTCGTGACTGCTGAGGGAGGGAGAAGTAACCTTCTCCAGGGGTGAGCCCTGAACAAGCAAAAAAAAAGAAAATGGGCTCATCAGGTTGTGTTTATGTATTTCTTCATTTATATATACAAAACAATAATACTTAAAGAAAGAAGAAGCCATCAGTTTGGGAGAAGGACATGGGAAGGACTGGAGGCAGGAGAGGGAGGGGGATAATAAGGTAATTACATTTTAATGAAAAATAAAATACATTTTAAAAAGAAACTCCCAGAACTTCAAAGCAAAAGGAAAAATGACGAGAGAGAGAGAGAGAGAGAGAGAGAGGGAGAGAGAGAGAGAGAGAGAGAGAGAGAGAGAGAGAGAGAGAGAGAGAGAGAGAGAGAGAACAAAATGGAATATCCAAGAATTGTGGCACTAAAATAGAATAAGTATATATGGTAAGTCCAAAAGAAAGAGGAAGGAACAGAAAAAAAATATTGGAAGTAACAATTACTGACAATTTCCTCACAGTAATAACAAAAACCAAACCACAGATGTATCAAACACAGAGAACACTATACAGTAAGGACTAAAATACATTAGCAACAACCGCAGAAAGACCAAGCATTACAGGGAGCTATTCTGAGGCCTATCACTTTCTAGTCACAGAAATCACATACACATATACATATATGTATAAGTATATATGTGTGTGTGTGTGTGTGTTTGTATATATTACTGAATATGCTATAGACAGGAAAGAATAGAAAAAATGCTCAATTGTAACACACACACATACAAGAAATTGTACAAAAGTAAAAAAAAAGAATAATGATAACTAGGAAACAGTAACAAATATGGTAGATGTGATCCAAGTGTAATAATAACCACTCCAAATGTCAGTAAATTTAATGTGATTAAAGACTGTCAAGTGGACCAAACAACACATAAACAAAAGACTCATTTTGTTGTTAGCTGAAAATTTCCGTAAGTATAACAATGGAATAAAATATAAGTCACATGCTTATAGCAGTTAAAGAAAATGGTAGTTATATGATTTCAGATAAGACGGATTTCATGTTAAGGAAAGTCATCAAGTATAAATGAGGTATTTTTTTTTTTTATTATTAAAGGGTCAGTTACCACGACTACATCACAGCCTGCAATATGTCTTCATTCAACAACAAAAACATCAAAACAAATGGGAGAAAGCAGCAAGAACTGCAAAGACAAGCAGATGAGCTTTCTATTTCAGTTGGAAAATTTAGTGCCATGCTATCAGAAACAGACAAACAGATTCAGCAGTCAGAAAATCTGCAAAGACAGCTGAATTCAACACTGCCCCAAATCAACAGGATGTAAGTAACATTTACAAAGAAATTTACCCGGCCGGAGCACAGCACACAAGTTAGCCGAGCTCACGTGTAACATTCCCCAAGAGACATCACAACTCTGGGCCACTAAAACCTTGTAAATTTAAAAAGAAATAAAAATCATAAGTGCCTTCCTGAGCTAAATGGGAATGAAAGGGTAGATGGAGGCTGAGAGCACACAGTTACTGTTGGACTAAACAACTACTTTTAAACTAACATCCAGGTCAAAGAAGAAATCTCCAGAGGAACTGAAAAAAATATTCCTAACTAAATGAAAACACGGCATATCGAAAAATGTGGAAAGTGGTGAAAGCAGGGCTGGAAAAGGAGATTAATAACACTGAGGACACAGATGAATAATGTCTGATTTATGTTGAGTAGACCTTTCATTTATCACTGTACCTGGGAAGCCAGCTGCATTCAGTAGAAAGAGGATTTAAGATTTAGAATTTTGATCCTTCCTAGGATGGTGGTAGGCTATGTGATATCTTCTCTTGCCTCTTGGCAACAGCAACTGGGAGAGAGGTAGAAAAGATATTTTAAACAGAAACTTCTGCCCTTTGCCTTGGCTATCAGACCACTGAAGAAATGGGCCCCAGGAAATGTAATTTCCCCAGGAATTTCTTGCTGGGAGAAGGAAAAGACTGAAGAGCTGGTGCCAGGCAGAGAAGGAACTTATCTCCCAGGAAGAGATTCCACAGAATTCTACCAATTTATAAGACCACCTTGAGGAACTTCATGCTGTACAGTCCAGAGCCAAGACAAATGATGGATGGATGATGGGAGGGACCACACAATGACCAGTACAGCTTGCAGCTTGATTATGTATCCTTCTTGACTTCTATTTAAAACTGAATCTTAAGTCATTACTCTGAAAACTTGGGAGGTGGGGGTGAGTGGGATGGTCTGTAGAGTCCTTTATTTGTTCCTCTTTCCAGTGTGGCTACACTGGATAAATTTTGTCTCTTGTCACTTTGTTTCTTTAATTAGCATATTGAAGATGCATGGCTGGGTCTATGCAGCTTGTTAAGATTGCTAGTGCAGGAGCTTTCACCTGAAAACCTTCAGTGATAGCTTCTCTCACTTAACTGCTTGATCTTGAGGACAAACATTTGGACATTTACAGTGTCTTGTGTTGCTAAGCTGTGATGGTCTCATATAGAGGAATTACTTTTGTTCTGGATGTGCATTCATTTTCTTGCATTCATATCTCACTCATTATTCCTTGTATTAAAGCTTACCTGTCCTCTTTTTACTGTCTGCTTTCTGGTTTCAGGATGGATGCTGCTTCCCTAAGGCAGAGGTTTTGCTGTGTTTTGTTTTTGACATGTCCCAAGTGTCTCAAACAATCTACTTCCTATTCCTTAAACAGTAAGGAGAGCTCCAGTTCCATGGTCTCCACGTTCCTGCTTGAGTTCCTGCCTGGGCTTCCCATGATGATGGACTGAAATCTGTAAGTCCAATAAACTCTTTCCTCCACAAGTTGCTTTACAGTCAGAGGGTTTATCACAGCAGCAGAAGCAATGGACCTCAGTAGATGGTGAATGATAGTCTCTGAAGAAGTTGGTGGAGAGGTAGAGAGAGAGGGAACAGCCCTGCATTAACTTTTGTTCATTCCAGTCCATTATGGTTTCTGCTGTCTTTTGTTTCTCTTTATGAAACTAATCCTCCAGATTTATCTTTTCTCTCCCTCACTCCTCTCTCCTGCCTGCCTGCCTTCCTTCCTATCTTCCTTCCTTCCTTGTCCAACCTTCCTTCCCCCTCTTCTTTCTTTCTCTCTTTCTTCCTTCTCCCTCTCCTCCTTCCCTTTCTCCATCCTTCTTTTCCTTCCTTCCTTTCTTTCTGGATCCCATGTATCTCAGACAACACTCAAGTTCACAGTATAGACAGAGGAAATAATCATGAACATCTTATCCTCTTGCCCCCACCTCCTGAGTGTGTTGGAATTACAGCTGTGTATGACTCTACCACACTAGTGTATGTGATGATAGGAACAGAACCCAAAGTTTGGGTCATGCTAGACAGGGACTCTGCCAACTAGCTATTTCCTGAGTCCTCTCTTTATCTCTTCAGGACACATTTTCTAACCTTGACTTTTATAACCCTACATTGTGGCTTTGATTGTCATCTAATAATTTAGTCTTTGTGGGGTTCTTTGTATAATCCTCTTTTGCTCAGTGTTTGTTTCAACATCTAAATGTTGATGGTTTTTAGAGCACGGACTCAAGCCTCCCATAAATTGTACAGACTTCCTCATTCCTATTGCATTCTTTCAAGTGAAATGTAGGTGTTCACCAACTCTGTAAGCAAACCCAATTTGTGTACTCAGAATTCTAAGTTTACCACTCTCTCCTTTCCTTTCCAACTATCTACAGAATCAAGTCATTCCTCTGGCATTTCTTAGATCTGCACACTATGGGGCTATTTCCTCCCTTTTCCATTTCATAGATCATGGTCATTTCCAACCCTCACCCTTCATTGAGCATTTATATCTGGTCGGCTCTAATTGTGCCAGACTGGGCAATTTCTATTCGCAAATAACCCAACTTGCCTGTTTAGTGCAGCAATAATTCTATTATGTTGTAATTGCATCTTTGTCTCTTTCACTCACAAATGTAATTTTCTTTTTCTTTTGGTTGTTAATTTTTTTCCTTTTATTGAAAATAGATTTCTTTTTTCTCATATAATGTATCCTAATTACCATTTCCCAGTTCCTCCCTACCTCCTTTCCCATAAGGATCCACACCATCTCTGTCTCTCATTAGGAACACATAAGTTTCTAAGGGATAAGAACAAAATAAAATCTAACAAGATAAAAACTAACACATTGGAATAAGACAAAGCAAACAAACAGAAGGAAAAAGGCTGAAGAAAAGGCACAAGAAACAGATACAGGAGCGGAGAACCACTCCTTTGCACACTCAAGAATCCCATCAAAACTGCCAGCTAGAAGCCATGAGATATATGCAAAGATCTGTAGGGTAAAAAGAGGGAAGAAAAAATATATAAAGTAAAGCAAAAAATAGCATAAAATTAAAGAAAGAAAGCGCAAGCCCTGTAGACACTATGAGACAAAGAAACTCCAAAGATGCCATTGAGTTCATTGTCTGTTGGCCATCGACTGCTGGGCATGCAGCCCACCCTTAAGAGTAGTTTGTTTTCCCCGGGAGCCTCCCATGGAGGAAACTAAACTTTCATGTGCAAATGATTATCAATTGGAGATGGCTTCTGGGTTAGAGACTGAGGCCTGTGTCCACTTCTCATTTCAACTCAGGACTCCATCTGGTGCAGACCTGTGGAGGCCAAGTATATACTGCCTGGCTCTGTGAGCTTATATGCATGTGGATCCTGTTGACTTAGAAGGCCTAGTTTGCCTGGTGTCCTCCATCTCTTCTGACTTTACACTCTTCTTGCCTCCCCCTCTACAGAGCCTCGAGGGGAGGGATTTGAGGGAGACATCCCTTTTAGGGCTGAGTTTTCTAATACCTCTCACTCTTTACATAAGGTCAACTGTGAGTCTCTGTATTTCTTTGTGGTGGTATTGTGTTCCCCAAAATATTGTGTACCCTAATAAACTTATCTGGGGTCAGAGACAGAATAGCCACAATATTAAACATAGAAGTTAGGCAGTGGTAGCACACGCCTTTAATCCTAGCATTCCAGAGGCAGAAATCCACCTGTTCAAGGATATAGCCAAGCATGATGACTCATGCCTTTAATCTCAGAAAGTGAGCTTTTAATCCCAGGGAGTGATGGTAGAAAGCAGAAAGGTATATAAGGCGTGAGGACCAGAAACTAGAAGCATTTGGCTGGTTAAGCTTTTAGGTTTTGAGCAGCACAGTTCAGCTGAGAGCCATAGGGATATGAGGACACAGAGGCTTCCAGTCTGAGGAAACAAGATCAGCTGAGAAGTTGGCCAGGTGAGGTTAGCTGTGGCTTGTTCTGTCTCTCTGATCTTCCAGTGTTCACCCCAATACTTGGCTCCAGGTTTGATTTTATTAGTAAGACCTGTTAAGATTCCTGCTACATTTGTTCACGTCTGCTGCAGAAGGAAATGTCTGTGACGATGGCTGAGCAAGGCATTGAGCTATGCATATAGTAGTATGATATTTTATTGTACTTAAAAAATCAAAACAGTAGTATTTGGTTTTACCCTAGGTCCGGGCTATCTAGTCTTATGTTCTCTGTCACCCAAGCAGCGGTGGGTGTGGCTCCCTTCTCATGGAGTGGGTGGGCTTTCAATGGAATCGGATACTGGCTGTTTACTCTCACAAGCTTTGAACCACCATTGCACTAGCATATCTTGTAGGCAGAACACCATTGTAGCCCCAAGGGTTTGTGCTTTCATTTTTTTTTTCTTTTTTGGTCTTGGGAGCTGTAACTGGAATGTTAAATGGTCTTTAAAAAAAAACGGGGCCAGATATTGGGCTAAATGCTGAAAGATCAGAGAGACAAGGAGCAAGCCACCTCTTACCTCTAGGACTCCTCATCCTGAAAAGCCTCAGCCAATAGGCCTCTAGCTGAATGAACTTCCTCAGCTGAAAGGCTTCTAGTTCCTGTCTCCTCACCGCTCAAATACCTTTCTCTGCCTAGCCATATCACTTCCTTCCTGGTGCTGGAATTTAAGGCAGGTGATTCCCAAGTAGTGGGATTAAAGGTATGTGCCACCATGGCCTGGCTCTGTTTCTCTCCTAGACTGAGTCAATCTCATGTAGTCCAGGGTGGCTTTGAACTCAGAGATCCAGACAGGTCTCTACCTCCCAAGTGCTAGGATTGAAAGTGTGTGCCACCGCTGTCTAATGGGAATGGCTGAGCAGTTAATTAATATAAGCCTCTGTGTTTACTTGGGTCTGAGCAGGTGCAGGACCGTGAGGATGCAGGAGCTGGGTGGGTACAGGAAAACTTTCAGTTACAACTGTCTGGCCTCTATGTTTAATCTAGTGGCTTGTTCTGTTCTGTGATCTTCAGGCAAATTTTATTAGGGTACACAATATGTCACCACATTGAGCTGACACTTAGGAATGGGGAGAGGCTAGATGGGGAGCTGAGGGAATCCACAGGAGAGAAGAAAGGAAGATGTTCCACCAGAATCTGCTTAGTTCCCTGGGAATGGGGCAGAGAGTGAGGAGAAGCCACAACAGGTAGTTTGCTACAAAGCTGGGGATAATACTGGATGACTGGATATGGAAGAGAGGAGGGAGAGGAAATATCTGAAGTTTGCCTACCTGCTTCATTGGCCAACTCACTTCTCCGGCAGGCTTGGCTGGTATTGTCCCACAGAATGCCTGCTGGAGTTTGGGACTGGGATAACAGGATGAGAAGGGAGGAAGGTTGGAAAAGAAGACTTGCTTGATCTGCTGTGAATGGAGGAAGAGAAGATGGGGAGGCTGCAGCAGGTGGTCTGCTCCTGCGAGTGGGGTGAGAATGGGGGATTGGTTTGGATGAGAGGAGAGGAAGGTGAGGACCCACTGTTACGCTCCCCGCTTCCTTGGTTGGACTCACCTGTGGGTTCTCAGGGAGTGCCTGCTGGAATTGGGAGCTTGAGTAAAGGAAGGAGTCAAGGGAAGACAGATGGAGGGGGAGATCTGTGTGAGCCATTGGATTGGAGACAGGAAGGGAGGCAAGGCTGTACCTGGTGGTTTGCTATAGAGCTAGGGATGAGACTGGGGGATTGGATTTGGAGGAAAAGGGGGAGGTGAAGATGTGCCGCTAGCCTACCTATCTCCCTGGCCTATACGGTGTGTTTCAAGGAAATATCAGCTGGTGTTGGACAACGGGGTGAGTCGGGGGAGGAAGGTTGTAGGAGAAGGTCTAAGTGATCAGTTGGAAATGGGGGTCAGAAAAGAAGGGGAGGCTACAGCAGGTGGTCTGCTACAGAGCTGGGGAGGAGACCGGGAACTGGATTTGGGGGAAAAGAGAGAGAGGTCCAAGTGTGTTTTCTTAATGCTCTATGATAGTCTCTGTTATATTCCAAGCTTCTCTCACATGCCTTTGTAGCTAGTATTGTCAAGCACACATTTGTTAGGAGGATGTAATATTTAGGATAAATTACAAATTTAAGTGATTTAATTATTCTGACATTTTTGCTTGTAACATTCATTGTTCAGGATATAAAAGCCTGACTATATGTTGGGACAATATTTTTAAGTCTTTATTTTCGTAGAAAATAGCTGTTGCATTGAAAATTTGACCCCAAAATATATTATTTGAATCTACTATTATAAAAAATTCAAGTGAGGAAAATGCTATGTAGAATCTCCAAATAAATATCACTAGTGGTCACTATGAATACATGTTGTTCTGGTTTGAATAGGGAGCATCTCCAGCATGCTCAGGTGTTGTTCAATAAACCTGTACTCCCTAGCAACAGGTACTACTTTGGAAAGTGGGGGAAACTTTTGGAAACAGGACCTGATTAAAGAAAGTAGCTCACTGGGAGTGTGCCTTTGAATGTTGTCTCTGGGTTCCAGTCTCTTCCCTCCTATCTATTTCCTGTCTACCATGAGGTTCATAGTGTTTGCCACATGCTTCTGCCATCATGAAATTCTGTTTCCCCATGCACACACAGAATCAAGAGAGCCAAGGTCTATGTACTGGAACCTCTGAAAACAGGAGCCCTAATCATTCTTCTCAACTTATTTCGGGTATTTTTCACAATGACAAAAATTCTAATTAATGCATCTTCCTTAATAATCCTCTGTTACAAATGAGACAATTACTACACTGATTTATGTGTGTGCATGCACCTATGTGGAGGTTAGAGATTGACTTAGGTTGCTGCTTGTCTTCAGGCTTCGTGGCAAAAGCCTTTACCTGCAGAGACATCTTGCTGGACAGCATTCTTTTTATGTTCATATTCTTGACTCGTTAGCAGGGCAAAGGCATGTGGCAGCAGACAATCAGAAAAGTATGTTCAGGAATAGGGAGACTCCTCAAAGAGCTTGCCTTGCCAATAAAGATATTGGCAATGTGTCAGAAATTTAAAGAATGTAATAAATTCAAATTGTCTAGATTTCTAACGCGCTGAAGTTTAGAGCTTTTCAACAGTTTAATAGCAGTTGCAAAGTTTGATAAAGAATTTAACTTTGCTCAGTTGCTTGAGAACAAAGTATAGTCACTAAAATGATTTATTGAAAAGTTCTTAAAAAGTATTTTATAGCAATTAGGGAATTATAGAAAAAATGAGCAGAACAAACAGGGTCCACACACCTTGTCCCTCAACATTTTCCATACTTCTGCATACTTCCTTTATTCTTTCCTTAGTGTGCTACATTTGACCCACTTGACAACCCAGTATTGAAAGATTGTTACAGTGTACAACACAGTTCACTGATACTTTTGCATGGTTTTATAGGTTTTTAAGAGGCAACATGTTTATTCATTTTAATAATGTATAGAGTAATCTCACCATGGCGAAAATACCTTGTGGTCTGCTATTTATCCCTCTAGGTAAACTCCTGGTAACTATATAGATTTTTCCTTTTTTTTCAAAAATGATTTTTGCTTTAAAGTAAGCATGGTGGTGCACACATGTGCTACGAGCACTTGGAATTAATTCTAAGGCTGCTTGATTGTGAGTTCAAGGCCAGCCTGAGCTACATATATAGTTTTCTGTACTACATAGCAGAGTTCTTTCTCTCTCTCTTTTTCCCCCCTCTCTCTTTCACTCATTTTTTCAGAGCATCACATTGTATATAATCTTTTCAAGTACACTTCTTCTACCTATAATTAATCTAACCTTTATAAGCTCATGATGTAACAGAACTGAGAGAATTGTGAATAAATAAGCAAACAAATTACAAAGGGTTTAGACAAGCACATTTTATTTGAAAACATGCAGAAGCAGCAGGATAAATGAATGTGAATAACCTATAGATAAAGAATTAGGGATGGTTGTCCAGGTAAGCTTCCTACATGCTCATGTACTTTTTGTGTGTATGGCAACATCTTCCCTTTGTGAAGTCTAGTCTGGCCTGGATCCCAGGGTCCTCTGGCTCCATCTCCCCATTGCTTAGATTACAGGCATACATCCACCACTCTTGGCCCTAAAGCAAAGGATTTATACTCAGTGTTCTGTGGATAAACAAGGAGTTATTCTTCTCTAGTGCCTAGTTTAACAGTTTCAGGAGACACTACTTTACAGATGGTCTCTTGGAAGCCACCTCCTCTTTATTCTTGATAGGGTCTATAGTTATATAGACCACACACCTGATGAAAAAGAAAAGTGAACGATATTCAAAAAGCTCTCTCAGCAGATAACAGTGCTATTGACTCAGTCTTTGGTACTTGACTTGGTTTTCTGTCAGTAATGAGAAATCTGTGACAAATACAGCTGTAATTAAGAGTGTTGTCACAGCCTGTAAAAGAAAGTCTCGCTTACACAAGGAGTGAATATATTTGACCTTAATTATGCTCTATGTCAGAATTGCTGCCAAGTGATCTGAAGATTGTTTATAAACAAGTATAGGCACATGTTCACGTGGTACATGTAAAAAATGCTGTTTTTTAACAGAGTTTTTAATTTAACACATTAGAGAGATAATAGATAACATGATTGTTTTTGATATTTCTGTGCTTTCAAGTATATTTGGTTATCTGTAATTATAAAATAATAAATATTTGTAGGATAAAAGCATAAATATTCTTATACAGAAAATGAAAAAAATATAAAACTCAATGTTACATTGAGATATTTTAAAAAGCTATCATGATATTTCACTTAGTTCTTTCTCTGGTCCTTCATTCCTAGTCTTTAATTTAGACCAATAATATGGACCACAGCAAATAACTTTGAAAGCACAAAGACATCTTATCATCAGCCTTTAGGGACTGCAGTGAAAACCCTCGATTATTGAGCATAGTAAGATGACAGGGAGCCCTGCAGAGGACGGGTTTAGCTGTGACTGTGCCTCAGACCTGGAATGCTTAACCTTTACTCGTGCTTTAAATAATAATGGCAACCAAAAAAATGCAGAGAAGCTCAAGTCACTTCTTGTACTTAAAACATTTGGCAAAACTGAGTTCCAGGACTATTCAAACTGACATGTTTAACTTTGGCAGCTCTTGTTTCCCTCCGGGCATACGCAGCGTTTGCTGGCCTGTGGTGTCTAGATTCATCTGGAAACGCTTTGTTTTCAGTACTAGAACTCCTGCCAGTCTTCAAGAGTGATCAATCTGTACAATAAATCATATAATAAAATCATGTTTTGTGTCCCAGATTGAGAATAAAATTTTTTCTTTAATTAAATCTAAAACATATGAATTGAATATGTAATAATATAATTATAAAAATATAATATAAAATATAATATATTATATATATATATATATATTAGTTAAAAGTTCCATTTTGTTTCTACACAAAGAGCCCAATAAGATGAATGATAAGTTTCTTTAATGATATCAGTGGAAAGATGTGATACTCATCACTTCCACTGACATAGAGTAGTGGTTCTTGTTAAGTCTCTCCCAGACCTGGCATTTCTTGGTATCTCTCTCTGACTGGAAATGATTAGCTTCATAATGCACAGATAGACAAATAGAGCTTTTGTTTCTATGACAAAATAAATGACTGTTGAATTTCAGTTAGCTCATGTTGAGGAGAAATCACAGCTTGCTCATTTGCAAATTTAAAAAACATCTTTGTCTTTTAGATCTTTTGAGATATAATCATATCATGTATACTTTGAAAAAGCATATATGTTCTAACTGAGGCACCATTGCAACCTGTGTGTGTGTGTGCGCGCGTGCACGTGTGTGTGTGTGTGTGTCTGTCTGTCTGTCTTATAAATACGTATTTCATGGAATGAGATCTACATGAACAGCCTGGACATGAGTGGGGGTAATGAAAGGCGAGGGTCGAGGGAAAGAGAGCTTGGGGGAGCGGGAGATCCCAGCTGGATCAACAACAGAGAGGGAGAACAAGGAATAGGAGACCATGGTAAATGAAGACCACATGAGAACAGGAAGAAGCAAAGTGCTAGAGAGGCCCACAGAAATCCACAAAGATACCCACACAACAGACTGCCGGCAATGGTCGAGAGACAGCCCGAACTACCTACTCTGGTGATGGGATGGCCAAACACCCTAATTGTTGTGCTAGAAACCTCATCCAACTACTGAGGGATCTGGATGCAGAGATCCATGACTAGGCCCTGGGTGGATCTCTGGGAGTCCAATTAACGAGAATGAGGAGGGTTTATATGAGCGAGAATTGTTGAGACCAAGGTTGGATAAAGCACAGGGACAAATAGCCAAATGAATGGAAACACATGAACTATGAACCAATGGCTGAGGGGTCCCCACTGGATCAGGCCCTCCGAATGGGTGAGACAGTTGATTGGCTTGATCTGTTTGGGAGGCATCCAGGCAGTGGGACCAGATCTTGTGCTCATTGCATGAGTTGGCTGTTTGAAACCTGGGGCCTATGCAGGATTGTTTGGCTCGGCCTGGGAGGAGGGGACTAGACCTACCTGGACTGAGTCTACCAGGTTGACCTCAGTCTGTGGGGAAGGCTTTGCCCTGGAGGAGATGGGAATGGGGGGGGGCGTTGGGGGGAAGGTGAGGGGGACGGGAGGGGGGAGAACAAGGGAATCCGTGACCGATATGTAGAACTGAATTGTATTGCAAAATAAATTAAAAAAAAAAAAAAGAAAAAAAAAATAAATACGTATTTCAGACTAATAATTACTTAAGTGTCACATGTGCGGGTATATTAAATAAACAATGTAAAAATAAATTCCATGCATTCTGGCCAGGGAAGTGGATAGGTTGATTTTCACCTCCCTCTCCTCTAAATCCAGTTACCCAGTCTTACCACCAGTATGGGGATCCTCTTTTCTCCTTGACCTGTTGGCCACCAGGTCAAGAGGGGAAAGAGGCAGATGGGGCAACAGAAAGTTTGACTATGAGCAAGAACAGAAATAGTCCTCCAGGAGACAGATTTCAGTGAATCAGATCAATTTTATTCCAGAGTATAAGGAATATATGGGAGTGGGGATCCTGGGGACAAACCCTAATTTGCATTAAGTGGCACATTCCCATCATAAGGCTTAATATGTGGCAGCAGGGTGCTATAGCAGAGCCCCTAGCACAAGTCTTCTTCGCAGGGATCTGTGCCAAGGATCTGGCTCAAGATGAATCGGACATCTGGTTTTAGAGACAGCCTTTAGATAAGGTCAGTCCTCCAGGCCCAGGGATATTCTCCAGATAAGGGCAGGTAGAGGCAGGAAGTTCTGCTGGAGGGAGGGAGCTCCATTTTGCAGAGTTTAGTGAGATAAGCTGCTAGGCTGTGGGGAGGCTGTGACCTCTGATCAGCCAGCAATGGCTTCTAACACAACAGCTTTGTAGAAGACCACCTGCTGCAGCTTCTCCCCACTACCCCATCTCTGGTGGATCACACAGATATTGCCCACCAAACTTCCTTCCTCCTACTCATTACTTTAACCCAGCCTCCAACTCCAGCAGGCATTCCCAGGCCACTCGATCCAGAAAGCAGGTAGGCTAACTGCAGATCTCCACCTCAACCTCCTCTTCTCCAAATCCAATCCCTCCTTCTCAACCCCATCTCAGTAGCAAACCAGCTGCTGTGGCTTCACCCTTCTCTTTGATCCCATCCCCAGCTGATCAAGCAGGTCTTGTCTTTCAACCCTCCTCTCACCCATCCTGTTATCCCAGCTCCCAAATCCAGCAAGCATTCTCTGGGAACCCATCAGAGAAGCCTGCCAGAAAAGCAAGCAGGCCAGTGAAGCATAGAGGCAGGCTGTAGATTTGCACTCCCCGACCCTCTCCTCCAAATCTATTCCCCCAGTCTCATCCCCAGATCTGTAGCAGACTACCTGTTGTGTCCTCTCCTCACTCTCTACTCCAGTTCCCAGGCGACTAAGCAGATCCTGGAGGAACACCCTCCTTTTGTCCCTCCCTTGAACCTCCTCAGTCCCCTCCTCCTAGTTGATCACAGTTCCTAAGTGTCAGGTCCCAATACCTGGAAACACATTTTACCAGGAACCTCAGTGGACATACCTACCAAGGTCCAAGAGAAAATTCTTGCCAGGCAGTACACAGCCACCACACTCTGCTAAGAACCAGAGAGGGCTACAGAAACCAAGGAACAAAACATCCACCCAACAAAGACAAGAGTAGATATTGGTATCTAGATACAATAAACCAAACCCAGATTGCTAGATGACAGCATTAAAAATACAATCAGAACTATCCAGGACAATGTGTCTCCATCCGAGCCCAGAAACCCTACCACGCTAGGCCCTTGATTATTGCAACAAAGCTGAGGCACAAGACAAAGAACTGAAAATATCCTGCATTGGTATGATAGAGGTCCTTAAAGAGGAAATGATAAACCCTTTAGAGAAATCTCCAAAAACACAAACAAACAACGGAAGAAAGTGATTAAAACAGTTCAACCTGAAAATAGAAATATAATCGATAAAGAAGACCCAAACTGAGGGAAATTTGGAATAGAAAGATTTAGAAACTTGAACATGACCATCAGAGGTAAGTTTCACCAATAGGATACAAGAGATGGAAGAGAACATCTCAGGCATTGAAGGCACAATAGAAGACATGGACACCTCAGTCAGAGAAAATATCAAATCTAAAACATAAACAAATAAAAATAAAGCCCTGGCACAAAATACCCAGAAAACCTAGGACACCATGAAAATACCAAATCTAAGAATAGTAAGAATAGAGGAAGGAGAAGAAACCCAGGTCAGAAGGGAAGAAAATATTTTTAACAAAATCAGAAGAAAATTTTCCTAACCTCAACAAGGAGATGGAAAGTTTTGCTGGGTATAATAGCCTGAGCAGTCACTATAGAAATCAGTGTGGCAGTTCCTCAGGAAAATGGAAGTCAATCTATCTCAAGACCCAGCTATATCACTGTTGGGCATATATCCAAAGGACATGTCATCCTACCAGAAAGATACTTGCTCAACCACAGTCATGGTTGCATTATTCAGAATAGGAAGAAATTGGAAAGAACCTAGATGTCCCTCATCTAAAAAAAAAAAAAAAAAAAAAAAGGGACAATGAAAATGTAATACATTTATACAATGGAGTCAACTGTTAAAATAAATGAAATCATGAAATTTTCAGGTAAATGATGGAACTAGAAAAAAAGTTATTCTGAGTGAGGTAACTTGGATCAGAAAGATAAATATGGTATATATTTCCTTATATGTGGGTACTAGCTGTTAAGTCAATGATAATCAAGCTACAATTTGTAGAACCACAGAGGTTAGGTATAGAGTCAGGGACTAGTATGGGACAGATAAATCTCCCTAGGAAAGGGAAATAGGATAGTTATAGATGGATGGATGGGGTGAGGCTGGAATGGGAGCATCAAGTGGGCAGGGATAGGAAGAAACAGATAAAGGAAGATAAAGGAAGGAATATAGGGAGAGACAGCTAAAACTAAGGGCTATTTGAGGGGTAGTATGGAAAACTAGTACAGCAGAAGCATCCTAAAATATATACATATATGTAGGCATTCTAAATGATCTTTTTTTTGTTGTTGTTTTGTTTTTTTTGAGACAGAGTGTCTCTGTGTAGCTTTGCGCCTTTCCTGGAACTCACTCCATAGACCAGGCTGGCCTCAAACTCACAAAGATCTGCCTGGCTCTGCGTCCCAAGTGCTGGGATTAAAGGTTTGTGCCACCACCACCTGGCCAGCATTCTAAATGAAATAATGAGGGTGACAGAGTCCCAACTGGACATCTCTTGTCACCCAATGAAGCTTCCTGTTTGGAGAGCCCATGGGAATCCCCAAACAACCCAGGCTGTTGCTAAGACTTTAGTTTGCTCTCCGGAAGTTGATGGCAAGGCCGCGTTGCTGAAGACAACACCAACACAACACATGGAGCAAGGAGAAGTCAATCTGTTGCCTACATAGACCCTTCTTCCTTATATGTAGAAAAGAACTCTGCACGCTATCAAAGGAGAAAGGTAAACACCAGGCTAGCTACAGGCCTTTGATCTACAGTGGTGTCTTGTCTGCAAGATACACTAGGCCAATGGTGGCACAAAACTTGTGGGAGTAAGCAATGGATAACTGATTTGACTAAAGGCCTACTCCAAGAGATGTAACCCATGATCAAAGCTGCTTAGGTGACCAACAATCTGAGACTAGATAGTACAAGGACCTAGAGTAAAAGCAAACACTGCTACTGTATAAAATCCCAACGAACATAGCAATAAAATGATTCCTATAGACATTCCTCTATACCTATATATCCTTGCCTTGCTCAGCTATCGTCAGAGATTACTTCTGCAGCAAATGGGCACAAATACAGACACCCACAGCCAGGCATTATGCAGAGAGTGAGAGACCTTGGAACATTCAGCCCCGAATAGAATCTCTCCCTCAAAAAACCTCCCCTCAGGGCTATGGGAAACATGCAGAGGAGGAGGCAGAAAAAAAGCATAAGAGAATGTCACCAAGAAAACAACGCAATCTAAATAAGCATGACTGATGCACATATGTGTTGTGTAATAGTAATTTAAGATGTGCTACATTCATTTATGCTGTGGAACACTTGTTTAATGATGCCAAGATGCGCCACGTTTGTTTGATTAAATAAAATTAACCTGGTGTCAAGAGGCTGAGTCAGCAACTAGCTGACAGGAAGTGGTAGGGAGGAACCAGGTATAGCTAGGGTTCTTAAGTGGAGGCTGAGCAGAAGGATGCCCTGTTTTGGGAGAGACATGAGCTAGGAGAGAAGGTTAGCTACTTGCTCCTCAGCCTCTCTGAGAGAGCAGAATGTCACTTCAACCTTTGAATCCTGAGTTCTGTAGAAGGATAGAGATCTAGATAAAGTTCCCTTTAGCAGCCATGATAGAGCTGATGCCTGAGGGAACAGAATTCCTGCCTGGCTACAGCCAGTGCTGGGAACCACTACTGATAGCTGCAGAGTCGCAATTGCCGATTAGGACAGCGGTTGCTTAAGGGGCAGTTACTGAATTTAATGAAAAATAACACATATGAACTCACAGGGCCTGAGACAGCATGCAGAAGGCCTGCATAGGTCAGCACCAGGACCATTGCGTATGTATTATGGTTTCTAGTTTAGAGTGGGTTTCTGTGTCTTCTGTCTTCTCTGCGGGCTTTTCCTTCTTGTCAGTTTTTACTTTTTCAATTCCTTTGTATTTGTTTTCATTTATTTTATCATATTATATTATATTAATTATGTTATTATCCCTTAGAAACTTGTTTGTTTCTAGTGAGAGACAGAATGGGAGTGGATCCGGATGGGGGAGAGGTGGGGGGGGGGGGACTGGGAGGAGTGGAGGGAGGGGAAACTGTAATCAGGATATATTATGTGAAAACAAAATCTATTTCCAATAAAAGGAAGTAAAATAAAGAAGTCATTAGTCTATATCACTTTTTTCTTCTGTGAAAGTTTTTTAAATGTTTTAATTTGCATTTATTAGTAAAGTAGCTAAACACTTTTCTATTATCTGAAGTTCCACATTATTTGATCTCTTTGTTTTCTCTTTTGTTAGATTTGTGTTGTGTGTTCACTCATGTGCGCATATAAGGACGTGTGTGTGTGTGTGTGTGTGTGTGTGTGTGTGTGTGTGTGCCCACCTGCCTGTACACAAAAGAGGGTCCTTCATCTGTTACTTCAAGGCAGCAATCGCAGGTGGACCTCTTGTCTCTACTCACCTCAGAGCTAGGATTCCAAGTGTTTATAGGGACATCTGGGTTCTTATGTGGGTGCTAGGATCTGAACTCTGGTCCTCATGATTGAGAAGCAAGTGCTCTTAAACATTGGCCTATATCTCAAGTCCCACATTCTTTTTGTTCTCTATCATCCAATCATTTGGTGTCTACTTCCCTGCTTTTTCACTGATCAACTTTTCTGTACTCTCTAGAAATGAACAAATTTAATTTCTGCCATTTCATAATTGTGGTGTTTTCTGAAAGCCCCCATTCATACACACATATTATTTTCTGTTTCAATTTCCATGGGTAATGTTGTTCGAATCTTAGATAGTCTTTTAATAAAAAAACCAGAGCCAGATATGAGGGTGAAAACTGAACGATCAGAGAAGCAGAGCAGCCAGCCACTAGTTCTTACCTCTACAAAATCCTCAGCCTAAAGAGAGTGAGTTCCTGTTTACTCACACCTTATGTACCTTTCTCTGCCCAGACATCATTTCCTGGGATTAATGGAGTGTGTGCTTCCCAGTACTGGGATTAAAGGTGTGTACTACCACACCTGGCTCTGTTCTCAGTGTGGAGTTGAACTCACAGAGATCCAGACAGGTCCCTGCCTCCCCAGTGATAAGATTAAGGGTGTGTGTAACCACTGCCTGACCTCTGTGTCTAATCTAGTGGCTGGCTCTGATCCTCAGCCAAGTTTATTAGGGTATACAATATATCATCACAGGTAATTATGTGGTTATATTTCTTAGAGATTGTGATATTCATTTCAAATATTTTCCTTTAAGTTTCAAATGAAGATGTTAATATGTGGATAACTATCAATTTTAAGATATTTGTTTTGCCCATTGAAGAGCACTGTATATATAGTGCATTTACTATGATATTTTTTAATTTACAACACTCAGTAGAGTTGTGCTGTTAAATTTGGAATCACACTTACCACTTACTCCATATACACCAATGTTTTTTTTTTCAATTTTCAAAAATTTTAATCAAAATATAATTACACCATTTCCCCTTTCTACCTTTCTTCAGTCTAGTCCCCCCCTCAAGTCGATAGTATTTTTTTCTTTGATTATTTATTGTTACATATGTATTTAAATGCATAAATATATAAATACAATATGCTGAGTCTGTTCAGTATTGCTTGTATGTATATGATTTCAGTGCTGATTACTTTGTATTAGGTAACCAATTAAGATCTTCCCTGGGAAAGACATTCTCTATCTCTAAGCAGTCATTGGATTCTGGTAGTTCTTGGTATAGGGGTGGGGCCCCATGGGTTTTCTTCTTCTAAAGCAGCATGTCTATTGGTGTTGTCCTCGTTCAGACCTTGTTAATTTGCCATATTGTTGAGGTACCATGGATATAACTTCTCTGTTCTTCCTAGGAGACACAGTCTCACAGGAGAGTTCCTGATCCTCTATCTCTTACAATCTTCCAGCCTCCTCTTCCTTGCTGTTCCTTGAGTCTTAGGTGCAGGAGCTGTGTTATAGATACATCCGTTGAGTCTGGGCCCCCACAATCAGTTGATCTCTGCATTTTGACCAGTTGTGGTTAGCTATAATAGTTTTCACTTTCTGCAATAAGTAAATAAATAAAAATTTTAAAAACAGCTTCCTTGATGCAGGGTGAGAGCTGTACTTGCTTGTAGGTATAAAGATGCGTTTCAGAATGCAGTTAAGAATTGTTATTTTCTATCTAATGTGGTTCTAGTAAGTTTTCCTCTTAGATCTATGTCCTCACTAGTCCAAGGTAGTTGGTAGGTTTCTAGTCCGAGATGTGATTTCCTTTCTGTTCAACAGGCCAATGTGTATTTTTGGTTTGTCATTCTAAATGAGAAATTATGGTCTATAAGTTCCTAATTATTTGCGATAATATTTCATAATTTTGTTATGTAGCAACACATTACCGTACTTATTTTCAAATAGTTCAAGTTATGCTGTCTGAATTACTACCAACAAATATAATTCCCCCATCCTGTGAGAAGGATTTCATGCTGAGTCTGATGGTAGCAGTATATTTTGTTTCAACTTTTAAGTTTGTTTCCTTTTTTTTTTACTAAGTTTTCTGTGATATGAACTTTCCCTGGAGAGGAGAAAAGACAGCTGTTCTCTCCAGATAGGGCACCAACAACAAGCGGAAGAAATGTTGTACCAAAATCTAGAATGGTTAAGGAGTAAATTTAGTTTGGGATCACTGACAGAAGCAGGAGCAACTTCTGGGTGGGTGAATCACTGAAGAAAACTCCCTCCCTAGTAATTGCTAAACTGCTTATACACCGTGTGTGTGTGTGGGGGGGGGGGGTTTAGGAGAGTCAGAGCATATCTTGCACAGAGGACAGAATTCCACCAAATATCTAAGTCTAAATGATGATACTTCTTACTTTGGTAACTTCCACAAACTATTTTGTTGTGCAAGCTATTCAAATAAAGAATATCACAAAATTTTTAGCCTGGAATAACTGCCTTAGAAATCTAAAACAGAAATGAAAGGTAAATTACCACCCTAGCTGTCCAACAATTTCTCAGGACTACATCATAAATCGTTTACAGTCCAGCATCTCAATCGTCATTCATGAGGTAATAATGGATATTTGTGCATTGATTAAAAGATGAAAAGGTGCACTTGTTATCTCCTAATAATTGGTTTACTGTTATGAAGACATTTCATAGTCTAAGATTGTTTGAATCCCTGCTCAATTTAAGCAAAGTGCTACTTGTCTTGTGAATTCAAAGAACAGCTAGTGAGTGATTGTGACAACATGCATTTAGTTGGTTAAAGTTTTTTTTAAGTTCTGTGAAAAAATTAGATCATAATTTTTTAGACAGGAGCTATCATAATTCTGTACTGTACTGTTATTTTTATTAACATGTCTCTGCTCTGTTAATTCTAAAAATGGTTTAACATCTGAAATCCTATTCTCTAAGTTTTCTCTCATTTATTCCTTTAAATAATTTCTTACCAAAAATCTATTATCATTAGTAGAGATGGACAGTAAAAATAAATAAATTTAGAAATAAATTCTAAATATTTTACAGTATTATAGGATACAGAATATTCTCAGCATATATAAATGGTGAAAGTCTGAGGTCACATATATGACAGTTACTCTGACCTGATCATTACACATTCTATGCATATATAGAACATAATCTGTTTGTTTCTGTCCATCAGTGAAATGTAAAAACATACTTTAACAGACAACCCAGTGTTATCGGAATCTAGTGTTCTTAGACAGAATGATAAAGTATTTCCTACATTTAAATTGCTCATGGTCATGAGAGAAACAAAGGACAAAATATTAGAATATAGTCCAGGATGATGAACAGTATATCCAACAGTTAACTGAAGGAGAAAGAAGGATTAAGTAACCGAAGAAACTTTACAGAGGAAGTCATGCTTGAGCTCAGTGGGAGCTAAACAAAGACAGGGAAAGCTTATTCACAGGCTGATGGATGGAGCAGCATGCACAAAGACCCAGAAAGTGAGGGACAGTAGACAGCCAATCACCAGCAGCCGCCTCCACAGACTCAGGTCTTTAAGGCCTTGTTCACTACTAATAGTACTATACTTGAGATGGTGGAAACTGTAGTTGGTAGAATCTAGCTGAAGAAACTAGGTCACCAGTGTGCGCCTTTGAAGAGTATCTTGTCACCAGTACATATTGTCTTTCTGCATCCCAGCCACCATGAAGTAAGACATTCTTTCCCCCTGTATTGAACTATTATATTCTGCTTCACACCAGCCCAGAAATGTCAACCAGGCAACAATGGTGTTTAACCTCTAAAATCATAGGCCAAAATAAATCCACCCTCATTTTACACTTTTATGTCAAGTATTTGCCGCAATGCTGAAAAGTCTAGAACAAAATGATTTTGATTCATTCTTGTCCTTAACATTGTGTTTTATACAATTGCTTTACACAATGATACAAGGGTAAGAATTTTCTTAAGCTCTATGGCCAGGACCCTTGTTTCTTATTTCAAGTAGTCACAGCCAAATCATCCAAGGCAAATCATCTGAGGGAAAACTGTTCCCATCCTTCAGTCAACACAGGTTCTGATTGCATACCAACTTATGGGTACTCTTTTTCCCTGTAAGGCATGCCCAGACTATATATAAGATGACTCACTGAGGGGATAGCTCAAACACGTTTAACATGACAGCTATATAATCCCATACATGTAATGCAGTGGAAGGAGTGTGGCAGAAATGAATACTTTCACGTGGTTGATATCAATACCATCTTATCAATATACTCCAAAGGTTGGATGATTTCCACAGCTCACTGAACATTGAATGGAAACTTGATCTTGCAGATTATTCTATGCGATTGACAGTTGTGGCTTCTTCTATTTGGTTACTCTGAATGATTAGTCATAAAGTATTACCAGAAATTTGTGAAGTATGAAGTATGTAAAGTATGAAGGCTGGAACAGAGCATAAGATAGACAGAGATGACTATCAACAGGCTTAATGGCCACAGACTCTTTGCTTTGGAAGATGTTTATAGAAAAGTCACACAAAGTAACACGAATGAAGTAAGCAATAAGGACACAACAACATATCCATTGTCAGCAGCAACAGGAAGATGTAAATTGGAAACAAATTTATGGTGCATTTTGATCCACGAGCTTTTGATTTCCCCCTCCACAAGGAACTGAAAGAATGATTTGCTTAAATATTGGGAGAACAGCAGCACAAACACCTATAACGGAACATTAACCACAGTAGAAAGAGGGGAAAGGGTGGGTTCTTTTAGGAGGAATCTTAATAGATCACAACCATGAAGGTACCATAATGTCTAAATAGCAGAACATTACAAATTGGGGAAACAAAGCAGTCTGAAAACAGAGAGAGAAAAACTTGCATGCTTTCTAATTTGCCAAATATAGATCACAGACTGTCTGAGTTCTTCCTGGGTTTACTAATATCTGTGGCAAGGTCTTTAGTCCTTTTCTGTGCCATTACACACACACACACACACACACACACACACACACACACACACACACACACACCCTGAAACTGATTGGGGTCCTATCTAACCAACAACAAATGATAAATGTAGCCTTAATGTAGGTAACACGATACAGTACACACAGCTTACTCTGCTTGCTTCTGACTGTCTGATAGAGTAAATTTAGACAACAATAAAGGTGTTTATAGAGTGTGACCTTCTCATATCACATGTGACATTATCAGAAAATTCACCAAAATATAGGCCAAAGCTTGTGATTTCATTAAATATACTTTAAAAATATATATGTGGCTGGTTTTTCAGGTGAGTGCACCTTAAGAAGTGCTTGCTCTATGTTAAGAGTATCCTCAGGGCTGGAGAGAGGGCTCAGATGTTAAGACCACTGGCTGCTCTTCCAGAGGTATTGAGTTCAATTCCCAGCAACCACATGGTGGCTCACAACCATTTATGATGAGATCTGGTGCCTTCTTCTGGAGTGCAGGCATACATTCAGGCACAACATTGAATAAACAAACAAACAAATAAATAAATCTTTAAAAAAAGAGTATCCTCAAAAAACAAAACAAAATAAAAAGTGGATTAGAGAGCACTAGAAACCAACATACTTTCATAAGTTCTTGTAATGAGACAATTTAGCTTTTTAGTCAAAGGTAATAATTCCAGTGTCTATATTTGGAGCATAAAACAGCATCTCAGCACAAGCTTCCAGATGATTCTGCACAGTTACTTTCAAGGCTGAACATATAGAGGTGGCGAATAGCTATGATGGAGTGCGTGATTTAGTCAGCACTCTGGAAGTTACTTTAATCAACATTAATTGATGGTTCAATACGACAAGTAACCAAACCAATCATGGAAGGTCTTCATGGCAATTACATGTTTTAGCACCTTTCGTTTTACAGGCACACAGAGAAACAGATGTTCAATCAATACAATTTTTCTCATTAATAACTAAACGGCTTTCCAGAAAATTAGTGACCCTTCTTATTAAAGACGGACAATTTACAATGGAAGACCGAGACATGGAGGTAGGACGCTGGGCGCTGACCACAGACTCAACACTTTACAGCTAAGAAATAAGTCTGAAAATGCCCCATATTTTCTGGAGGGTATTTCACCCTTCCCCAATTTACATACATGCTGAGCTTCAGTTGGAAACCCATTCTTGAAACTCAGGGGGGTTTTGAGCCCTCTCATTTTGCAAAACAGAAACTTTAGGAAACAGAATGGCTCTGAGCTAAAGAATTACATCTCAACCTGCTTTACATGTAGCTTATGTCCAAAGATCAAAGCTGAAAGCCAGCTCTCTGGTGGACACTGCCCTAACACAAACCTACCCCAGCAATTTTGAGGACTGCCTCTAGACAATCTCCAAGCTGGGGATGAATGCCACTTTGTAACAAGAGTCTTTTAAATAACTTGAATAATAGATCATTAAAAACAGTAATATTTATTCTTTATTGATATGTGGATTTGAAAAACTAAAGATTTGGAGTACAAAGCTATGAATGGGCTCCACTTAGCACCTTGCTGAAAACCCTTCTTAGTGCTTTGCTATCTCTCAGACATGTATGCCATACTCTATTTATTTACAATTTTGTGGGTGCTGTATAGTTCTGCATGTATCAGTTTCATCTCCAGCACCCCCTTTAACTGGACAAATACTTCCCTGCTATTATATTCTGTCTCATTCCATCTCATTTCAGCAGGTTAAGTCTTCTAAGGGCCTAACGACTGTGGTATTTAAAACAATACAAGAGGTCTAAACAAAGACATAAGCCTATTCTTTCCAAGTATAAGGTCTTATCTCTATATTTTTCTTAAACTTTGTAACAAGAGAAAAAAATAAAATTTTTTCCCATGCATTTATCTTTTTTCCATGCAAATTCTTATTGCTGTTCAGCTTTTCGTCTTTCTATATAGCTTATCTCACTTCTTAGCTTTGCACGGCCATGGAGTGGATTATGTCAGAATGCCCAGTGTTTCTGTATCACAATTTCTTTTCGAAGCAAAACTCATAGAAATGCATACTGATGCTGAAAACTACTTTTAAGTATCGATGAAAAAGCATATGCAAATTCTTAAAAACAAGTATCAAAAGTTTCTTACCCAAGATAAAATATCATATAATGCTTACAATGGACAAAAAGGGTTCATGCATTCTTATCTTATAACAATGCTTTTTTTTCTGGAAGTAATTTAAAAACAATCAAGAAACCAGTCTAAATAATCCAGGTAACATATTACTTATATAAATAATAGGCATTATTTAATCAAAGATTATACTCTATTTATTTATAATTTGGGGGTCTTGTATAGTTCTCCATGTGTCAGCTTTATCCCCAGCATCCCCTTTTCACTGGACCAATGCATCCCTGCTACGTATCTTTTGTTTCATTCACGTGGAAGGCCAGGCATTGACAGGGCAAGCCAGATGATGTTTGCAACTACAAATAACATTCAAATTCAATTCAAATTGGCTCCTTATTTCTGGCATGCTTAGTGACTCTTGGGAGGCATGAGGAGACCGATTTCTTCTTGGATTACTCAGCCATTGCTGAAAGCTCACGGAGTCAATGAGATACAGGATTGTGATGATTTCCATTGGATGGTCAGGGAGTGGGTTGAACTGAAGGCCACAGGACTCACATAGAATCAAAGCTATGTAACATAGCACAGACAGAATGGATGCTAGACTAGCAAACACAGTTCTACTGAAGCTCCATTGCAGCCAATCTGGTATTTAAATTGACTAAGGAGACAGAATACTTTCAAACAACCTGCCATAACCACAGTTCTGCTGATGTTCACAGATGAGGGATTAAATGAGTCACCCAACTTCTTGCTCTACTGTCCTGTTAAAGAAAAAAAAAATAATAAAGAGCTATGAGGTAAGGAGTCTTAAAATTCCATTAACTGAAAATTGAGCCATGTTTTTTTCACCATTTCATGGTACTTGACAAAGAATTCTCATTTCATAATGAATGACTCCAATAAACCGCAATAAATTTTGTAATGGCTTTTTTTTTTTTTTTTTGGATAAGAAATCTTGGGCTAATTTGAAAGGTAACTGCTGCCACCATAACATCATCTCCACCAGCATTTCCAAAGTTTATTTCAGATAAACATAAATAAGTTCAACCAATGCACTTTGTAGGCAAACATAGATCCAAGCTAACCCTTTTAAGTCCTTGCCTTCAAAGAGAACACAAGTGCAAGTTCATCAGTTCAAGCTCTGCACTCAAGAGCACGAAGCAGGAAAACCGTGAGTTTCAGGGGAGCTTGGGCTACATTACTAGATCATATCTCAAAACAACAGTTAAAATGTAATCACTGCACTTACCTCTTTTATATCAAGTCTGGAATTACGAAAGGTTGTGGGTCAGATATTATCATGGAAACAAATCTTTTTTTTTTTTTTTTTTTTTTTTAAGTGAAAAGCTGGACCAGACCAAGGGCCTATCACATTCAAGAGAACACTAAGGATGGGCATATCTGAACATTATATATATTTACATTGTGCGTGGGGGGGGGCAAAACAGCTTGACCACACAGCTGCCATAACAGGCTTCTAGGCCCAGCAACAGCTTCTGGCAGACTCTACCCAGTGGGGCCTGTGTCTAAGGGGAAATACCTGAGACCAGGACACAGTTCCTAGCAGGCAACACCTGGACCCAGGAAGAGCCATAAGCTGTCCCCACCCAGTGGGGCCTGCATCTAAGAGGAAATACTTGACATTCCAAACATTCCCTTTACCCCTAGACAAATGTCAGCCAATCCGGGTCCTGAACCCTGGAGATCCCCTCACCCTAACCTCTGCTATGATAAAAACCCCATCCTGCCTGGGCTCTGGGCTCTCTGCTCTCACCACTACATCTGACAGACAGAGAGACCAAGCCCCAGAGTTTGAAAATAAGGACTCTTTGCTTTTATATATGGGGTTCGGTCTCCAAGGTGGTTTTTTGGGGATTGCCATAATCTGGACCTAACATACATATCTGAAATATTTTTGTGGAAAGATTAAGAATTACTCCCTATTAGTCAGGAATGTAATCATTTCCCCATCATAAGGGGAAAATGAAAAACTGGAGGCCCCCTGAGTCTAGGCTTGTCATAGCTTTCTTTCCTTAATGAGAATATTTTACTTACCTTAGCTCTTCTTGTGTAAGCCCACCAAATGTCAACTAGCTCTTACTGTAAGAGACTGTTTACTAACAAGTATCTGCATATAAATGGAGAATAACACCAATATTTAAAATGGTATTTTCTGTAATTTCCTCATCCTGTCCTTGTTGCGCCCAGATTTGATGAGGATAATTTCATGTCTTCCTTCCCAAGTTAGGTGGCACACAACTGTCTATAACCCCAGATCCAGGGCATCTGACACCCTCTTATAACCTCCATGGGCATCTATACTCTTGGCACATACACACACACACACACACACACACACACACACACACACACACACACAAATAAAGTAAATCTAGTAAAAAGAAAATTTTAAATCTCTATAAAAGAGGTAGAAAATATAAAAAATAACCATCCTAATGTGTTAGATTAAACTTTGACACCTGAATTTGCATATCATTTCCACTACCGCCCTCTATCTGACCCACAGAAAGTTTCTTAGGCTTCTTTGAGCTTGTTTTGGGAGTAACCAGTTTCCCTCGGATTGGATTTGAGGCTCTCTCTACAGGAGATGGGAGGGCGGCGATGAACATATTTGGTAGTGAAAGCCTAGCTAACAGACCAGGACCGGGGAGGTGGTCGACTCAGGCAGGGAACATATTACTAATGTGTAACTAAATCAGTAAAGCAACACTCTTCTAGTGGGATCTCCCAAGACAGATCCCAGTCATAAATCAGAGCAACCTCTCCCTGGAAAGAATGATGGCATACGCAGAGAACTCATGACTGTCCAAGATGCAGAGAATCCATATTTATTAGGCTCAGCTGTAAATAAAATCCTGTCCAAGGTTCAGGGATTATTTCAGAACAGGTGGTGAGAATTATTTAAAAGATATTCGTTGAGGTATAGGGCTTATGAAATGTACTTCTCTACACTCTACACAACTGAAGCAGTGATTAGCTCAGAACAGCTATTATTTACCTGTTTAGGCCCACACAAAACCAGTCCTGTCCATAGTAAGTCAAGGAAGGACTGGTGACGAGGCCCCCTCCTCTGCTACTGAGCTCCAGGCTAGTGATAGAGTTACAGAGAGGGGGATTCACTGTCTTCAGTTGTCTCTCCAGTGCTGAGTACACCAGGCTCCAGCAGATAGCTCCAAGCCCGTGGTCACACAGTCAGCCCCAGATAGTATTAGTAGGCCACAAAACAAAACAAATAATCATGAGTGTGAAAGAGAGATTTGCGGGGACAAGAGAGGTTGACTGGTGTAATTTCGAGGAGAGGGTGGTCCTTATGTATTGTGCAGGTATAAAGTTGCCTAAAAACAAATGTAATCAATAAACAAATATGCACAGGATGAACTGACTTTTTGGAGGCCATTACCTAGGGTGGGACACCTTGCACAGCCTTGATGCAGTGCGGAGGGGCTTTGACCTGCCTCAACTGAATGTACCAGGCTCTGCTGACTCCCATGGGGAGGCCTTACCTTTTCAGAAAAGGGGATGGGAGGCGTAGCTTGGGTGGGGAGAAGGCTGGGGTGGGGAAACAGGAGGAGGGATGCGAGGGGGATCTGTGGTTGGTATGTAAAATGAATAAAGATAATAATTAATAAAAATAAATATGCACAGATTGATGAGATGGGTCGGCAGGTAAGAACACTTGTTGCTCTTACAGATGACCCAAACTTGGTTCCCAGCACTCATATGGGGGCACACAAATGTCTGCAGTACTAGTTTAAGATGCTGCAAAGTCCAAATTCTTCTGGCCTCTGTGGACACGGGGCATACAAGTTCTGCACATATATGCATGCAGACAAATGGATACACAAAATAAATCTTTTAAAACAAATAAAAAAAATGCACTCATGTTCCATTTTGTCTGATCATTCATGGATAATGTTTTAAAAGCAACAAACTCCTATGATCCCCATAAGGCATAAACTCTAGCTTTCTGGATTGTCATTGACAGGGTTAAGGAGAGTACAGGTATTCAGTGTCTGAGGAAGCCACCCTGTGAGCTTGTTAAATTCCCCAGTAGGGCCCATCATCCTCTGTGGCATAAGGTAATCTGAATCTGGCAACTGTAAAAAAGACACAGGAAAGGGCCAAGCCAAATCACGACAGGGTCTCTCCTGATGGATCACATTAAAAATCCCTAGGAGTCCATTTGGGTGGGCTTCAAATGCTTGCCTGTGCCATTGACTGATTAAAAGAAAATATTTACTTTTGATTTTTCTCAATAGAAAAATATGCTAGTCAAAACTCCGTTTAGGTAACAACATGATTTATTTAATATTGCATTAAATAACACTAATTTAATTGGCAAAGAAGTTGTAAAATACACACATATAAAAACTGCCAATTTGAGTACCAAGCTCTCTACAAGAGCTCAAGTTTTATCTGATTCAGATGTGGATGCTAACAATACACACTGGAATGCCCCATTCAAAATCAGTTTTCCATGGCAGCTGTTTTATTGAAGGCTTTATTTGTGATGATAATGTAATTTAGTTTTGGAATACATGGTGAACACCACAGTACAAGAGGTCAAACTAAGTTTCAATTTTTGTTTTGAAAAGAATCAAGAGAGGATCTGGAAGGATATTTTAATAAAGGTCCTAGTTTTCAGGGTTTATTTAAATTTATTTTCAAAAACCGATAGAAACTCTTTTTGAAAAACACTATAGTCGGCAAGTTCAAGTTATCTTAAAAGCAAGAAATTACTAGATGTCTTATTTTTAAAAATATCTATGCAAGCCATATATATTACATCTATACAAAATCATATATACTATGTACATATGTACTATATATATCTTGAGTTATCATATATAGCAATATGGTGCTATTTGCAGTATAAATTGTATTGGTGCTAAATGAATATGTATTTGTATACTTGAGAGTTCAGACAAACTGATAAAATCTTTTTGTCATCCTGACTAAAGTTGAATCGATTATAAACTGACAAATATAATGACATTCTTCAAAGATCACCAAGGAATAGGCAAATTTGAGGTTTTATAAACCATCCCCACTGAATAAGAGTTAATTTTCCTTAGGCAAAATGTACTTCTCCTCCACATCTGTAATACTTCAATAGCAATTAAAGATGTTGAGTCGAGATGGGTGAGAAGTTAAGAACACATACTGCTCTTGTAGAGGACTGGTGTTCAGTTCCCAGTCTGGTGAGTAATAACTGCCTGTAACTCTGATTCTAGGGGCATCTGATGCTCTCTTCTAAACTCTGAGGGCAAAGACACTCATGTACACACACACACACACACACACACACACGTAAAGAATAAAAATAAATCGCTAAAAAAGATGTTAAGGTATAACCCACAGGGCAGCAGAAACGGCTCACCTGGTAATCTGTGCACAAACACAAACACAAACATGAAAACCTGAGATTTGGATCCTCAGGATCTATGCAAAGAGCCAGGCACAGAGACACTCATCTCTAATCCTACTGCTGAGGAGGCAGAGATAGGAGGATTCCTGGAGCTCTTGGCCAGCGATCTTGTCAACAGTGAGTTCCACATTCAGTGAGAGAATTGTTCAAATAAATAAAAGTAACTAGAGAGAGATGAAGACACCTGCCATCACCCCTTGACTCCCCAAACACACACATACACGTGCATACATATGTACACACACACACACACACACACACACACACACACACACACACACACACTACATCCAATAATATAGTCCACCTTTTTCTTCTTTTAACCTATTCTGGGGTTGGAACCTGAGAGTATGAAAAAAAACACAGAACTTGTTTATCTTACCTCAGGCTTTCTGTACCTGCCCTAGAATTTCTTGGCTTTGATTATATTTCCCTTTCACACATACACTGAACTTGTTTGCCTAATTAACTAGTATCCTGCCTCACAAATCCACAGATTTCAGAGTCCACCACTGCCATATTTTTATTTCCACTGTGGACAGTTACTATATTTACCTATGGCCCACAACTTGGGGGAAATTGTTTGAGTGTAGAAATTAGAGACAGGGAATGAGAATGTCCTGAAGTGCCTCCTGCCCTTTTTCAATCTTTGTTCAAAGCATTTACTAAAGAAAACACAAGCTCAGGATCCAGTTATATGGCCTAGAGGTTAGGAGTCATTGCCTCCAAGCTTCAGTGTAGCTGAAGTTTTCCTGGTCCTGCTTGGCCAACGATCAGGGCAAATCTCTCTCACCTGCCAGTCCCGCAGTCAAGTAAACACAGAGAGACTTATATTACTTATAAACTGTATGGCCATGGCAGACTACTTGCTATCTTATATCTTATATCTTAAATTATAAGATATAATAATATTCTTATATTTTAAATTAACCCATTTCTGTAAAATCTATACCTTGCCATGTGCCCAAGCATATTGCTAAAAAAAAAAAAAGGATGAGTATTGGTGAAATTATTAAGGCCACTCCACGTTGTTCAAAGGGAGGTTTATTTTGTGGGGTAACTTACAAGTGAAGGGATAGGCTACAGGGTCTGGAAAAGTTGTAGCACAGTCCAGCAATGTTCTCTGGAGAACTCTGCTTGGTCTACCTCCAGTGTCCAGGGTCCAGGAACCAAGAGAGCCAGCACATCCTGATCTCGGGTCTTCAGGGTCCTCTCTCAGCCCTGGCTTGCAGGTGTGACAGTTACTGAAGCCTCAATGGGGGTTGGTATATACTATATATACTAAGTTGTAACTATAACTGCTAGTCTTCAATCCCATCAAAGACCTGAGAAGGAATATAATGGTACCTGAGAAATGGAAGATGGATACAAGCAACTTTCAGGAATCTTGCAAGAGTAGACAGAGACAGCTCGCAGCCTGGACAGTCACCTAATGTTTCTCAGCATTGTTGGTGCATTCAAATTGGCTACAGGCCTAGAGCATCTGACAGATCATTTTCAGAAGCAGGAATTCTGAAAGACTATCTTACCCTGTCTTGGCAGAGTTCAGAAGTCACTTTTCCTTGTGTCCCGCTTGTCCAGAAGGACAGCACTCGTATTGTCAGCAGTTGAGGCAAGGGTAGTTCTTTGCCCAATAGGCCATTTTGTGCCAAGAAGACAAACTTCCAAATAGAAATGTCTTAGAAGCCCAACATTCTCTCAGGATCATATTGGTGCAGCCAGAGCAATTGTGTCTCACGTCAACAGAATTCTAAGTTATTTAAATGCCATATTCTCTATGTCTATGAAGTGTTTGAAGATTACCTGTCCATCCGACCTATGTATCTCTAAATCTGGATAATCTAACTAACATAACTATAGAGATGACAAGCATAGGTGACAATAAATCTATAAGTCTTATCTACCTAAATAGCCTAAGGACTAAGGCTTCATGTAAACAAGGTAAACAGTCTATAAGCAAATGTATGGTAAACGACGATGACTTCAAAATTGTGACAATACACAGGATATTTATAACAGAGGTAGGAATGTATAGGGCAATGTGCAATATGACAATAATCTTAAATATATATCAATATACATAATATCCTAAACAGAAGTAGAACATACAGTATGACAGATATAAATTTACATTTGTATCAATATACAAATATTTCAAATAAGAGTAGAAATATATGTACATTATAACAAATATAGTTCTGTATTTGTATCAATACACAAATTATCTTAAACAGAAATATAAAAATAGTTTACATTTGTATCAACATATAAGAATCCATAACAGTAAAAATTACAGTGCAAATTATCTAAGGCTGCTATTTTAATAAATTTGCTTACTAGTATATACAATAATCTACCATAATATGTTATACCTATCCATTCCATTTCTTCTTTTCCCTTTTTTTTGAGACACTTTTTCTTTTCTTAAGGAGAATACTGAGTTTAATATTTTCTTCCACCCCCAACCCTATAACCATCATCCATAACTCTGAGAAATATGAAACCTTAGGGAGAAGGGGCATCGTTTTCTTAGAATTGCTTCCTGCTGTTTAGGGGGTGATGGTATCTCTGTTGGGTACTGTAAGAAAGCTCAGATAGTTAAATCTCAGTTAGACTAACTGTAGATTCAGCAGCAAGTCTCAGAGTAATGGGTAAGATTGTCTGAAATTCTGGCAAGAAGTGTAGTATGATGATGATTACCATGGCATCATTCTGGATTGGGTAGAGTTGTTGTTGTTGGGGCCCCATCTTCCTTCTGGAGACTTCAGAGATTGCTATTGGAAAAACTTATTTTTTATCAAAATGGAAAGTTTGGATATAAAGATGACATGACATGCAAGAAAGGATTCCAAGAAATCAAGAGTAAGCATGGAGAGAATTAGAATCTTGAAGACAATGGTCCCTTTTCATTGGTTTCCTTCTGTCCCACACCAGAGGACTCTTCTGATATGGGACTGAAGAATCTCTCAACCTTTTCTTTTAGCAGTATACTTGGATTTAGAGAAGGAGTGAGCCAATTCCATCTCCAAAGCCAGCTTGGTTTATAATTAAATTGGAACCACAACTTTTCTAGATTGATAGAAATATAGATGTTAGATAGTGAGATTTTACCCTGTGTAGATTGGTACCAATAGATTCTTTCTTTCTGCTAGAGACATTTGGATATACAAGGCCTTATGATTTCTGGAAGATGGATATTTCCATTATCCTGGAAAGACAAAGACAGAATCCTACTCCAACCTTTGATTGTTAAATTTTTCTTGCAACTTGTAGAGATGTCACATTGGTGGATGAGCTTTTACTTCTCCTCATCAAGGGATTTCTCCTGTTTGAATCAAATTTTTATTAATTTTGTTGGTATCCATAGCTTTTCTTCTCCTCTAAGAAACAAAAGCAAAACCCTTACCCAACATAGGACATATCCAGGTTTCCATTCTGAGGTCAGCACATCCTTGAAATAAACCGGTTGGTTTAGCTCAGGAGTTTTGTCTGTTGTCCAGTGTCTCTCCGCAGCTGTTGTTCCTTTCTCATCAGCATTGAGAAAATTCAAGGTTAATAAGGCACTATGCAATCTATTTCTAGGAGTCATTGTTACCTGTTGCTGTTTATTTAGCATATCCTTTAAAGTTCGATTGGATCTTTCTATGACTGCTTGGCCTGTGGGATTGTGTGGTATACTTGTAACATGCTTTATATTGTAATAAGCAAAGAACTGTCTCATTTTACTGGAGACATATGCTGGGGCATTGTCTGTCTTAATTTGTACAGGTATTCCCATGATGGCCATAACTTCTAATAGGTGTATAATCACAGAATCAGCCTTTTCAGAACTCGTAGGAGTTGCCACTGAAATCCTGAATAGGTGTCAATGGTATGGTGTACATACTTTAATCTTCCAAATTCTGCAAAATGAAACACATCCATCTGCCAAATTTCATTTCTTTGTATACCTTTGATTGTTCCCTGCAGGTAATGGAGTTTGATTGTAGAAGGAACAAGTAGGATATTTTTTCACAATATCCTTAGCTTGTTGCCAAGTGATGGAGAAATCCTTCTTCAAACCTTTGCTATTTACATGGTGTTTCTTATGAAATTCTGAGGCTTCTAGCACATTACCTATTAGTAACTGATCAATCTCATCATTACCTTGTGCTAGAGGTTCTGGCAGACCTGTATGGGATCTGATATGTGATATATATATATATATATATATGATATTCCCTTTTTCTGATGATTTCCTGCAACTGTATGAATAATGAAGTTAACTCTGTATTATCAGGAATAAATTCAGCAGTTTCAATATGTAAAACAACTCTCTCTGCATATTGAGAGTCAGTGACTATATTGAGGGGTTCTGTGAAGTCCATTAGTACCATAAGAATGGCATACCGTTCTGCCTTTTGTACAGAGCTGTATGGACTTTGTACCACTTTACTTAAGTCTCCTGATTTGTATCCTGCTTTCTCTGATTTATTTGCATCAGTATAGAATGTGAGGACATCAGAAATTGGCTTTTGTTGTACAATGTGAGGAAGGACCCATTCAGTCTTCTTTAAGAATTCTATTCTCTTGCTTTTGGGATAATGGTTATTAATCTCTCCCAAAAAGTTACTGCAGGCTCTCTGCCAGTATTCATTATCTTTCCATAGTGATGAAATTTCCTCACTAGTTAAAGGTACTACAATTTCTGCTGGGTCCATTCCTGTCAACTGGTGAAGTCTTAATTTACCTTTTTGAATCAAATCAGAGATCTTTTCTATATAAGTCTTTAATTTCTTATTTGATTTATGTGGTAGGAATGTCCATTCCAATATAATATCTTCCCTCTGCATCAAAATACCTATGGGGGAATTTCTGAAGGGAAATATAACAAGAATGCATTTAAGTTCTGGATCCATACGATCCACATGTGCTTCTCAAATTGTCTTTTTTACTAGAGCCAATTCTTTCTCAGCTTTTGCTGATAATTCTCTTGGACTATTTAATTCTTTGTCCCCTTCTAGAGTATTAGAGAAATTTTGTAGTCCATCTTTGGGTATTCCCATGATACCCAGCAAGTTGGAAATGCTTCCTAACAACTTTTGAAAATCATTAAGAGTCTTCAATCAATCTCTCCTTAGTTGTACCTTTTGGGGTCTAAGTTTTTGTAGCTCTATCTTCTATCCTAAGTAATTAATAGAATCTCCTCTTTGTATTTTTTCAGGAGCAATTTGTAGCCCCCAGTGAGGCAAAACTTTTTTTTTACTTCTTCAAACATGCTTTCTAATGTGTCTAACTTTTGATCAGCTAATAGCATATCATCCATATAGTGATAAATTATGGATTGTGGAAACTTTACACGAATTATCTCCAATGGTTTTTGCACAAAGTATTGACACAAGGTAGGGCTGTTTAACATTCCCTGTAAGAGGACCTTCCATTGATATCTCTTGACTGGCTGGGAATTGTTTTAATTATGTACTGCGAAGGCAAATTTTTCTCTATCATTTTCTTGTAAGGGTATGATAAAGAAACAGTCTTTTAACTCAATAACTATTATAGGCTATTCTTTGGGTAGCAGAGAGGGCAAGGGCATCCCAGTCTTTAGAGAGCCCATTGGCTGAATTACTTTATTAATAGCTCTTAGATCTGTCAGCATTCTCCAATTACCAGACTTTTTTTTTAAAATAACAAATACAGGAGAATTCCAAGGGCTGGTAGATCCTTCAATGTGTTGAGCATTTAACTGTTCTTGAACCAACTGTTCTAAAGCTTGTAGCTTCTCTTTTGTCAAAGGCTATTGTTCAACCCAGACAGGTTTATTAGTTAGCCATTTTAAAGGTAAGGCAGTTGGTACTTCTGAGAGTTCAATAGCAGTTGTGCTCTGTTTGTGTACAGCCTGAATGGTTGGTGACTGCTTTTTTATAGCATGTTATGATATTATTCCTAGAAACATGCATTGGCCTGTATTCCTTTTCTGAGAGTGTAGGAATTTTAATCTGGGTATTCCACTGTTGTAACAGATCTCAGACCCAAAGATTTACTGCTACATTTGCTACATATGGCTTCAGCCTCCCTCTCTGTCCTTCTGGCCCTATGCATTCAACCCATGTCGAACTCTTATCTGAGATAGGGTTCCAATTCCTAGAAGTTGGACATCTACCCCTTGAAGAGGCCAATTCGGATGCCATGATTTTGGTGTAATTATAGTTACATGCGCACCTGTGTCTACCAGGTCCTCCAGAACCAGGCCATTAATTTGAATTCTAAGCTTTGGTCTTTGTTCATTTATGGAAGTCTGCCAAAATATTTGTTTCTTTGTGTTCTTTGGAAATTGTGATTCATCTATCAGAGCTGTTTTATCATCCATTGCAGTATCGGTTTTTACATTAGGCATTGGTTTATTCAGTTGTCCTGGAGAGGAATTTCTTCCACAGTGGCTGGAAATGTTTGTACCATGTTTGATTTGGGGGCCTGCAAGAGGCCCCCTGAAGCGTTTCCCGCCAGTAAAGGGTTGCCTCGTATATCTATTTTTGATCTGCCCTCACTGGTCCAATGTTGGCCTTTGCCACATCTTCTACATAATCAAGAAGGTTGGGGTCTCCTGTTTGGGCTATTTCTAGAAGCAGTATTACCTCTAGGAGCATCCCATGTACAGTTTTTACTTATATGACCTGGTGTACCACATTTAAAATATTTGGTACCATGGGGCCTTCTTTCACCTCTGGGATTTGTCTCTCCTATCCAAGCCTCATTACTATAGTTAAGAGACTCAACACCATTAGTATACTGAATCCATTCTTCCAAAGGAGCTGATCTGACCTTTAATGGTGTAAGCATTCTTTTGTATTCTGCATTAGCATTGTCAAATGCCAAGGACTCAGTTAATACTTTTCTTAATTCTTTATCTGACACAGCTTTTGTTATAGCTGTGTTCAGCCTTTGTAAAAAATCAGTGAAAGTTCGTGTGGTCCCTGAAATATCTTTGTGTATACCTCAGTTGGTTTTCCAGGTTCTGGAATTTTTTTCCCAAGCATTTAGAGCTGCTGTATGGCATAGGGATATTGTTTGTTCATCATAAATGGCTTGTACATTCCTGTCAGCAAATCATCCCTCACCAAGTATTTGATCTTGGGAGATCTGAAAACCTCTGAGTTAACCTTGTTGTTCTAAATTTCTTGCCTCTTCTCTCAACCAACATTTTCACTGTAACTGCTGGCTGTTATTCTATATTCTAGAACAGCTGAAATTAACTGATGCCAGTCATCTGGGATGATTCTATGTGAGGTAGACCACGAATTTAACATCTGTTTTACATATGTGGAGTGTATCCCATACGTAACTACTGCTTCCTTTATATTTTTAAAGTCCCTTGTTCAAATTGGTTGCAATGTATAAGTCATATACGACTCAGAGTATGTATCATCTGCTGGCTTTTCATGGATGATGACAGGATAAGCCATTGTATGAGAGCCATTTGGAGATGTTACAACCTGTATGGTCTTGCCCTTCTGCTTATTAGGTCCCTTGTCATGTTTACTGAGAGTTTCTTCCAGGGCTTGCAGACGAGCACCTAGGGTCTGTTCTAGGGAGTGAACCTCCTCTCTTGCAAGGGGTTCCAGATTTCTCATGGAATCATGGAAGTTTTTATGTTCTTCAGAAACACATGATTCCGTGGACCTTATCTTATCAATTAATGATAATCTTTCTTCCTTATATAGTGTCTGAGTAGCCACAACTTCACGCTGGAGAGTTAGTGTTCTATCCATTAAATATTCATATTTATTATCAATAAAATCAATTTTGGGTACAAGCCTATTTTGTAAATCCTGGTTAGCAGAGAAAGAATCTTTTTCTGTAAGTTTTCATTGCTATCTTTTAAAGCCTGTAAATCCTGATTAGCAGATTTCAGAGAAAGAATCTTTTTCTGTAAGCTTTCATTGCTATTTTTTAAAGCCTGTAAATCCTGGTTAGCAGATTCCAGAGAGAGAATCTTTTTCTGTAATCCTTCATTGCTATCTTTTAAATCCTGTATCAGTCTCAATAATGACTCATCTTTGTTCTTATTATTAAACCAGTATTTGAACACTGTGTGAATTATTATGATAAATGCCAAAATGGTACAGGTCAGATACACCTTAGGAAGGGCGTACATTTCCAGGAAAATGTCATTCATCACACAGGCCAAAGGTTTTTAAATTCTTGTAAGGTAATGTTGTTGGCCATATTACAAAAATTACTCAAAACTTGTTAGTCAGTTTTAAGGTGTAAAATTATCAAGTACTTTTACTTGAAATAAGACGGTGGTTTCCTATCTTACCTTTCCATAGTTTTGGGGGGTGTAGTAGCACTTTTCAGCCAGCAAGAGGCATTGGTATAGCTCCAAAGCAGGTCCTGTTGAATGCCTTGCTGGGGGCAGAGTGAGCACAGGCAGTAGGCAGTTCTTCTGATGACTCCCTGGAGCTTCAGGACATGGAGAGTTCCAGGCTTCTCTAAGCCCCTCTCTGCCTCTACAGACAGGAGGTCTGCCAGCAGATACATCTCCAAGCCCTCTCTGTGCCTAAGTAGGGTGTCTGTTTTAACTAGGTAAAACTGTGGAAGCCTCGGGCTAGGGTGGGAAGCTGGCACTCAAGGAGGAGGGGGAACTGGTCTGGGGGTTAAACTTGCCATGGAGCTGAGACTGGATTAGCTCTTTTTCAGGAATGAAACCATGTAGGTTTTTCCTGGTTTTATGGAGCTCTGCAGGCGGTACCCTGCAGCTTCAAGTACCTGCCAGCCGGGGAGGAAGCTGAGGGTGGGAGCTACCCAGGCCTTTGGAATTTGCCCCACATGAGAGCCAGATATTGGTGAAATTATTAAGGCAACTGGACCTACCTGGACTGAGTCTACCAGGTTGATCTCAGTCCGTGGGGGAGGCTTTGCCCTGGAGGAAGTGGGAATGGGGGGTGGGCTGGGGGGAAGGTGAGGGGGGCGGGAGGGGGGAGAACAAGGGAATCCGTGGCTGATATGTAGAACTGAATTGTATTGCAAAATAAAAATAAAAAATTTTTTTTTTAAAAAAAGGAGGTTTATTTTGTGGGGTAACTCACAAGTGAAGGGATAGGCTACAGGGTCTGGGAAAGGTATAGCATAGTCCAGCAGTGTTCTCTGGAGAACTCTGCTTGGTCAACCTCCAGTGTCCAGGGTCCAGGAACCAAGAGAGCCGGCGCATCCTGATCTCAGGTCTTCAGGGTTGTCTCTCGGCCCTGCCTTACAGGCGTGACAGTTACTGAAGCCTCAACGGGAGTTAGAACTTCCAGATCAAAGCTGGAATGGCTACCCACTACAGTTGAGAGATTTTTCTGTCCCATATCAGACCTCAGGACCTGAGCACTTGAGGTGGATCCCCAGAGGCCTAAAGGGGGAGGGAATTAACTGACACTTCTAATCTACCTCTGACCTCCACACATGCATCATGGAGTATACATATACACACACACGCATGCACACACACACACACACACACATACATCATCCACTATAATATATAAATAAATAAATTATATATACATATATATAATTGAAAAAGGGGAAAGTACATTCAACTAAGAACTATCTTAGCAAATATGACTAATTTATTTTGGCTAATTCTATATTACTGTATTACTAAATGTAAAGCTCTAGACCCATTCACATTTAGCGTCTTTACTCTGATGTCCTTAGAAGCCTAAAAATTTTGGAGGTCAAATGATATAGGAACAAAACATATTCACAGAAGCTTTCTATTTAATAAGAAAATGAAAGTCTTGTTTCTAATAGTTAAACCATAGCTTATAATCAATATCAAATATTTACCATATGTGCTAAATTGTATTTAACATATATGTAGGACACAGTTAAGTTGCCATTAAAATTATATTTGCATAAAGTATTCACTTAGTAACTGAAAAAAAAATAAGATTTAATTTATGTTGTAATTAAAGCAACCGGGGAATAAACAAAATAATAATAACTTTTTTAGGATGGCCAGTGAATTTTCTTTCACTTAAAAATATTCTTTGTTTTATTATAGCCAGAAAAAAGAGATAAACAGATTAACGTATAGCTGATTTTTATGTGTGTATCAGATATAATTAAATATCACATAGTATTCTGAATGGATCATAAATTATAATAGGTTTTATTAGTATATGTGTTTGGTTGCTTCAGATAAAAAATCAGAGGTCAAACTTAGCACTAAAATTCTTGTATTTTTACATTGCCTGAGTCACATAATTCCATCCTCTAATTCCAGGCTATCACAACCAATGAGATTTCTAAAACCTAGACAGAGTTTCTTGATGTTCCAACTTGAGAGGAACTTTGTTGAATTTTAGAGTTGAGAAACTAGAACACGTTGGAGAGAAGGATGGCTCGACCCTGTCTTACTCTCTTTCTGCTTCTAAGCTTCCTTTCTACAGTGGGGCTAATAGCCAAAGATAAACTGTTCAGTCACAGAATGTCCCAGATAGCAACCCATCTTAAATAGTGATCTAGCCCCTTATTTCTGTCTATGTCCCTAATGAACCTGTAATATCCATATTTTTAGAGTTGTTAGGAATTTAAGATACTCACTAATGCAATCTTCTCTATCTAATATTGCAAAAAAACATTGTGACGTGCATGCTGACTTGTGCCACACTAATCACAAGCTGGTGAGTATGGAAACTATTTAAAGAGAACAAGATTTACCTCAAAAAGTGACCTTTTGTAAGCGATGGTTCCATGACATAAAAATTTTTGTGTCGCTGGATTCCAACTTTTTTTCTGTTTTGTTTTGGTTTGGTTTTATTTTTCAAGACAGGGATTCTCTGTGTAGCATTGTGCCTTTCCTGGAACTCACTCTGTAGACCAGGCTGGCCTCGAACTCACAGAGATCCGCCTGGCTCTGCCTCCCGAGTGCTGGGATTAAAGGCATGTGCCATCACCACCCAACAATTCCAATGTTTTCTAACTGTGAACTTGTGAAGTAACAGCTCTAATAGTCTTTTTAAAAATGAAAAGAATGTGGAAAATGACTTGAAGTGGCTTAGATGCCGGAAAGATGTTTAATAACTTTACTGATCATGCCATGCTTTTATTACTGGCATGGATTTAAATATATTGACAACCAAATTGAATAATCACCAACACAAATTTTAGTTCTGTATCCTTGTTCTTTTGCCATCTCCAAATCAACAGTGAAACAAAACAAAACTCCCCAGAAACTGTGATTCATAAATCCTCCTTAGTGTAGAAGGCAAACTAAAATGTAAATCTAAACGTGTACCAGCATTTGTTCATTTTCCAAGCTGTTTATATTTATGTGCATATTGTATTTTTCTGTTATAAAACATTTTATCCTGTACTATTTCCTATTCTTGCTTAAAGAACTGTCCTGTTCTTGTTTAAAGAATTGCTTTTAACACTGTTCCTCCTCATATATTTGTAGAGGTACTTAAAGCCCATTCTTGCATGTGAGTAGGTGATAAGCGCTTTCTGGACGGCAATCCCCCAGGAGTACTCCTTTTCATATGCTCTATTTCCTGTTACTCCCTTAATGGATAGTGACTTCTGTCACCTGTCAAAGCAAAACATGACCTTACCCAGTCCCAGGAAAGCTTGGTGGTGCTCTGTGACTTAAAATCCCATCCCAGATTACCAAGCATTATCTAATTCAATAACTTTGATCTAGTTCTTCAATGTCCCGACACACTATGCATTGATGCTAGAATACTTGGAGCAGACATAGCTTAGTAACAAAACACAAGCTGTCCATCAGGCTAGTGCTGATCCAAATTCATCTTTCCCATCTGCTCTTTGTTGTGCCCTGGGTGCTAGACCCCCAAAGAGACCACCAGAGACACAAACTCACTGAAATGCAAAAGCAAGGTTTATTGAAGCAATTCAAGCCACTGCAGGGTTTTCATCAAGCCATCCAACACAGTAGAGGCTGAAGGAGGTGCCCGCCCCTCTGCAAGCTCAGTTTTTAAAGGCAAAAACCACAATGTTACATCATTTAGGGGTGCGAGTACAGGTACAATTCTGACTGGCTCAAGTTTTAGGGGCTTTTCAGAATTTCTGGGTTATCTTACTTTGTAGTTTTAACTGGTTGTTTGTTAAACTTTATAGACTACCTCTGGCATTGGGGCATTCTATGGTTAATCAGTTGCTACAAAGTACATCCTGACTTTGTCCTTGGACCTATGTCAGCAGCTCTGAGAATTTTGAAACTCAGGCCTGTTTCAAGCTGTGGGTGAGGGGCTTGCTTGAAATGGGGGGGTTTGGTTCTTCCCTCTTCAATAAATTCTTATGGCATCTTGGGCAATGACCTAGGCCATGTGAAAAAGTAAAGCTGGATCTAGAAAATTCAATACTGAGTGAATAAAATATCACGATGTTTTAAATTATTGTTTTCCATTATAAGAATCACTTAGAATTCTGGGACTGTAGAATTTATTTCAATCATTTCCTCTATTTTGTATTTTCCCCTGAAACTCATGTTTGTGTTGATTTCCCCACCAACAATTGCTCAGACTTTACTAATTTCTTTTAGTTTGTATAGAGCATTCAGTTTGTTTTCTCAATGTTAAAAATTGTTCTACCATATTTTGATCATCTCTAACAGTTAAATCTAAATCCACATCTAAATCCTAGAATCCTGAACATCAATAAATGTCAATTAACCCCCTGGCCTTTTGAGAGCTAAACAGTATACTTTTCGATTTGTGCATACATGTTATGATTTTTTTTTTATAGATGTCTTAGGGTCCAGTTGAAAAGAGAAGATAATAGTAATGCATAAACCTGTTAATGGTGAGTAAAATTCTTTTAAGTCTGTCACACAAGGATAAGAGAGAATTTGAAGGTATGATGGGAAATAGTAGCAAACCACAAAGAGAAGTGGAAGCTATGAAAACTTAGGGGCACTGACAATGAGTCCCAGGACTTTGAAACATAATTAATACTAACATGTGCTTGCTACTCAGCTGGTGACATTATGTGTAAGTTTACAAGAGGTTCCTTGGCCTGGCTCTCTTCTTTTGCCTGATGTGTAGAGCCAACATCTGTGAGAAGATGTCATATATCAGTCTTTTAAAGTATGGAGAAAACCACAGAATGGATTCACCTGGTGCTATGAGGAGGAATTGATGTCCCCAGAGTAGAAATAGTCACAAGGGCGACACAGGACAGAGAAAAGTTGGCTATACATGGAATTATAGAGTGGCTGATAGCAGGGACAGAACTGTACTTAGAAATCAGGGTGAAGTTGGCCGTGCACTGTTGTTGAGGGCCATGTCACTGTGGCCCAGACAGACCAGACCAGCTACCACCCAGACTCACATCCTGGGCCTTGGGTTGGCCCACCTACTATCTACCCCATCTATGATCTGCTGGAATGTGTGAAGGGAATGATATGGAATGATAACTACAGGATCCCATGACTTAGGGCAACAGCAGGATATCCTAGAGGAGGTCTAGTGAGCGTCCAGTGATGATGGTGTGCCAGAGGCCTTGACCCAGACCAATGACTCATTGTGATGAACATTTCATGGGTAAGGCTGATTGGACAAAGAGTGTATTTAGTGACACTCCTCAGCACCCAATGCCACTAGGATGAAAGAAGAAGTGTTGGAAGATGGAGGAGAGAGGTGGTGATGTAGTTTTCATTTGTTTGTTGGTCTTGTTTTTGAGAGGATGCCAGGGTTACAGCCATCTTAGAGAAGGGTCAGACAGGCCCTTGGACAAATTGTTCGAAAAAAACCCACCAGAGGATACGTTGCCCCTTTGCCCCTAGACCGAGACAGTTGGGAGCTGCACACCAGACATTTCCTGCCATAACCTAAGGGCTATGATATAACGTAACTGGTATAATAAACAAAGCACCAGATATGTCCTGTGGGATGTTTTTTGCTGTTATAGATTGTTTATCATAGCTGTCAGAGGGAATGAGTTCCCTGCAGATAAAAATGAGATGTCTATCAGAGGAAATGGGTCTGCTGGTGATATAGATACAATAACATAAATTGTTAGAGGATATGGCAATTTCCTTGCAGCTGCAACTCTCCAATCAGTTCAAACCAAGCATCTCTAACCTGAGGTAAGCATCAATCCTGAGCTTGTAACTATATAGAGTTGGAATTCTCCCAGATCCCCTACCATAACAATTATAAAAACCCTGCTTTGCTACTCAGGGTCTCTTCTGCTCTGCTGCTATGTCAGACGGGCAGAGAGGCCTGAGTTAACTCAAAACAATAAAAAGACTCTTTGATTTTTGCGTTGGATTTGGTCTCTTGGTGGTCTTTGGGGAACTCTGGGTACAACAGTTTTTAATTGTTTTGGGGGGGTTGAGGAGATGCTACAGGGTTGAGGGGAGGATATAGAGGGACTGGAGGTGAGTGAGATTTTGTGCATGATGTAAAATTTCCGAAGAATCAATAATTATGCAATATATATACTATATTACATACATGCATACACACATTATTATTATTATTATTATTATTATTATTATTATTATTATCATTATCAGTTTAGTTGCTTCCTGTTCACAAAATAAATGACAAGAAGGCCACAGGTTCCACAAAAAAGTAAATCATTGTCTGATATATGATGCTGACAATATTTTAAAATTTTGTTTGTTTATTCATTTAGTGTGTGTGTGTGTGCGTGCATGCACATGCCTTGTAAAAGGCATGTGGACTCTGAAGATCAAACTCAGTTCAGCAGGCTCAGCAGCAAGTGCCTTTACCTTGTGAGCCAGCTTACTGGCACAGTGTCGATGATTTTTGCTGTTAATTATTTATAGTGTTTGTCATGTCCAAAGGAAACTCCCATTCACCCAAACTCCAAAAGGCAGTCCAAATATCCAGAAATGGGTTCTCTAGGAGGATTTCTGGTGGTTGGATAAAAGCCAGCACTCTTCTGGAACTTTCGAAGCAGGTTTCCCTGTACCAAAGGAGTCATTCCCCTAACCTCTGGCCCAAGGGATAGCATTAACATATCAAAGCACATGGTGGCCTCCAGGTGTCATTAGTATCATAAGTACCTCTTACACATTTCAAAGTCCTTGGTAGCATCCTAGTTCTTATGTCCTCCCCCATCCTAAACTCCAGCTCACTGGCTTCCCTCCCCTGCTGCTGCTTATTCTCATAACCCTGCCATTCTTGCTATGTTCCTCTCTCTCTCTCTCTCTCTCTCTCTCTCTCTCTCTCTCTCTCTCTCTCTCTCTCTCTCTCTCTCTCTCCCTCTGCTCCTGCTTCTCTCACTATGCTTTCTTTACCCTCTCTCCCCTGCCCCCCTCCCCTCTCTCACAGATAGCTCTGGTCATGTTCAGTTTGCTTCTTCCTCTCTCTCTGCCCTGGACTCTTCCAGGCACCTTCGGCTATTCTCTCTCAAATCAGCAACAAAAACCTTCCCCATAACAATGCCATGGAGCAGTCATGTCGTCAGTTTACACAGGGTTGGTCTTGAATATTTGATGGGGTCCAGACTCACTGAGGAGATGAGACTCTACACATGTCCCCGGAGGATTCCCTAGATTAGTTTAGTCTCAGAGTGTGCTGTAGCTAGAGTTTTCCTGCCTGGCCCACAGTCAGGACAAATATCTCTCACCTGCCAGTCCCACAGCCGCTCAAACCTGACCAAGTAAACACAGAGACTTATATTGGTTACAAACTGTATGGCCGTGGCAGGCTTCTTGCTAACTGTTCTTGCAGCTTAAATTAATCCATTTCCATTAATCTATACCTTGCCACATGGCTCGTGACTTACCGGCATCTTCACATGCTGTTTGTCATCGTGGTGACTGGCAGTGTCTCTGACTCAGCCTTCCACTTCCCAGCTTTATTCTCCTCCTTGTCCCGCCTACACTTCCTGCCTAGCCAATGGCCAATCAGTGTTTTATTTATTGACTAATCAGCAACACATTTGCCATACAGAACATCCCACAGCAGTGTGCTGATGAGGGATTATATAGGTTTGGATTATATAGGGTTGTTTGTTATATGAGGGACTATATAGATTATTATTTATCTCAAGTAACCTTTGAAATGGGAAGACCTGACTACTGCGGGCTCCACCATTCCATGGACTATTGCTCTATATTGAATGAAAAGGAAAAAGTAAGCTGGGCTCCAACATTTCCCTCTTTGCACTTCTTGACTGAGGACACATGAGCAGCCGCCTCACCTTCTGTCTGGTGTGCCTCCATTCCGTGACGGGGTGTGCTCTCAAGGGGTGAGCCACAAGTTCATCTCAGTTACAAGTAGAATAGATAATATGCATGGTTTGGGCCAGTTTCCCGACTTGGAAAATACAAAGTTTGAATACTGAGAAAGACGTGATGAAATATATCTTTGTTATGGTGTCACTTTTTGGGTTTGAGGTACTGTCACTCCGTGGAGAAATGCTGAGCAGGGCATTGAACTAAAAGTGGAATACATTGCAGATACACATTTGTTTTCATTAGCAGGTACAAATTATTCGCTGAAGGTAGAAATTAGAATATACATAAATAGTTAAGTGGTTTTTCTGAATTCTGCTGGTTTTGACCTACACACGAACTATACAACATATATTTTATACTTTTCAACTTTAACCTTGTAATCGTTAAATTTTCTAAAATAAACACGCCCTACTTTTGGAATTAGATGTATTTTAAGATTTTTTTTTATTTTATTTTTTATATGCATTGGTGTTTTGCCTGCATGCATGTCTGTGTGAGGGTGTCAGATCCTCTGGAACTAGAGTTATGAGCTGCCATGTGGGTGCTGAGAATTGAAACCTGGTATTTTGGAAGAACAGCCAGTGCTCTTAACTGCTGAGTCATCTCTCCAGCCCTCTATTTTAAAAATTATTAAAATTCACTATTGAGTTGACATGATTATACTGTCCAACAATGCCTATTTTGATCACATTAATAATTACAGCTGACAAAGAGGCCTTGACTTAATAACTTTGTTTTTTTCACAAAGGAAAAGCCATGAGAATTCATCTAAGTATAGTAACATTAGTAGAAAGGGTGATCGCCAATATTTAAAAAAATGAAGAAAAATATAGTCCATATGAAACTGATACACCATTGCTGTTTTCGTGTTAGTGTCAGAGATAATGCATATCAAGTATTTTTTAATAAACTTCATATCTCTTTAAAGTGGTAAGATTTCAAATAAATTATAATTAGTGTGCATACAGGTTTTAAAAATAGACATCTAATATCCATTTGTTGTCTTCCTCTCAGCAGGGCCTCTGCAGTACAGGATAAAGAATTCCAACCAAACATATGGTCTGAAAACAAGTCCCAGCATTTATGTACAATTGCTAATGGGTGAAAAACAAAAGTCCCATGGGTCCATAATTAGTTGTTTCCTCAAACATGTGCTGTGAAAGCCATAAAATTCAGACTAGAACTTGGGTGAGTTTTTGAGAAAGTTTTTCGATATTCCCATGTCTCACCTCAGTGTCAAAGATAAAGCCCCACAGTAGCAGAAGTGATAAGAGCAAGTTTTAGCCAGCAGTAACTATGGCAACGGACAAAAGTCCAGAGCGAAGTGATTTCCAACTAGTATGGAGATGAACTAGTATTTTTAAAGTGACAGTGAGTCAAAAAGAAGTAGTAAGGAAAGGTGTATGGGGGCAGGCTGATAGCGTCAAGTTAAAAAGAAAACCAGCATTAGTTAGTTATAGTTGAAGACTAGTTAGGATAGAAAGTGAATTAGGTACATTTTGGACTTACCAAAATAGGACAGATAATGGAATTATTTTCTCTGAATTTGTCAAATACAAATGGACTAGACATTGTTTAGGTATTTATTACTTGTATATAGTTAATGTACTTTTGTATATAGTTTTTCTTATGTTAGTTATAACCTTTTTCCTTTTTTCTTTTTATTAAAATAGAAAAGGGGAAATATGGTGATATTTTATTTGTACTGAAATGTGATTTTATTTGTATGTTAATAAATAAAGTTGCCTGGGGGTCAGAGCTAATAGCAAGCCATAGCAGAGCTGGGCATTCATGGCGCACGCCTTTAATCCCAGCACTTGGTAGGCAGAGCTAGGTAGATCTCTGTGTGGTCAAGGATACAGCCAGCATTGGAGACACATGCCTTTAATCTCAATACCAACCATAGAAGACCTGGAGGTCTGTACAAACAGGCAGTGACGAAGCGGTCATGTGGTTGGGTTTACAACCAATGAGAAGGCAGAACAGAAAGTTTATATAAAGACAAACACATAGGAAGTAGGTCTCTCTTGACTAAAGTGGCTAGCTGCAGCAGACGGGTAAGGCTCTTAGCTCTGATCTCTTGGCTTTCTTCTTTGCAAAAAAAAAAAAAAAAAAAAAAAAAAAAAGAAAAAAGAAAAAAGAAAGAAAAAAGAGAAAAAAAAGAAAGAAAAAGAAAACCACAGTCTGTTGTTAATGTGACTTAGGGCAGCCCTGTCCACAAACAGATGGTCGTAAAATTGTCTTCCCATAGCAACAGGCTAACTAGATTGCCAAATTGTCTGGAATACATTGTAAACCTTTTTAATAGATAATGGGTCACTATGTAAATACCTATAACACAGTACCTGAGGTAAGCTAATTTTATAAAGAAAGGAAATATCACAGTTTCGGAAGTTCCAGGGCATGCCACTGGTATTGGCTTAGTTTTGGTGCTGGCTTTCTTGCTTGCAGAGTCCTGACAGCACTGGACAATACAAAGCAAGAGACAGGATTCACACCTGTCTGTATCTGGTTTGTGCCCCTCTCCTTACAAAGCCACCAGACTTAACTATGGGATATTTCACTATAGTGACCTTATTTAAATCTAGTAACTGTCTAAAAGGCCCCACCTCTCAAAACCATCACAGTTGAACTGAGTTTCTACCATTGATATCATTATTGTGTGACTTGAATGGCCCAGTTGTCTACATTCAGGGATAAGTCACATTTAAACCACAATGGCAGCCTGGAGATTTCTCAGGCAGCTCCTTTAAAAGGAGAACTATGGCTTTTGTGGGATATGGCCTGGAGCTAACAGACACTACTCTAGTGTAGTTTTCAAGCTTTTACAGATCAAGGTTGCTGCCTATTCAAGAAGGGGGCTTATACCAGACTGATGAGTTTCACCATGCTAAACCAAAGGAATTAAAAGAATGACCTCCTGAATTTAGATCATGCTGATTCTTGGACCTGATTCTTGCTTTTAAAAAAATCTACAGGGAAAAGATTCACTAGAAGAACCTGTAGCAAAGAGCAAAAAGGAAATACTTTGCCCATGGCCTGCCCAGCTATGGCTGTTTAGTCATGTTTCCCATCGTCCAGACTTTGCACATGTGCTGTCTTGGGAGGGTGTTAGTTGCTCAAGATCACTAGAAGTGAATGAACCAAGAGAATCCTTGTGGAAGGCTGCCAGAAGCCAAGAGCAGTCGTAAGAGGGTCAGCTGAGATCTAGTTCATTCACTCAAGGAGCTAAGAAACAACTCGAGAAGACTGTCTCAGAAATAATCAGCACTTGGTATCTGCTACCCCAGAGGGTTCCACCTGGTCATGCTAACTATCTCTTTGAGTGTGAAGTATTGTATCTCAGCATTCCTTATCCCAGTTCTGACTTCTATTCCCGACTCTTAAAGGGTCAGAGGCTGCAAAGTGAGGGCCAGGCAGTAGAAGCTAGAGATGCCGAAGAACAGAAGTACCATGCCAAAACAACAATAACAACAACAACAACAACAACAACAACAAAAACGAGCAGTATCCTCCCTCAGCCAGGCTTTTCTGCAACATAATTGAAGTAGGCCAAAAAAGATTTAAATCTGTTGTGAGTTTGACAGTTTTATATGAAGGAGCAATTCCTCTAAAAACTGCCACCATTCATTAATTCATGAGAATGGCTGGAAAAGCTGCAGCATCTTCGTTGAGGAGAGACGAGAACAACTTAATGGAACGCATTTACGAAAGCATTTAGGGGGAAAAAGCAAAGGTGCTTCGTGGCTACTCCCATTCCCACTTCACTTGTGCAATAAATTGGTCACATGAGTACCATAAAGAGCAATAAAAAGCATTTGAAATCAAGGAAATGACAACAAGGAAAAGAAGTTTATCCAGTAAACAATTAGGCTGAAATTATTCCAAAGATTTTTGTTTTTGTCAAATGAAGTGGAAAATTTCACATGAAAAACACACTGTTTGAGAAAATGCACTGCTATTTGTGGATGATATCAGTTTTAGTGAATTTATACCTATGTAGTTTTGATGGAAGATGAAGCTCAGCCATTAAAAATAAATGCTGTATTTCACAAGAAAAACTACACCCTTCCATGCAAATTAGCCATGTCCATATCTGATTTAAAAACTCCAGAGGAACTTTATAATGGATGAATAAAATAAACATATCAGTACTTATTATTTTCACCTGTAGTTTAAAGGGTGAATTAAGAGCAGTACAATTCATAAAATCTGGAGTGTAATGCTAAATTTGAAAGAACATTTCCCCAGCTGTCAAGACTGAGATCACATGCTTCCTGAGGCTAGGGAAAGATGGAGCTTGTGTCTCGGGGAATCTCCCATGAAAAGGACAGCAAGTCCAAACTCAAGAGCAGTGAGACAAGAAAACTTGTGTCTTGTATAATATTAGAGGGACCAGCCTTAATATTAATACTTCCCAGGGGCTCAGGAGAGAGAACTACTAATGGCAAGGACTATTTTTGGGAAATAGAATCTCAGCACACTGAGCTCTATAGTCCACTTGCTTTAATTCCTCTGACATAACATCCTATATACACAGCTTCAGTTCTGTTCTTGTGCCTAGCTCCTTTCTTGCCTGATTTCTCTCTATATTTATCTACTGCTCCCTCTAAGTTCTATCTTAATTCTCTCGTCTTAATTCTGCCCCATCTAGGTCCTTTTCACCTTGTTCTTACCCAGCTAGTACTTCCCCATTTGGCTCTTCCTCATCTTCCATTTTGTCCACATGTACTCTCTGGTCAAAATCCTCCTTATCCCTCTCCGTTCTCTGTCTCTCTATTCTCCACATTCCACCTAAGTCTCCCAGGAATCTAGCTATAAACCCAAGCAATAGCAAGCCCCTGGTCAAGCAAGGTCACCAGGCTTGAATTCCACAGGGTCATAAAGGCAGGTAAGAATTTTCCTCAGGCAGTGACTACCAGGCTTTCTTTTACAATCCAAAAGGGGAGTGGTAAAAGAGAAGGTCAATTGAATGCTAATGACTGGTTAGTATATCAAAAAGGGGATCTATGTGCTCAGTCTTCATTGCTAGAAGTGGTTAGGTAAGAAGTTAGGGTCTATTAATAAGGTTGTATAAGAAAGGTGGGTCTCACCCTAAATTGCAAAAGAAATAAAGTTATCCGCCTGACCTAGGAGGCAGGTGTTGTTTCGTATAGCCTTGGATGCTTGATAGGTATTTTAGATAAATACACTGTTAGGAGTTCTTGGAAGCACACAAGAAAATCATTTTAGGAACCAGCTAATGTATATACAAACGCTAAAACCAAGACTCCTTAAGCCATGGCTTGACCTTTGGAGAAGTCCTTGACTTTTCCAAGTAGCAGCTTTTGTGATAGTAGCTGAATTCCATTACATTTTCCTGGGGTTTGCAGCACTTGTGTCTCTGAAGAACAGTCTTGTGTCCTTTCTGAAAGTCAAGATGGGAGTCTCTGAGCACTTCAAAGAGAAAAATGGGTCTCCATTTGAATATGAGATGTGAATAGACTTTCGGGATCCAGTTGAGGTGCGGGCAGCAGCATTGGAAGTAACAAGCATTGAAGACTTTCTTATCCACATTCTCTTCTCTCAACAGTCTTAATGAAGAACCAAAGCACCGCCATTACAAGGAAGCCCCTCGCCCACAGCTTGAAACAGGCTGGAGTTTCAAAATTCTCAGAGCTGCTGACATAGATCCCAGGAAAAAGTCAGGATGTTTGAAGAGCCATCTGGTAGCAACTGATTAACCAAAGAATGCCCCAATGCCAGAGACAGTCAAAGTACAAAGTCAGAATGTTTGAAGGACTATCTGGTAGCAATTGATTAACCACAGAATGCCCTAATGCTGGAGGTAGTCTATAAAGTTTAACAAACAACCAGTTAAAACTACAAAGTAAGATAACCCAGAAATTCTGAAAAGCCCCTAAAACTTGAGCCAGTCAGAATTGTACCTGTACTCACACCCCTAAATGATGTAACCTTGTGGTTTTTGCCTTTAAAAACTGAGCTTGCAGAGGGGCGGGTACCTCTTCCAGCCTCCGCTGTGTCGGGGTGCTCGACCAAGGTCCCTGCCATGGCTTGAATTGAAATAAACCTTGCTTTTGCATTTCAGTGAGTTCCTGTCTCTGGTGGTCTCTTTGGGGGTCTCGTGCCCAGGGCACAACACTAAGAGAGATGAGCAGTGTCTCCACTAGATAGATTAGGAACCGGAGACTATGGGAGGATCGCTGAGTCAAAACTTCAAGTGTCACAGGATTATGAAGCGAGAAAACGTGGATTAATGTCTCTCCTTCCTTCCTCCCTCCCTCCCTCCCTCCCTCCCTCCCTCCCTCCCTCCCTCTCTCCCTCCCTTCTTTCCTTCCTTCCTTTGTCTGTCTTTCTGTCTTTCTTTTCAGTGCTAAAGAATTGCACTTACAATCTCACACATGCTAGGCAATCTCTCTAGTACTGAACTATTATTCCCAGCCCATGTTCCTTCTTGGACCACACCACAATATTCGTGTGTGTGTGTGTGTGTGTGTGTGTGTGTGTGTGTGTGTGTGTCACACACACATGCATCCATGCATGTACATACTTGCTTGTGATCATACAAATGCATTCATGTTCATGTGAAGGCCAGAGGTTAATTCTTCAGGGACTATCCACCTTTATTTATTTATTTATTTATTTATTTATTTATTTATTTATTTATTTATTTATTTGTCAAACAGGATTTCTCTATGGCCAAGAACTCTCCAAGTAGACTAAACCAACTGAATGGCAGGACCCATGATCCTCCTGGCTCTTCTTCTCAGGGCATGGGTTATGAGTGTGTGCTATAATGCACAGATTTCTCATATTGGTTCTAGGGACTAGGCTCAGGTAGATCCTCATTATCAGAAGGCAAGTGTTTTCCTAACAAAAGCCCACCAAACTCATCCTCTTTATACATTGTGTTAATTACTGCTTCATTCACTCATTTTATTTATTTAACAAATAAATGTAATGTTGTTTATCTGTACTATGATGTTTTTAGTTCTCCAAATCTTTTAAAAACAGAAACAGAGTAAACCAAAAACCAGAATTCTAAGGCAGCATATAGAGGCAGAGTGGGGATAGTCTAGTGGGTAGTTCTAAGTGTTCACAAACATGAACCATAAAGTTGATGACATAACAAACAGGAAACATGACTTTTATGACATTGAGAATCAGACTTAGACTTTGTGAATGCTGGGCCACCACTCTACTTACTGAGCTATATTCCTAGCTTCAAACAAAATTTTCATTGATTCATATTATGCAAAAAAAACCCAAATTGAAATAGAGCAAGAAGATTTTCCAGAATGAATTTTCCCATGAAGACAACATCCAAGTCAAGGAATTTCCATCAAAACTCCAGCTCTGCCTCCTACTTACGTTCTTCTTCATTCACTGCTTCTAACATGGCAGATGAATTATCTGTCTTTAAATGTCTTATTTTGTGTCTGGCTTTTCCCACTGAACATTAATTTTCAGAGTATTATTAATTCATTGAATCTAACAATAGTATACTCTCTTCCTGATACTTGCTATTCCATTCTATAATTATACCAGAATCTACTTAAGTCATTACATTATAAAGGGTCACCTGGGTCTTTTGGTTTTGTCTTTGACAGTGTGAATACAAAGGGTACTGCAGTGTTTATTCTCCTGTGTTTTTTGGGGGGACATTCCTTAAAGAAGGATTGCTGAGTTCTAAGATTTACCACCTTTAGCTTTCATGAGTCTTTACAAGTAGTTCCCCAAGTGGGCTTTTAGCAAATGCCACTCCGTCAAGCTGTGGTTAAGAATTTCAGTTGTCCCACATTGCTACCAATGCTTGATAGTGTTAACAATTTCAACTTTTCTGGTTAGTGTTTCCCGATAAAATGCAGTGTATCTGTTTACATTTGAAGTACTAGAGATATACTTATGCTCAAATATTGACAGCTCATCTGACGTTCAAAACTAGTACATGTGACATACTGCAAATGTGTCACACTGGTGACTATTCTATAGGTAGAGGTATTTCACTCTGATTTTAGTCTACATGAACATGATGATTTGGACATTTTTTTAAATAAATATTTTAGTCAGTCAGGTATAAAATTCTGTGATGTCCTTGGCATTTTTTTTTCTACTTTTCTATGAGGAACCCAGGTTTTCCTTGCTGATTTCCAGAAGCTCTACAAATATTCTTTATTTACAGTCTTTGTAAGGTAAGTCATAATTGCTTTTCCACAGTCTATATTCAATATTATATTCAATAATTATGATGAAATCTTTTGATGAATAAAGATTGTGGTATTAGCATTTCTCTTATAGATAATTGCTTTAATTCTTGTTAAACAGGAGCCTCCCTCTCCTAGGAACAGAACTTTCTGACCTGAGATGGATAGGATGTTACAGAAGGGTAGTTACACAGAGGAGGAGATGTTAACTAAGACACAGCTTGATTTATTTGACCTTCTTGCAAATTCATTGGCAAGTGTTTGTCAAATTAGTTAGAAGACTTATGAAATTAGCTAGTGGCATGTTCACAACTAGTCAGCACGGGAAGTGAGCAGACAAATCCCACGGCGTATACAGCGCATGAGAGTTGGGAGTTAACATTAAGAATTGTGTAGGTAGTCTAAATCACTAATAGAATCTTTTCTCTCTCTGTTTCTGCCTCTATATATGATATACATACAGTAATAGTAAGTAATAATAGTAGTATGATACATATGAATATAAAAGAGAAAATACTTCAAAATGTCTAAAATATTTGACAATGTGTTCCTCTGGGGAATAGACATGGGTGCAGAGAATACCATGTGGGGAGGCCCTGCGTATGTGCCACTTTGGATCAATCAGATTGTCATTTAAAAGTGAGACCATAGTCTCCACCAAGCACTTCATATTTAAGAAACTAAAAGATGAATATAATCTTCCCTTTTGTTCTTTCCTTAAATTATATCTTATTAATTAAAGCTTGCTCAGTTTGATTACAAACATTTTTTTTCTAGATAAAGGACCTGCTTTAGCTTTTCATTACATTAAAAAAAAAATGCCTGAAACATTCATTTGATAGAGAAGAGGCTTATTTGTACAACTTGTGGAATTAGAGATTCTATTCAATGATGAAGGCAACTCAGAACTTTTTTTTTTGTTTTTTGTTTTGGTTTTATTGAGACAGGGTTTCTCTGTGTAGTTTTGGTGCCTGTCCTGGATCTTGCTCTGTGGACCAGGCTGACCTCAAACTCACAGAGATCCACCTGGCTCAGCCTCCTGAGTGCTGGGATTAAAGGCGTGCACCACCACCACCCAGCAACTCAGAACTTTTACACCACTAGATGGGATGTCAGATGATAATAGCAGGGAGAATATTCAAAGACAAAAATCTTCTCATCTTATGGCTGCAGAATTAGAGGAAAATATGGGGACAGGGTCCCACAACTCCCTTCAAGGGTAAACTCCCACTCATCTGGAGACCTCCCAATAGACCCTACCTCTTAACGGTCTCATGACTTCCCAACAGCACCATTCTGAGGACCAAGCCTCTGGGTGTCTTTTGAGTGACATTCAACCTTTAAACTATACAAAGACTCTTACTAGCTCCATGATCTTGGACTTCCTAGCTCCCAGAACTGTGAGTCACCAAATCTTTGTTCTTCATAAATTATCTAGTCTTCGGTATTCTCCTTTAGTGGCTCAGACTAAGACAAATGCACAGCATTATGCAAAAATCAAAATTTAAGAGGAATACATTGAAAAACTGGAGGGGTGGTTGAAGACTTCATTTATTATGACAGCTGAGTACTTTTAATTTGAATGTTAAGAGGGAAAAACAAATGGCCTATTGAGATCAAAGGATAAAGCTGAGTTGGAGGCAAAAAAAGGTCTTTAACCACTGCTTTCAGTGATTTGGCACAACTGCTTATTCCAGCATTTTGCAAATCATTTTAAAGATATTGTTCATTGTTCTTCAAAATACATTTGAAAATAAGCTCATATAAAACATGTTTTGATGTTATAAAAACATAAGTGCAATATAAATCAAATTGTCTTTATTCAATGCCAAGTAGTGCTTTGTGGCCTAAGGAGCTATTTTCACTTATCATTGGCTCACACACATATCAGTTGACTTGGCTTGGTTTCTAGAATTCTTTGGGTTTTATGTGAGGCGCCACAAATCTATTTCCATTAATTGAGCCATACACCCTTGATCTCCGTGAAGCAAAATGTCGTCAGTGGTCAATTCGGTTAGCTAGAATTCAAAGAAACTACTGCTAGTTAAATACCTAACCAGAAGAGAAAACATTAAGATATGATCAAATTCATAACAGACATCCAAAAGTATTATAAATGTCCTAGTTCCATCCAACAGCAGAAATTCTGTAAACAGAGGTGGGGACACGTAGTTCGCGGAAGCTTATTGGAACAATCCCTGTCTGACCTGAGCTTCTTTGGCCCCAAATGCCCCTTGTATTTTCATTCATAGCACTGTTGTGTGTGTGGCTTACTTTATCCCAGGTATTCGATCCTGAGTTTACTTGGCTTACACTTCCACATCCCAGTTCATCACTGGGGGAAGTCGGGGAAGGAACTAAAGCAGAGACCATGAAGGCAGACTCCTTACTGGATTGCATTCCATGGCTTGCTCAGCTAACTGTCTTAGTCGGGGTTTCTTTCACTGTGAAGAGACACCATGACCACAACAACTCTTATAAAGGAAAACGTTTAATTGGGGCTGGCTTACAGTTCAGAAGTTTAGTCCATTATCATCATGGTGGGAAGCATGGTGTCATGCAGGCAGACATGGTACTGGAGTGGTGGCTGAGAGTTCTACATCTGGTTCCCCAGGCAGCAGGAAGGGACTGAGCCACTAGGCCTGGCCTGAGCTTCTGAGACCTCAGAGCCCACCACTTAGTGACAGACTTTCTCCAACAAAGCCACACCTACTCCAACAAGGCCATACCTCCTAATAGTGCCACTCTCTATGAGCCTTTGGGGGGCATTTTCTTTCAAACCACCACAGCTACCTTCTTTGTACAGCCCAGGACTACCTGCCCAGGGGTAGCACCTCCAGCAGAGGACTATGCCCTCCCACATCAATCACTGATCAAGAAAATGTATTCCCTAAGATGTGCCTGTAGATGTGCCTAAGATGAACCTCAATTGAGGTTCCTTCTTCCCAGGTGACTCTAGTTTGTGTCAAGTTGACAAAAGCTAGTCAGTAACAACTCCTTCAAGATGTTCTTTCCCTTCCACATACGAGCAATGGCATGCCATCCCCTCCACATACACATACACAGGCTCACAAAATAAATAAAAACATAATAAAAATGATTTTTAAAGGCTGTCTAGGAGGTTCAAGAATATAAACAAAGTATTTGCAAGGAGATTTGGTATTGGGCCCGTAAATTCTCACTGCTTTATTCAAAAGTGAATTTACACATCAGTATATATTTAAGTAACTCAATAAATAGATGGGTTTTAAGAACAGAAATATCATTTCATTTTCTCTAAACAATACTGATTTGTTCGGGAAGAAACGTGTTTATTTCAAGGTTATGGAAGAACCTGCTTAGCCAAGAAAAGCAGATTTCTGAGTTGAAGAGAAAGTTAATGAACAGCCAAACTGTAAAGAAAAAGGAAATTTTCTAAGGAAGAAGTGGTTATTAGAAAGAAAGGTGTTTCTAGAAACTGTACAAATGAACTTTAAATCATACAAAGGAGGGAAGAAATACAACTAAGAATTGAGAGAACTTAGGCTTGTCTGTTCCGAAGCCTTGACTCCATTGTTAACTGACTTGCTGGCTGCCTTAATCATCCTCAGTGTCTTCATAAATAGACTTCTGTGAATCATGGGTAGTTAAAAAAATGTGTGCTGCTGCATAATAATTTTTTCAGGAGAAACAGAAATTTACAACTACTGAAATGCCCACTTTTCCACAGTCTCTTAGATTTGTGGTAAAGGGACGTAAGCAAATTAAATAATAGAATGTGTAGACTTTTAGAACAGAAGGTCTAAGGGAAAAAAAGCGAGGGGGGGGGGCTCGATTTAGTTCTATGAAGAAGGTTACTGATGAGATAATATAACAGAAGTTCATCCTAAGTGTTTAAGGAATATGATATTATTAAAAAGTTAATATGTAATGTGGCACTGTTGGACTAATTTCAACTATTGAATGTACAAAGGAAGTTATAAGTGAGCATTAAAACTGTAACAGTAAGAAAAGAAAACACAATGAAATATGTCATGTAATGTTAAATGAATAGATGGATATCTATTCAAGAACTAAAATCATAGACAATATGGACAGTATTAGAATTACATGTTGGGGTGAAACTTGTTCCCCAGAGACAGCATAGAAGATGGATCTCATAACACTAAATGACATATGTTTAAACCAACCAATCCTACTCACACAGCTATACAAAGTGTATACAAATCTGGAAACTCCACCCTAGTTCACAAAGGCTAATGCACAAATAGGTTTAAATTATTTAAAGAAATCGTTCAATTTTCAATGATATTTTAAACTCACATTATTTCTTCAGACATTTCAGGGACACAGTGTTCATAGGATACGCCAGTTGCCTTCAAGAGTCCAAGGACCAGTTGTAGAATGAAAGGCCCCACCACTGGGAAAAAAATAAAATAATCATGCCAAGATGGCATATTTTGGAGTACCATATTGTGATCCTTTTGGTGGCAGCAATAACATAAAAATGCAAATTAAAAGCAGAATGATATATTAGTACATACCTGTTAGAATGGCTAACATAAATAAGTTAATATATAAAAATGCAATTGGCTTTCTCAAATGTTGGACATGGTACCATGTACTAGTAGGAATTTAAAAAGATGCCACCACTCCAGAAAATATTTTTCTCATTTACTGAAAAGTTAAATGTATTGACTACCATATAAACCAGCAACTTCTCTCCTATATGTTTGCCCCAGAGGAAGAAAAGTATAAATCTACCCAAATACTGATTTTCCTGTGTACCTAATGACATTGCTTGTGATAGTTCAAATGTAGTCTAACAAAAATACCTGTTAGTAGACCAATGAATTACAAATCTGATACATACAAAGAAACACATGCTACTTGGTAATGAAAGAAGTCCCAGTTCTGTGCGTGATAGCATGAACATATCTCAAAATAACCATGGTAAATAAAGAGGTAAACATTAAGGGATGCACACTGAATAAATTCCATGTATATATCATTCTAAAACTGAAACTAATCCATAGTGACAGCCAGCAGGTCAGTGTGTGTCTGTCGAGGAAAGCAGAAGCAACACCTAGGGAATAATGGAAAGCGCTCTCTTCATGCGTGAAGAACAAGTTTGCTGTCCTGGTGATCATTTCACAGGTTTATACACATGTCAAAAGTTCATACAGCAGCTTTAAACAGTGCAGTGGATCTGTGATACAAGTTGACTAAACCTCAATTGCCAGAAAAAATAGGTTAGGATTTCAGGAAAGCGCTCCAGATTATTCTAAAAGGTTAGAGGGAGAGGAAATGAATCATTGTGAAATAGGTTTTTCTTCTTCTCTATTCCAGTGTGTGGACTAAAGCAAATACAAATTGAAAACAAGAGATTTGTGTGAGAAATGTCAGTGCATGCCTGGAACCCCAGCACTGGACTCAAGGCTAATCCACAGCAGTCTCAAGTTTAAGGCCAACCTAGACCACACAGTGAATCAGAAACCCACCAAGGTTATATAGCAAATTCCACCTAAAACACACACACACACACACACACACACACACACACACACACACACACACAAATACAAGGAGGAAAGACATTCCGCCCCCACCTACTCCATACATCAATCTTTATAATGACCAAACAAGCCTCTGCTAGTCTCACAACTCAGAAATACTTCCTGGAGGATCTATGAGCTATCGAATTTCAAATGAACTCCAGCGGGCAATTTGTTCCAATTTGCAATGAGAAGTTTAATGTCTCCTGAGGAAAGTCAACTCAGGGAGTCCTTCCAACTCTTGTGATGAAATCAGGGGGAGCTACATGTGACAGAGGCTGTGCTGAGGTCCTCTTTAAGAACCGAGAACACGAATGTCATTGGTTTCATGTCTTGGAGAAATAAGGGGAATGAAGCTCCTTTCTGTGTCTTTGGTGTGAAGAGCATCACACTCTGGATTAATGCTTATTCAGTAACAAAATCTGCCTTCTGTCTCTATTGCCTAGGAAGAGGAATTCCATGTTCAAAGATGTTTGCTTTTAATTATGTGTTACTAGTATTAGACTTATTTACTCATTTCAGTTTGAATTTTTAATTTTAACTTTTCATTAGAATAAAAGCAAATGTAGTCATTCATCTAGGATTTTGTCTTCCTAAATGTTATAAAGCAAATTACTATTGCAGGGTTTCCCTGTAGTCCATAACTCCCAAAGAGTACATCTGTAAAAGAGTAGTAGGGATGAAAAGTTGTTGCAGCTATTGATGGATATGGATCATGGGTATACACACACACACACACACACACACACACACACACACACACACACACACACACATATATCTTCTCCACTTAGTGCTGCTATGTATATGTATATGCATATGTATATATATGTATATATATGTATGTATATGTATATTTATTTAAAGCTGATCACTTGGGATTGGATAACCTATCAGGAGGCTTATCTCTGGAAAAGACTGATCTACCTCCCTCAGCAACCATTAATTGCCTATAGTTTTTTATCTAGAAGAAATATCTCGGGGTTCCACCTCTTGATGTTTCCAGTACATTTGATAATTTCTACACTAAGTGATAGGCCATGGTTTTTATAAACCTCTGACCACACTCAAAAGATGCTGGAAATGTTCAGAAGAGACCTATGTCTCTTTTCAAACTGTTTTGAACAGTTTCTTGAGTTGTTTTTTTATTCAACAGTGATGTCATTCATCAGACCATGACATGTCATGGAGGAACACCAAAACCATATTACTGCTGATCTACCAAAGCTATGACAGACTGCATGACTCCAGCTCTGACATTTCCCAGAAGCCAAACTGTAGAGGCTGTAGGGAGAGGGGAAAACAGGAGAATCACTCCAGATGTACATCCACATATCTGAATATGCATGTAAGCCAACAGTAGTTTCCACACTACGCTTCTCAGGAGTGAATGATGTCTGAGTGCTGGTACATAAATTGTAACAATGTGTCACAGTGGTGTAGACCATTGGCAGTAGCCTAGGGTGTGGATGGGAGAAGACACAGGGAATTCTCTATACTCTTGGCCCAGGTTTGCTATGAAACCAGTCTAAAGGAATGTTACTCTACAAACATCAGAGTTAGGAATGAAAGGACATACCAATAATGTCATCCTACCCTGCATAATTTCCTTCTACCCATTCCAAGGACACTTGTTTGTCCCTTCTACACTTACTGTCTAGGACATCTTTAGTAAACTGCAGAAGGATTATATAAATAAATACCCTGCAAGGATTTTGACCAGTGCCCAGGAAGTAGTGGCTGCTGTCGACCTTGTAATCATCATCTATTCAAAGATTCAGTTTGGCAATGCATCAGCAGTGATGTTCACAGCTGGTAATCCTGGCTAGTAAGTAAGTTAATCGTGGCTTCTTCCTTTCTACTCCTAAGGTAGACAACTGCAAACTTTTATGAGAAATAAAAGGGTTATAAAAACCCTAACGTTTATTTTTAGACAAAACCTATATTTGCACAAAGGTGTGTGGAGGGAAAGTCTAACAGAGAGAGACTAGAGGTACTATGAGAAAGAGCAGAAGTATTGAGGAGAAAAGCCAAAAGTCACAGGTCCGATTTTGGGGCATTGAAAATAAGAAAAAGGTTGTCTTCTGCATAAGCGAATGTGGCCCTACAACACAGAAGAATAAATAAGGAAGCTGTCAGTAATTAATTCAGCTCACCCACAAGCATTTTAAAGCCTATTTAGTTTGACTGAATCTGAAAGCTGAGTAAGACCTAGACTATACAGAAAGAATACAGATATAAAATACCAATAAATTAAATTGAAAGGAAGGATATAGTATCCACATTGGAATTATAAATAACAATTATTTCCAAGTCCAAAGGAGGATTACAGTAATGTTGAAACATAACCCAATATATGAACTCCTCACTTCAGAACTTGAACAACTTCTCACCTCAGTGCAAAAACATGACCTTTGCCTCTTGCAATCTTTACAGTGATAATATTGTCATGGAACCCAAATGGACTACAGTGTCGTGGAAGCAGAACTTTGAAGAATCCTTCACTCCTCTCTAAGTCACAGTTAGGAAGCTGATGCCAACCTTAAGAAAATACTGTTCTGTTCATATACAGTCTATACCTTCCTCAAGTTTCCTTTTTTGGTCTTGTTTACATTTCCACATTCCAAGTGTAGCTACACTATCACTATTTGATGTTCTCATACTTAGAATCAGCTTCATAGGCTACTTAAAATGTCTTCAGTAATGTTCAGTGTGTGTGGATTTCCCCCTTACGTGCTGTATTAAGATTCTTTAGAGCTGGGCGGTGGCGGCGGCAGCGCACGCCTTTAATCCCAGCACTCGGGAGGCAGAGACAGGCGGATCCCTGTGAGTTCGAGGCCAGCCTGGGCTACCAAGTGAGTTCCAGGAGAGGCGCAAAGCTACACAGAGAAACCCTGTCTTGAAAAAACCAAAAAAAAAAAAAAAAAAAAAAAGATTCTTTGGAGGATAAGAACTACTAGAATGAATCTGGACACATTAAAGGGGAATTTACTAGAATGGCTTACAGGCTGTGGTGCAACTCATCTAACAATGGCGGTCTCCTCACAGCAAGGCTAAGGATCCAGTAAATGTTCAGCCCATGAGGTTGGGTGTTTCAGTGGTTCTTCAGTCTATATTGGAATCCTAAAGAAGCTTCTAATTTGGCTGAAGTAATGTAATGGCCTTGGTAGCAGGAAAGATGAATTTGCCAGCGAGAGTGAGAACAGGCAAGCAGAGAGAAAGCTTCTTCCACACCCCTTTACATAGACTGTCACCATAAGGTGTAGGCTAGATTTAGGGTGGGTATTCCCATCTCAAGTTATTGAATCAAGATAACCCTGCAGTGATATGCCCAGATACTTGGGTTTCAGTTGATTACAGATGTAGTCGAGGTGACAATCAAGATTAGCCATTACATATGCTAGAAGCAGATCACAACGTCTACTTAAAATGATTGATGTTTCCTAATAGAGAAGAAATAAGGGATTCCTACTGTGGTCTGAACTCAGTGACTATAACTTAGTGATGTTAAACATGACTCAAGATCCACTGTGAGAAGGTTATCTAAGGAAATTCCCACCCCAGCCTTGGAAACTACAGTTTAGCTCTATGATATTTGCGTCAATCAGGCTCTGAGCTGATTAATTAATAGCAGTAATTAAAACTCTCACTATTACTTGCACTGTCATTGTTGATAACAGTAAGTTAACTTTGCTAAGTGGAGATCTACTAACATAGCAACTGCCCTGATGACTTAGGTCTAGCTTCCATGTATTCTGACAGCAAGAGAACTCAACAATGTATAGTCAGCTCTAGGGGCCTAGGAGTAACTGACTGACTCAAGTACCTCTCACTGAGACCAAAATCTGAGGATAATTAAGTCGCTTATATAAAACAGCATTTTTGTTTTATCTACTCACATCCTCCTAAGTATTTTAGTCATATTAGGTTATTTAAAACTAATTCAATATAAACATTAGGGCTGGAGAGATGGCTCAGTGGTTAAGAGTACTACTGGCTGCTCTTCCAAAGGTTCTGAGTTCAATTCCCACCAACCACATGGTGGCTCACAACCATCTATAATGAGATCTGGTGCCCTCTTCTGGCCTGCCGGCAAGACATGCAGGCAGAACCCTGCACGCGTAATAAATAAATGGAATTAAAAAAAAAATATAAACATTAGTTCATATTTGCTACTGAGTATTGTTTGAGTATTGTTTGGGGGTTAACAACATGAAGGAGTATACTTTACTCAGGAAAAGCACAATCATCATTGTTATAATTGAATTTTCTTTTTAACTTTTTTGTTTTTATATAATGTTTTCATACAATATTTCAGTCATATTCTTTTCCCTGCTACAACACCACCTCAGATCCTCTATCCCTCCATACCCACCCAACATCATGTTTTCTCTCTCTCTCTCTAAAAATTAAAAATCTAAAATCAAAACAAACAAAACACAAAAAAATACCACAACAAAACAAACAAAACATAAATCCCACAAAAGACAAAAACCAAACAAACACAAAACTATGGAGTCCATTTTGTGGCAGCCAACTACTATTGAACATGGGGCCTGCTTGGTATGTGGTTGATATAATCAGTGTTATTTCATTGGAGAAAACTAATTTTTCCTTATCCAGTAGGCATCAACTGCATACAGCTTGTTGGTTAGGGATCTGGCATTGTCTCCCCTTCTCAGTGCTGAATTTAGTCTGGTTTGAATTTGTGCAGGTCCTGTGTGTTAATGTGTATATTGATCCTGTTGAATATGGAAGAACTGTTTTCTTGGAGTAATCTACCACCTCTGAGACTCTTCCACATATAGACGTCTTTAGCTTTTAGGAGGTTGGTTTGATATTGGTATCTCATTTAGGACAGAGGGCTCCAAAGTCTGTCACTCTCTCCACATTGTTCAGTTGAGGGTCTCTGTGTAACTATCATCCACTGAAAGAAGGAACTTCTCTAATAACGGCTGAGCAATGTATTGATCTATGGGTATAGCAGTATGCCATTCTGGCTCATTGTATTGCTGTGTTCATTTACAATTATAATAATAGTAAGTTTTTCCATAATCTCAGATTCTTGACCCTTTTGCAGCATCGTGTATAGATTCTAGCTCATGGAGTGGGCCTTAAATCAATCAAAAAGAGGTTGGTCACTCCCATAAACTTTACATCACATAATGTTCATTTGTATGTGGGCCATGGTTGTAGGTCCCAGAATTTGTAGCCAGGTGATGTTGATGATTACTCTTTTTCTCTGGCAGTGCACAGAGTACTTTGCAGCACTGTGAATGCAGGTCAGTAGGGGAGAAGCTTCTAATGGGGCACCAGCTCAATTTCTCAATATTTGATGACATAAGTCAATGGTGTCTTTAGCAATAAGGCATTACTGTCAGACTGTGGAAGGCAGCCAATTGCGTTGGCAATGGTCTGTGATTTGTAGCCAGGGAGGCAGAGGGGGTGGGACCTATGGGACCTCTTTGGCCAATGACTCAACAATTTGTACCCCATTTCTGGCACTGGAGATTTTACTTGGTGACCTAAAATATCTAGTTGGAGCACCGTCTCTGCCATTATATGGTGACTCAGTTTCAATTTCTCTCACCTATACCTTTAATTTAGGAAAATTCAGCAGTAGTACATTTGCATTTAGCTTTTCAAAAGACCTTTATTGCTCGTTTCCCTCCCCATATTTTCCTTTTTTACTCTCCGTTCTCACCCCTCTCCTCACTTAATTCTTCTATTCTACCTTTCCCTTTATCTTTTTACAACAATGGACTCTGTTGGTAATTTCTTTGAATATACCTTCCTCCAACTTGATCTGTCACAAGCTAGCTAACCTTATCTTACCTCAGTCAAAATGGCCAAGATCAATAAAAAATAAATAAATAAAAATAAATAAATAAATAATGATAGCACATGCCGACGAAGTTGCAGGGATAGAGGATCACTTATTCATTATTGACAAGAGTGCAAACTGGTTCAGACAGTATAAAATTCAGCATGAAAGTTCCACAAAAACTGAAAATTGACCTACCTCAAGATCCTGCTGCATCATTCTTGGGCATACACCTAAAGGACTCAAGGTCTTATCACAGAGATACTTGCTCAAGCAATCTCTTTGCTGCTCTACTCACAACACCAGAAGGTGAAACTAGCCTTGATGTCTATAAGCTGATGGAAAGATAATTAAAATATGGTATATTTACACAGTGAAACATCATTCATCTGTTAAGAAAAAGGAAATTATGGAATTTGCAGGTAAGTGGGTGGAGCTAGAGCAATCATCCTGAATGAAGTAACCTGGAAACAAAAGATCAAATATTGCATTTTTCTCTTATATATGGATTTTAGTTTTCAAGTTTTAGAGGTGTATGCTTCAATCCTTTCAATTAATCTTCCAGTCTTGGGTTGGTTTTATTCAAAGCCATGGAACTCATAGATATTCCCTTTCTTTTATAGCATCTTAGGAAATATAAAAAGAATGTACTTGTGAAAAATAAAAAGCAAGTACAAGGAAGAAAGAAAATAGCCCAATAAAAATTAAAACAGTAGGAACAATAATTCAAAGGTTCCACAAGAATTATTATGAAGACATGAATGGCAACATGGCTGATTGGGTATTGGTGCTTGCTACCAAATCTGACAACCCAAATACCCAGGACTCACCTGAGAAGTAGTGAGCTGACTCCCACAAGTTATCTTCTGACCCCATGTCCCACATGGCACACTCACTTCTGTACACACACACACACACACACACACACACACACACACACACTGTAAAGAGTTATGAAGAGAAATTCTTTCGACACTACCATAACTTAGAATAAAATCAGCCCTTTGAGTGGTTAGCCTTCCTATCTGAAAGCTGTGGAGGACTCTGAAATGGAACTAGAAGAAGTCTTCATGGTGCTGAAAGAGGACTGAGGGTGGGTGGTTAGGAACAATGATTACGTGCTAACAAGAAGAGAGAGAAAAGAGCCATAACTTGTCCCAAGAAATCTCTGGCAGAAACAGGGTTAAGGGCAATGGAATGCAAATGTGAGGCTAGAAGAGAAAAATCAATAACTCTATTGACAGAGGCAAAGGCGGGCAAGTTAACAGCAAGGATGAGTGGCCTGCCAGGACAAGTGAGAAAAATAAGACTGGTTGTTGGAGAAGGATAGAAAGTCCCTTCCCATAAGTGCTTTTATACAGTCATACTTTCTCTCCCTTGAAGTTTTAAAATTGTAATTCTGCCTACAAGAACACAGAAGCTTCCGGAGGCATGAGTGTGTGATGACATTTGTTACATAAGTTAACATAGTTAATAGGCTTCCAAGGTATGCTTGAGATGAACACAAAGAAAACTAAGCCTGTCCAACCTTCATTCAACGTTTATTTCCTTTTAACTAAGCTTTTATCATGTTTGGCATAAAACAACTTCCTTTACCTTTCAATGTTCTAAGATTTTGAACCACTTCAAACCGTGGCTCTTCTGGAAGCAGTGTCCAAGATTCGACATAAAAAGAATGGCAGTAATTAATGTATTTCATTTCAAAACAAAACTTATATGACTCACAACAAGAAGGGTGCAGACCATGCAAAACAAACCTAAAGGTCACGTGTCAAGTGCAAGAAGCTCTGAGACGCGACAAGTGTATTGTTGCACAGAGGAAACACGATGTTTCCTTCACAATTACACTGAATGTTGTCATTTCTCTCTGTGATCAAGGTCCTCTACATTTACAGACACGATGCTTTAAAGGACAATGACACGATATTCTTTTTTTGAAGTAATTATGTTGGGTTAGCAAAATTATTGTGAAGGACGTATGTCACGAATTAACATAAAAACATTTGACCTAAAAAAAAAAATGTATATATTGGGCTGGAGAGTTGGCTCAGCATCTAAGATCACTTGTGTCCTCTTGCAGAGGATATGGGCTAGCACTAATATGATGGCACACAGCAGCAGCTTTTAACTCCCATTGCATGGTATACATACATACATGTCGGCAAAACACTCAGACATATAAAATAATAAAAAAATAAATCTGAAATAATTATAATAATTATTACTAAGAATTCCCTCCACAATTTGAATGTTTCCTAATGTAACTCCAACCTCAATAATGCAGTAACTCCAGCCAGTATTCATACTGGCTTACTACCATAACATTTTAGACTCAGACAAATCCCAATGTTACATATAACTATTCAATGAAAACATGGAATCAAATTATATTAATTTCTGCTATAATGTAAACATTGAGTTGCTATCAGCTATAATAATACAAAATACTTTCTAAATGGCCTTGATACTACTACTCAAGCATTGAGGCATTAGATAACCATATTGTTAAATCATACTATATTTTTTCGAAAACTTTATAAATATATACAATGTGTCTTCGATCATACCTCCAACTGGCTGCAAGACTCTCCAATGATCTCTTCTAACTTTATCTTCTCTTTTTGTATTATTGATTCGTTTACTTTAAATTTGTAACTTATCCAGTCTAATTAGTGCCACTATCTACAAAGACCTGGCATCCTCCATGGGAGTATAGGTACCTACCAGTGGCCATACTCCTAAATGAAAGTGGTTCTCCTTTTTCCAGCAGCCATCAACTGGCAATATCCTCTCAGCTACCCCTCCCCAGTACCCATGAGAATTTTTAACTGGTTGGCTCTCTTGCAGATAGTGTGCAGATAACCACAGCTGCTGAGTTCATGTGTTCAACAGCCATGGCGTGCTTAGAAGACGGTTTCACAGCACCCATTCCCATCTTCCAGCTTCATTATCTTTCCAATTCCTGCATCACTGAGTCTTGGGAAGGGAGTGTTGATAGAGATGCCCCATCTATGGCAGAGCATTCAGTCACTTCTACTCTCTTGGTTGGCTTTGGGGCCTGTTCCATAGGAGGGGAATCATGCCTAGTGCTTTAAGCATGGTCAAAAGCCATCACTAGGGAAGTCAGGGACCCTCAGGAAGAATCCAACAGCATAGTTATTGTGACTAATTTTGGAGAAGGCTTCATGAGATGCTGAGAAGAAAGTACATTCTTTAGTGTTTTTGGGTAGAATATTCTCTAGGTACGCTAATTTAATTTGTAACGTTTTATCTCCAATGTTTCTCTTTTTAGTTTTTGTCTACAAGACCTGTCTATTAGTGATAGTGGGGTATTGAAGTCATCCACTATCACTGTATTAGGGTCAATGTGTGATTTTAGCTGTAGTAGTATTTCCTATATGAGCTTAGGTGCCCTGTGTTTTATATATAAATATTTAGAATCCCTATATCCTCTTGGTGTATTTTCCTTTGATGGGTATGTACTGTCCTTCTCTATCTCTTCTAATTAGTTTTGGTTTGAAGTCTATTTTGTCATGCATTAAGCTTGTTTCACCTGCTTGCTTCTTGCATCCATCTGTTTGGAATACCTATTTCTATCCTTCTATTCTAATATGGTATCTGTCCTTGATGATGAGGTGTGTTTCTTGGATACAGCAGAAAGATGAATCCTGTTTTCTGATGCAATCTATTAGTCTTTTTTTTATGGAGAATCGAGAACTTTAATACTGAGAATTATTAATGAACAGTTAACATTGGTTGATATTATTTTCTTGTTGTTCTGTGGAGTTTTTACACCTCTTTTGAGTTATTGTTCTGGGATTATTTATTCTAGTGTCTTTTTTGGTGTAGCTAACATCTTCATACTCATGTTTTCTTTTTAGTGCTTTTGGTAGACATTGTTTGGTGGGGAAATCTGCTTAAATTAGTGTTAGTGTGGAATTTTTTTTTAAATCTGTGCATTGTGATTAAGCATTTTTCTGGACATAGTAATTTGAGATGGAATTTGTGGTGTCTCAGAGCTGTTGAACATGCTTCAGGCTTTCAGAGCCTTCGTTGAAAAAAATCAGCTATAATTTTAATGGGTCTTCCTTGATATATGACTTAGTCTTTTTCTCTTGTAGCTTTTAATAGCATTTCTGAATTTATTATATGTTTAGTGTTTCATTATTTGTCATAGGGAATTTCTCTTCTTGTCCTGTCTGTTTTGTGTTCTGCATGCTCCCTGTACCTAATAGTCATCTCTTTTTTAGATTGGACATATTTTCATCTTTAATTTAAAAAAAGTATCTTCTGTTCTCTGGCCCAGATTTCTTCTTCTTCCTCTCCACCTATTATTTGTGTTTTTGTTCTTTTCAAGTGTTCTACATTTCTTAGATGTTTTGTCCCTGGATTTTTTTTTCCAAAGATTTAACATTTGCTTTGACTCAGCTTTCCATTTCTTCTACCTTGTCTTCAAGACCTGAAATCTCTCTTTCATGTCTTTTAATTGGTTGGTGAGGCTTACCTCTGAGATTTTTTTTTGTTTGTTTGACATCCCTTTCCAGTTATTTAAGTTTGGTTTTTCTTTAGTGGCTCTATTTCTTTGTTAAATTCTACTTTCGTGTCTTGAATTGTTTTCATTATTCCATTCAACTGTTTGTGTTTTATGGTCTTTACTAACACATTTATTTATAACCTCCTTAATGGTCTTGAACACATTTACGACAGCCATTTTGAAGTCCTTGTCGTGTGCTTCAGCCAAATTGCTTTGCTCACAGCCTATTGCAAGAGGGTTGCTAGAATCTAGGCATCTGTATTTATGGCATTTGGAGTGCTTCCTGGCATAGATATCTGGTCTCATGTTTGTGGAATGGGTGTTCTGGTTTTCAGTTGCTGTTGCTCACTCTGGGTCATTGCCTAGTCTGGTCACAGGTGGTCCTTTGTAAAGATTGATTCTCCAGGTTGGCAGGTGTCACAAATGAATGCATATAACTAGAAGGAAAGGCTTAAGGGGGAGGCAAGAAAAAACTAGGCAGCTGTCCGAGCAGCTTTTTGCTATAGTGGGTGGTAGTCAATGTAGGGACACATTATTGATTAAAGCATCGCAGTTGGGGAAGCTTATTATTGAATAATTTTAGAACCGGTGTGCTTTCCATTTCTTGTCTTTGAATCAATCTCTCATTAGGCTGAGTCCAAACTCCTAATGCATCCAATGATGACCCTGAACTTCTGATCCTCCTGCTTCCACTTCCCAAGTGCTGATGTGTACCGCCACACTGAGTTTTGTGCTGTGGGGGGCTGAACTCAGAGCTTTGAATATGGTAGGAAGGCACTCCAACAGCTAAGCCACAACATAAACCTATAGACATAATTCTCTAAGGCCCAAATCGCATCTTCTGATTTGGAACCCTCTTTTACCACAGTGACTAGAGTTATTTGTATGTTAGCTACTGTATAATAGATGTGCATTGAAAGTAACTGCTAGGGATTTTGTATAGTGATCCAACACTTGACTCCTTATATGCTTATTATCAAAGGAATCTATTATCAGTGAATGTAGAGATTTTTCAATAAAGTAGAAAGCAATATCATCAATTAACACTTACTTTGCAACTTCTAATTGAGGGTTTCTTTTTATTTTCTTCTTATACACAGTTATAGCAGGAATTATGATACTAATTCTTGATTTGATTATTATTAAATTATTTTTATTTTAATATTATGAATGTTCTAAGAGGAACCAAAAGAAATCCTGTTAAAATGATCTTTTACATAGTTTTTCATGGTGACATTTTCAATACTTCCACACTTACTATTTGCCTTGTGAGTTAACTGCTACAAAGTTAAAATCCAAATCTAAATTGAAACTTGTCACTCCAAAAATTCCATGCTCTGAAATAACAAATAATTTCAATATTCTATGCTAAGAATAATTTTCCAGGTATAATAAAGCCTAGTGCCAAGTTGGAAAGTCTGAGGAATACTTTCCTGAACTGTCTTTTTTTTCTTTTGGGTATAATAGGGTAATATAAAATGTGAAAATACAGTGCCTTACTGTGCCATCTATTACATCATTGCTGTTAGCTGAATACACTCCTCTATCCTTGTGTAAAGAAAGGAGATGAGTGGGACGTGCTTCATGAGGAAGTACATGCTTTAAATAGATAATGTATAGAGTCTAGACTATAGGTCCTGAGACATATCTTGCACAAAATGCTTATTTTTTTGTTATGTTAAATACTACTCGTTATAAGATTTTCTCCAACAGAGTGACACTGAGAATGTCAACCACTCCAGGACAAGCCCCATGTTCAGGCCTACTTGACTAATATAGGATGAACTCCACAGTTTGTGTGTGTGTGTGTGTGTGTGTGTGTGTGTGTGTGTGTGTGTGTGTGCACGTGTGCTTTCATTTGGTTACAGTTTGGTGGATTTTTTGGGGGGGATGTTTTGCTTTCTTTGTTGTATTTGGTTTTTGTTTGTTTTTTGATGAAGAACATAAAGTTGACTGGGTAGGGAGGGGGAGAAGATCTGAATGGATTTGGGGGAGGGAAAGAATATGATAAAAAAATATTTAAATTAAAAAATTATTTCACATAATTAAAATATGAATTATGCATTCTAGACCTTATTATAATATGAACTACGTGTATCACACTTTAGTAATGTATGCTAAAATTACATGCAATACTATATGTACATGTAATACACATCTGTATTGTGTATGAAATATTTTCATATTTCATATTAATATTTATTGTAAGTTCTACTCTTAATGGTATTTTAATTATCACTACTTCTCTTTTTTTGTAGTACTATATCCCTGTGACATTTATATTTTAGAAATAACTATATCTACAATAATGTAAAGCGTTTTACAGGTTAGCCAGTTATTGGAGTTCTATGTTGATTTCCAGTTTACATAACAAGATACTGTCCAAAAGGGATGAAAAAGAAAATTTCTGATACTGCAAATATTCTTATAGTGTGTTTTAAAGAATCCGTCTCCTTCAGCTGTGAGGCGAGAAAACTCTTTAGGAGAAAGAATGTGAATTGAAATGGGAAATAAAGCTGCCAGACTGAGCAAATTGATCCAGTGGTTTATCGTCTCTCCCCTGGAATCCTACACATGTCGGCTATGATCTCAGTACCACGTGTGTTAGTTGTACCGTTCAGCTTCCACGGATGGACTGGATTTGATCATGGAGACTTGTGAAATCCTGCCCTTTACAGTGCAAGTGGGAAAGAAATTAAGAATGGTTATTATCGTTTACCTTCACTGCCAGTGTTGTCAGTTACAGGACCACGTTCATACTGTCATCAGCTGAGATTAAAGGTGGAGTTAAAGGTCTCCATACATCAGAAAGCTAAAGGAGGAATAATAAGGGAGGGAATCCTGTGTAAGAACATTTATGTAGCTCCAAACAAATGGACTTCTCTTCCATCTTTTTAATTAAATAAGCAGCTGACTAGGAAAGCCACAGTCCTTAGGGATTTCGAATATAGCACTTTCTCTCCATGGAGCTCTGGAGGCAACAGGATATGAAAACAAATGGAAGCCAGGATTCACTTCTGGCAGGAAAGCCATGCATCCGGATTCTGAACTGTATGAGGGACAGAGATTGAACAAACATCGTTTCAGAGTAGCATTTTTTACCAAGGACAATGCGTTATTTTACATCTTGACTGGTTTATACAGAAAGAGCTAGAAACTCCAAGTAAATGCATTTGGCTTAAAGAAGATGGAGTATACTTTAATTGGTGTATTTCTGGCAGCTAAGTAACATTTACCCCTCAGAGCTATCATCACATCAAAAATAGGTAAGTTGGTTAATGAATTTTTCTGAGTCCTTTTTTTTCTGAGTAATATCATTGACAATACAACATTTATGTATATTTTCCCTATTATGTTGGAGGAATTACACATATCTGGGTATTATTGTGCTGTTTATATTAAATTTATCCTCTAGTCAGTCACAATCGCACAGGACAAATGAAACTTAATTGTGAACTTATCATTTCAAAAACAGCACTTTTCTAAAATTCAGGTTGCAATTGAACTGTCATCCTATCAGTATCAGGTAGTGAAGACTCCTGGTGGTGATTTGGTCATAAATATTCTATCTTTTTCAATGGCTGAATGTCTTGACTCAAGTATTGAGTCCTCACCACAGCAATGGATTCCTGATAAAATCAAGGCATTTGGCATAACTCCCTGTTTTGTCTTGAATACGTCACTTTGTTCATATTATATCAGGACTCATCAAGTGTGCTTTCAGATACCAGCAGCATTCCTTTGGACTTCCCATCTTCCAGAACTGTGAGCCCAATAAATCTATTTTTGATAAGTTTCAGAGTCTCATGTAGTCTGCTATTGAAACACCAAATGAATTCCCGTCAAATCCAAGGAGGGAAGTATCTCACAGGACTGGTAAAGGCAGGTAAGGTTTCAGAGGAAGACTCTGAGAGTCAGAAGTAGTCTTGGGTTGTTATGCTGTAGTAAGGGGTAGAGTTTAAGGAGTAAGGAATAAAATTCAAAAACTAAGTAAAAAAATAAACTCCCCAAATATTTCAACACAGAAAATGAAGCAAGATAACAAAGTCTCTAGAAAAGACAGAGCCTTTAGTCAGCTGTAATGATAGAATCAGTTCACCCCACTCATTACTCCACAACACACATATCGGAATTTTGTGTTCAGATCTGACACATTATTTATAGCAAAATATATCCAGAAGGAAAAAAAAATGATAAAGATAGTAAAGAGATGTGAAACCTTATGATGAAGATTATGTGAATATCTGGGCTGAAAAATGTGGCTATTTGGGAAAACACTTCTAAGTATTGAAGAAAAACATGAGGAAAGGGAACTGGAGTTTTTCTGTGTCATCCCAGGGGATAGGATTAGAAGAATAGGTATTTGTTTTCGACCTAGGAAGTATTTTGTTGTTTAATACCAAATTAGCATTATATTTGCCTCATGTAACTAGGGAGAGATAAGTCAATGGAGGTGTCAAATGAATCCTAGCTTACAGTTAGAAAGAATGCTGAGGGACCCAAACACAGGTGACTATAAAATGCCAGCCTTAGGATCATGATTATTATACCAAGACTCTACCACTCTACAAACTTAACTGTAGCTGAATTTCACTCAGTTTAATCATACAAAAGAGTAAACTAGGAAAGGGTTGACATTTCAGCTAACATTGCATACTGAACTAGCAAACCCATGAGGGTCTTCATAATTTCCCATCCCTAAGTTCTCATGGAGAAATTTATTTAAAAATATGATCAGGACATTTTAATCATCTCAAAAAGATTCTATTATTTATATTCAGATTTTAAAACAACTTAGCTTGGAATTGTCAAGGTTCAACTTTGGTTTTTGTGTCTTTTTTTAATGACAGACGCAAGCTGGCATGACTTCATTCTGGTTCACACATCTAAGAAGTCATTACTCAGTGCCTGGTTCCCAGGGAACAGAACAATGGAATCTGAGTTGACTTACAGAATTTGAACAGGAAGATCAGATCTGTGGTTAATGTTGTAGAATAAGTCACAGTAATAAGGCCTTTTGTGTTCTCCATAATTTTTAGGAGAATCCAATAGTCTTAATGCCCAAACAATTAAGACTTACTACTTTATAATGCACTTAAAAAATAATTAGACAATTGTTTCATTGTATGGTTATGTGCCAATGTATTAAACCAGTAATTTATAATTATTTGCTTCTCTATTTTGTTAACCTTAATGAAAATGATCTGCCAATTGACATTTTCTTAGCACCTTGGAACTTACTTAGAATGTAACCTAACTGACAGTTCGCTCTTCTCTCCCTCCCTCCAGCTGCCCTCAACCTCTGTCACCTCTCTGCTTCGCCAATAGGACTTTGTTATGTACTTTATACCTAGAAATCGGGTACAGATTTAGAAATGTCAACACTCTTTTAGAAATATCAACACTCTGCCTCCAACGCCATCATGGTCCTAGCCCTCTGCCCACCACTTCTCTACAGATAACTTTAAAATATAATTCATTCAATCACCAAACCTAGTCTCCATTTTTCTTTTCTTTCTTCTGCTTTTTCTTCTTGAAACATTGTTTCATTCTTTTGGAATAGACTTACCTGGAAGTGGTGGTGATCCTCCAGCCTCAAGGAAACCCCTACTCAAAACTCTTATTTGTCTACTTTATCTCATCCTTGAAGACGCAGACTTCAGCTCTTTTCTTCCTGTGTGAGAGCCAGCAGAAAACGGAGACACATAGGAACTTTCCTTGCATTTTCTTCTTTATAAATTGTGATGGTTTTTCTCTCCTGGCTTTTTCCTCTTCTTCCCTCCCAGTCTATAAACTCCTTGAGAGGAGGGCTATGTTCTATCTTGATCTGCTTCATATCCTTAGCATAGAATAGTAATTGACAGGCAATGATTTGGTGGATGTTTGTTAAACTAATGATGGAGGAAAAATAAGGTATTCTACAAAATGACCTGTGTATAATATGTCATCTAGAGTAGTAAGCAGATGGCTTAGGGTGTAGGTCTTAGATGTTTTATACTATGCTCTTTTAGGAATCCCTTCCCTTTAAGAGTGTCTTATTGAAGTAATAAGTCTCATTATAGGAAAAGTATAAAATATTCAAACAATTAGAAATTAAATTGTTAGACTATCTTACTGAACTAATGGAACTTATTAAAAAAAACATTAGAACAATTAGAAAGTAAAAATCACTTCAAGCTAAGAAGAACACCACTGATTCCACTATATTTTGTACCCGTTTGTCTTACAGGAAGCATTACTGTGTATTAATTGTAAGTAGTGATTTTTCATCTAGATAAGGAGAGGATGCCTCTCTCTCCCCTAGACTCAGATTGGCTGAATGGAGATCAGTGGTGGAAATATAATGCTACTTTTCAGAATAACTCTAGAAAACCAAATTATTATGCATGTAATGTATGATTGACATAAATGATGAGATGCTATGTGTTAGATTGTGTCCTCCCCTCCGCACACCAATATGTTGAGGAGTTTATTTAGAAATAAGAGTTCACTGAGACTGTCAGTTATGCTTAGATCCGTTCACACTAGAATCAGGTAGGCTCTTAACTCACCAGGACAATTGTTTTTGTAGGAAGAGAGCAGTATCAAGATAAAACAAGGAAAATGCCATGTGGCCCGGACAATGCAGACAAAGACACAACAATTGTAAGGTCAGAAATGAAAAAGCTGCCAGCAAACCACCAGAATCAGATGGAGGCAAGGAAGCGATCCACTCAGAATGAATGTGGCCCTGCTAACATCTTTATTTTAGACTCCTACCTGCCAGAAACAAGAAGCAACAAATCTGGGGTATGGTATGTCAGGCAGTTTATAGAACATAGTGTAGCTTTAGCAAATACAAAAAACTGTTAAATGTTCTTTCTTAGATCTTGGGAAAAAAGCCAGGATTTTTATCAGGCTAAATGTGCCATATAAAGGATGGAATCAAATAAAACCCTGTACTTTCACTTTCTCCTTTATTTCTGTGGTTGATTCAACTCTAGAAATGCTGACTCTGAACTTCATAAAGTTATGAGTGAGACAACACTTTCATTTATTAAAATTTCAACTAAGATAGCACTTTAATGGGAACGAGAAAGAAATTGACCAAGGGATTTTGCATATTTGTTTATTTATTGTATATTTATAGATACAATACTCTGAATATTTATGCTTACCCATACTACTTCTACTTGAAATATAAAATTAAGTATCTGAAGAATATGATACCTTAGCCTGGCATTTTGTGCTTATGTTGGAGAGGGATGATCTGGAAAGCTTTGGTGGAACATCCTAAAAAGGAAGCACTTTAAACAAGTTCCATGTTCTCTATTCTATAACAATACTTGTTCTGAACATTTATGACAGTATTGGCAAATGTGTCCTATAATGAGCTGAAAATAGACAGATTATCTAGATAAAGGGGATTTTGCATTCATTATTACATATAAGCATCACAGCCATAAACAAAGTATGAGACTTCCAACAAGGGCCAGGTGGTTGAAGTTTCAAAAGCATATGGAGCTATGCAAAGAAACAGGGGCTTGAGCCTCATAGAGAAATCTGGCAATAAGTTATGAATGGGGGAGGATGAGAAGTCTACTAAGAACAAAAGTTGCCTAGTTTGTCGTTCAGCTTTCCAGGAAACCTTTAATATTTACTTGCCGAAGAACAAATAAAAGTTAGCCTGACATTGGTAATGTCCTCCAGTGTTTTCTTCAGTGGCTGTTAATCCTTCCAGGTTATTTAATGAGTTGCTGAGACACTGTGGTAGTTTGAATGTAATTGGTCCCCCATAACGTCATAGGAATTGGTACAATTAGGGGGTGTGGCCTTGTTGAAGTAGGTATGGCCTTGTTGGAGGAAGTATGTTACTGTGGGGGCAGGCTTTGAGGTATATTTTGCTCAAATTTCACTCAGGGTAATAGACAGTCCACTTTCTGTTGCCTTCTGAACAAGATGTAGCCAGCACCATGTCTGCCTGCATGCCTGCATGATGATAATGGGCTGAACCTCTGAACTGTAAGCGAGCCACCCCAATTGAATGTTTTCCTTATAAGAGTAGTTGTGGTCATGTTGCCTTTTCACATCAATAGAAACCATAACTAAGACAAGTTGGTACCAGGGACTGGGGTATTGTTGTGATAGGCCTCACCATGTTTCTGTTTGGAAGAATATGGACTTCGGTACTTTGGGTTAGGAAAGCAGTGGGATGCTTTAAGCACTGCTTAAAGGGCCATACTAGTAGGAGCATGGAAGACAGTGGTGCTAAGAGTTATTTGAACTGTAGGGGGTCTCACTCAAGAGGTTTCAGAAGAGGAAAGTATTAATATGTGATGACCTAGAGACCAGTCTTGTGATATTTTGGTGAAGAATGTGGCTGATTTTTGCCCTTGTCTGAAGAGTCTTCCAGAGACTAAAGTGAAGAGATTTGGATTAATTCCATTGGCAAAGGAAATCTCAAAACATCCCAGTAAAGACTCTGTCATGTGGTTATTAGTGTTAACGCTGATAGAGATTTATAATGAAAAGCAGCAAGCTGAGTAAATAAAAAATACAAAATGTCTAGATTAAGAAAAGTAGTACTAGGAAGTGGAGTAAAGCTAAATCCTGTGTTCAGGGAGATAAATGGATTAAGAAATGGAATAAAGTGAGTGATGACTTCCAGGCAAGATTATACCCAGCTAAGTTTTCAACTTGTGAAAAGGAACTAAAGGAAAGCTTAGAGCTGTGTGTGGTGATGCACATCTTTAATCCCAGCACTGGGAAGGCAGAGGCTGGTGGGTCCCTGAGTTTGAGGCCAGCCTGGTCTAGAGATCCAGTTTCAGGGCAGCCAAGTTTAGGCAGTGAATAACAGAAAGCTGGTCAAGAGATAATTGAATGAGGTGGGCCATTTCCAGCCCCAGTAAGCAGGAGAATTTGACAGCTTTGGCCATGTGGTTCTAGCTTTAGAGTTAAGGATAGAAGAACAGGCTATGGAATTGCCTCCATGCCTACAGAAAGCCATTGAGGCTAGGTATGTGTTAGGGGTGTCCCCAAGTGGAGGCCTAGAGAGGCCATTTCATGAAACTGTGAAGTTGAAACTGAATTGCCTTGGAGCCCCCAAGATGTTAGAGATTTCAGAGTTATGTGAAACATGTTGAGAAAAGCTGCTAACAGGGAGTGGAACCAGCTCAAGAGAAAGAAGTGTTTTGCAGTCAACAAAACTGAACAGAGTTGGAGATCTGAAGAGCATTTTGACATCAGACATGGAGATGCAGAGTTTGGAGTTTGCCTACTTGATTTTTGGTCTTGCTTTGGTACAGTATTTCCTCACTATTCTCCCTTATTTACCTTTTGAAATGGTAATGTATATCCTGTGCCACTATATGTTGGAAGTTTGTGATCTGTTCTTTGATTTTGATTTTATAGGGGATTACACTTAAGAGATCGCATGAATCTCAGAAGAGACTTTGAACTTTGGACTTTTAAACATTGCTGAGACTGTGATAGACTATGGGGACTTTTGAAGTTGGACTAAATGCATTTTGCATGACAATATTGTTACAAGCTTATGGGGGCCAGGGAGTGGAATGTGGTAGTTTGAATGTAATCGGCTCCCATAACCTCATAGGGAGTGGCAGTATTAGGAGGTGTGCCCTTGTTGAAGGAAATGTGTCACTGAAGGGGTGGGCTTTGAGTTCTCCTATGCTCAACAGTGTCACAGTCTACTTCCTGTTGCCTTCTGATCTAGATGTAGTTAGCACCATGTCTGCCTGCATACCACTATGGACATCTGTCCTTAGTTTCATATTTCTGTACCCATAGATTAATGCAACTTTCAGAGCTCATCAGAGAAATTTGTTTGTGCAGTGGATGGCAGTAAATGAACACATTCATAATTGTTCAAAGTACAGAGAACTAGAACTCCACTGAGTGCTCAGCCTCAGCCACATCTGTATCACATCTCTCCACACAATGATTAGGAATTATTGGGGAAGATAAGGCAGAGAGACTGTAAGAGCTAGAAGTCAGGGATGACTGGAGTGAGACAGTGTTTTCTGGAAATGAGTGGAGTACTACATCATGGATTCACAGCAGCTGTGGTTGCCTTACAAGATCCATCTAGTCACCAGTCTAGCATGGGGCCTGGGAGACTCTTGCTCCAACTCGACAGCTGATGCTTCTGGAGAAATGGTCAGCAATGGCTCCTGAAAGCTCAACCACACCGCAGCAGGTAACCCCTGCTCCCCAACACTCACAAGTTGCTGTGTGCAACAGAAATAGGACTCCATGGGTTATAAAGATAAACAAACAAAGAAAAAAATAATCCAAACAAAAAGAGGAGTTAGGAGGAGCAGTTGAGGGTAAATACAAATATATTGTATGTATGCATGAAATTCTCAAATTTATGAAAAAAGTTTTTGTATAAGACAGAAAATGAAACCCATCAGTTAGTGTAATTATCATATTTGTGAAGGATACTATGACACTACAATGCAGCTTCCTTCCACAAAGAATTTGTTCTCTTGAACTGTTTGCCTGAATCAATTATGATTTTGGTGTTTCAATGGTCATTTTCAATTTTCCTGATTTTCCCCTTCCTGGATTCACTGAAAAATGCAAATTAGTGAAACATTTGTTTAAAAATGGAGGAAAATTGTGACATGAGTTATAAGTATAGGACTCAAACTCTGCCCTCTAGCTCCATGAAGCACTTAATTTGTGACCTTCCATTTAGGTGTCTGAGCTTAAGTGACTTCGTATCTTTAGAGACCCACTTCAAACTAAGCTGAATGTAATTTAAGATCTATGCACAGGATACCACACACACACAGTCACACACATGCATACACACTCACACCCACACACCCACACCCAGATACCACCTCACTGACTTTCTACAGAAACTATTATTATTTTTGAATTTGTAAGTATTTTTAATATAAAGAGCTAATTATTTTCTTGATTTTATGTTGATGCTCTAACGTTAGGTGATATTATTTTGAAAGCACATAGCTGATTAACCTTACACTACTTGTCTGTCAAAGGCATAAAGAAACATAAGCTTTTACACAATTAATTGTTTTCCATGCATTCAAAGTATAAGACACTGCATAAAACCTATTTCCCCCCAAAAATGATGATTTCCATGTCTTCCTGAGGGTAAGATAAAAAGTGTACAAATTCCGGAACTCACAAAACAGAACTAAATGAAATTGCAGAATACATTGAATTATATGGCAAGGTACATCATTTTTTCTGTTTTCTCCTTCTTAGCCATGGATCGTGTCCATTGATTGCATAAGATGTCCCGTGTGTGTGTGTGTGTGTGTGTGTGTGTGTGTGTGTGTGTGTGTGTGTGTAATCTATTTGAAAAAGCCACAGGACTAAAATTAGTGGCTGGCTTACAAAATAATAAAATCCTCATTTACAAAACATTTGAAAAACAAATGGCGTAGTCATTAGAAAAGACAGTAAAAGCAACCCCACACAATGTGTGACCTTTATCCCCAATATAATGGATTACAGTTGTAACGACAAGGTCCTGCATTCATTCTTACAGATCACAATCCCTGTGAAAGGTAGCTTTGTATAGCCATTTGTTCCTTTCTTTTAAAGTTTAACTATATGTACTTAGGATCCAACTTTGTTACCGTGCAGGGTAAATTGAAATTGGTTTCTTTAAGACGTGATCATTAATTGTTTACTAGGAGACTTAATCAGGGAAGAGGGAACAGAGAGGCTCCAGATGAATAAAAAATAGGTTGGGGGTTGGGGATTTAGCTCAGTGGTAGAGCACTTGCCTAGCAAGCACAAGGCCCTGAGTTCGGTCCTCAGTTCTGACAAAAAAAAAAAAAAATAGGTTGATAAAAATGATACTTGAACTAAGTTTTCTGTGCAGCTGGCCCTACCGTGAAACGGAAACTCCGTGAATATTCATTACATAAATTTTAATTATTTTCTTGTGGAAAATGTGCAGAGAGAGAGAGAGAGAGAGAGAGAGAGAGAGAGAGAGAGAGAGAGAGAATCACCACTACTGGCTACAGTGGAGAGTTCTCATTAGATGAGAGAATCCCATATAGTCAAGCTTTTAATTCAGAACAGCATCTATTGCTGCCTGAATGTTGACACCTAATGTCTCAGAACTGTCTTTACGGCCATTTTCATCCGTACGGTTTACAAAGACATTGGTCTGAAGATGTATTTTTTAAAAGCTCCACAACTGTCAAGATACTGTTTTCACACCAGGAATCCTAGAAAAATACCCAACTTCTACATGCAGGAAGTCCCTTACCAATAGGCTTCCTATTGGTGAATTAATGGCACTCTTTTTGCATATTTAAGCCTGAGACCAAGGGAAGTGTACCCCCTGGCTACATCTAATGATTTTTGTAAGAGTGACTAATGAAGAAAATATGCAAAATACCTGCCTAGTACTTCTTAAAACTCTCAAGGACCTTGGGAAAGAAATGCCAACAGGCTGTCACAGCCATGAGATGTCTAATGAGACATGGCAGCAGAAAGTTCTGTAGTAACTTTGATGGGATCTCGAACAGAAAAAGAACATTATGTTAAAACTAAAATATCTGAATAATGTATTGGCTTTTTTAAAAACAATGTGTCAATACTGGGATATTAATTCTAATGTATTATCCTAGCATTAGCTATCAACAGCAGGGGAAAGTGGGTATAGGAAATATGGAAACTCTCTCTACTGTGGCAATCTTTCTGTACTTCTAAAATAAGCTTAAAAATTAATTTTTTATTTTATTGAAAGTAGATTTTTTTCTCACATAATATAACCTAGTTACAGTTTCTCCTCTTTCTATTCCTTCCATTTCTTCCTCACCTCTCATCCCATCTAGATCCACTCCCTTTCTATTAGAAAGCAAACAGGCTTTTAAGGGATAATAATGAAAAAAACCCTAAAATATGATATAACAAGATAAACTCCAAACTAATACACTGTAATTGTACAAAACAAAACAAAAAAACAGAAGGAAAAGAGCCTAAGAGAAGGCACAAGAAAGAGTCCCACTCATTCTCACACTCAGTGTGAGAGCCTGTTTTCAGGTTCCTTGTGGCTTTACCCAGCAGGTCTACATAGAGAAGATGATTAGGACCACGGGCCTGAGTACAGGTGTCTGAGATGGTCTGCACTTGGCTGTGCTACGGGGAGGTCTTTTGCTCCACCCCTTGGCATCTCTATAAATATCCTGGGGCAGAGACAGTCAGGGCCCATTGGAATAGGTTCCAGGCCCTCTCGAGGCTATCCTTTATTTTCTATCTGTTTATCTCCACAATCTAAATCCTTCTAGCTAATATTTCCTGCTGCTTGCACTCAAGAAAACTCTGGGGAGCTGTGGGGTTGGTGGATAAACACCCCACAACAGAAACTTCATAAAAACTGGAAGCCATACACACACACACACACACACACACACACACACACACACACACACACACACACACACCAGACCTGTAGGATAAAAAAGAAAGAAGAAAAACATATATAAATCTAATAAGAATAATATAATGAAATTAAAAAGGAAAAAAGAAACAAAGGAAAACCATGACATGACATTATGAGACAAGGAACCTCCAAAGATGCCATTGAGTTAATTTTCTGTTGGTCATCTACTATTGGACATGTAGTCAACTCTTAAGAGTAGTTTGTTTCTCAAGTGAGTCTCCCTTGGGAGGAACTAAATTTTCATTTACAAGTGGTTATCAATTGGAGATAATGTCTGGGTTAGGAAAGGGGGCACGTGTCCACTTCTCCTTCCGTTCAGGGGCCTCATCTGGTGAAGACATGTGCAGGCCCTGTGGAAGCTTCCTTAGTCTCTGTGAGTTCATATGTGTGCTGATCATATTGATTTTAAAAGGCCTTATTTTTTTGGTGTTCTCCATTCCCTAAACTCTCCTCTTTCCTCTCTTCTTCCTCAAAGTTCTCTGAGTCTTGAGGGGAGGGATTTGATGGAGAAATCCTGTTTAGGGCTGAGTGTTCCAAGGTCTCTAACTCTGCGTGTCTGGATGTGGATCTCTGTATTTGTTTCATCTGCTGCAGGATGAAGCTTCTCTGATGATGGCTGAACAAGGCACTGATCTATGAGTACAGCAGAAGATCATTAGGAGTCATCTTATTGCAACATGTATTTCTATTTTAGAATAGTAGTGTATGGTACTATGTTTCTGGGCTACCTAGTCTCCATTTCTTCATTACCCAAGCAGTGTCACGTATGGTTTCCATCTTGTGGAGTAAGCCTTAAGTCAAATCAGATGGATAATGGTTTAGTTAATCCACAATCCACTAGGATAGCTTGTAGGCAGGATACCATTGTAGATCGAAGGGTTTGTGTCTGGATTGCTGTTTGTGGTTCTTCTTGGGTAGCATCCACAGTACCTTCCTTTACCAAAGACATAGTAGGGATAAAGGCTCTGTGTTGGCACCAGCTGGACTTCTGCATGTTCAATGAGTTCTGTTGATGTTATCTTTAATAATGAGACAAACCTACAGTCTTGGCAACAGTCCAGATAATTATTTAGGGATCCCCATGGGACCCCTTTCACCAACAACTCAATTAAATGTAAAGCAGTACTGCTGCAGCAAGCTTCATTTGATGACAAGAGATTTCTAGTCGGGGTTCTACATCCCCCATTATTGAGCAATCTCAATTAGATTGCCTTCATATAGGCATATATTTTAGGAAGCTTCTACTGTATTAGGTTTCCATGTGGCCCCTCAAATGACATTTAATTTTAGCTGTCTCTCCCCATATTCCCTCCCTCCTTATCCCCCTCCTCTCTAACCTGCTCCTCTTGATCTTCATATTGCACCAACCCCCATCTGTCCATAACTATCTTTCCCCCTTTCTTATGGAGATGTATCTGTCCTCTCCTAGTTTCTAACTCTACACTTAACCTCTGTGGTTCTATAGATTATAGCTTGGTTATCCCTGACTTAACAGCTAACATTCACATATAAGCAAATATAAGCCATGCTTGTGTTTCTGAGTTTGGGTTACCTCATTTAGGATTTTTCCTAGCTCCATCCATTTCCCTGAGAATTTCATATGACCAAGAGTGGTATAGCTGGATCTATCTTCCTAAGAAACTGCCACACCGACTTCCACAGTGATTGTACAAGTTTGCACTCCCACCAGCAACAGATGTGGGTTTCCCTTGCATCCTCGCTAGCCTGAGCGATCCCTTATTTCATTGATCTTCATCATTCTGACAGGTATAAGATAAAAATCTCCAAATAGTTTTGATTTTCATTTCCCTGATGGCTAAGGATGTTGAACATTTCGTTAAGTGTTGCTCAGCTATTTGAGTCTCCTCTTAGGAGAGTTCTGTTTAAATCTGTACCCCATTTTAATTGGATTACTTTTTTTCCTCATATTAATTTTTAGAGTTCTTTACATATTTTGGAAATTAGCCCTCTATCTAATGTCGAGTTTATAAAAATTATTTCACATCCTGTAGGCTACCACTTTGTCCAGATGATGATGTCTTTTGCCAGATAGAAGTTTTTTATTTTCATAATGTCCCAGTTATTAGTTGTTGATCTTAGTGTTTGTACTAATGGTGTCATGTTGAAAAATCTTTTCCTATGCCAGTGAGTTCAAAGCTATTCCCCACTTTCTCTTCTATCAGTGTATCTGGTTTTATGTTGAGGTTTTTGATTCATTTGGAGTTGAGTTTTGTGCAGGGTGATAAGTATTGATCTATTTGGATTTTTTTTTTTTACCTAAAGCTATCCAGTTTGAACCAGCTCAAAGTGTTGAAGATGCCTTTTTTTTCCAATGTGTTTTTCTGCTTTCTTTATCAATAATCTGGTGTCCTTTAGGTATACAGATATATGCCTGGGTCTTTAGTTTGACTCCATTGATCAGTGTGTCTGTTTTTGTGCCCAAACTATGTTGTTTTAGTCACTAAGAGTATGTAGTATAATTTGAGGTTCCTTTGCAACACAAATTTCCAAAGGTCTTATTAAATAAAAAACCTGGAGCCAGATATTGGGGTTAAAATCTGAAAGATCAGAAAAGCAGAAAGAAGCCAGCTCTGTTCTCACCACTTGGAGATCCTCAGCCAAAGAGAACTACTTCCTGTCTACCCACACCTGTATGCCTTTCTGTTCTGCCATCTCATTTCTTCTCCACCCAGCTACATCACTTCCTCTTCCTGCTCAGCTCTGTCACTTCCTGTCTGTCTGTACAGACTTCCAGACTTTTATGATGAACTAGTGTTGGAATTTAAGGCATGTGCCACCATGCCTGGCTCTGTTCCCAGTGTGGCCTTGAACTTACAGAGATCCATATGGATCCTTGCCTCCCAAGTGATAAGATAAAAGGTGTATGCTACCATTGCCTGATTCCATGTTTACTATAGTGGCTGGCTTTTTCATCCGATCCTCAGATAAACTTTATTGGGGGGGTACAAATAAAATATCACCATATATATCTCTAGAATTATGGAAGTTGTTTATAATGTACTTCCTGATTACTTCAGTAATATTATATCCATCTGAGGTCTTTGATATTGTTGAAGACTAAATAATTATAATTTTCCTTGGTTATGATAAAAGACAAATTAGATATGAAACTTTAGAAACACAAGTATAGGATAGATGATAGAATATTTTCTTTAATTTTGCAAAATATAAATAGACTATTTATATTACTTGTAACTGTAATTCTAGCTTGATAACTGTTCTATTATATGTAATTTTACTATTTTGAAATTAAAACCTTCCTTTTTGATTAGAAAGAAAAGGGGAAGTGCTGTTGGATGTCTTTCTATATGCTGTGAATATGTGTTGCTCTAATTGGTTGATAAATAAAGCTGTTTGGCTTATGGCAAGGCAGCTTAGAGGCTGGCAGAAAATCCCGGAGAGAGACGGGAAGAAGAAAGGCAGAGGCAGAGGAGATGCCACCCCGCCATCCAGGGAGCAGCATGTAATGGCACACAGGTAAAGTCACGGAATATGTGGTGACATATAGATTAATAGAAATGGGCTGAGTTTAGTTATAAGAGCTAGCTAGCAAGAAAATTGAGCCATAGGCCATGGCCATGCAATGAGTAACTGATAATAAGCCTCTGTATGTTTAATTGGGTATAAGAGGCTGCAGGACCAGGCAGGACACAGGAAATCTTCCAGCTACAGTCTGAAATAGTGATACCTCTATCAGTTCTTTTACTATTCAGAATTGTTTTTTTTTTTGGTTTTTCGAGACAGGGTTTCTCTGTGTAGCTTTGCGCCTTTTCTTGGAACTCGCTTTGGAGACCAGGCTGGCCTCGAACTCACAGAGATCCGCCTGGCTCTGCCTCCCGAGTGCTGGGATTAAAGGCATGCGCCAGTTTTAGTTATCCTGTTTTTTTTTTTTTTTTGCTTGTTTGTTTGTTGTTTATTTTCCATGTGTGTGTCTGTGTATTTGTGTATGTGTTTCCATATTATGCTGAAGTTTGTCCTTTCAAGATCTCTGAGGCATTGTGTTGGAACTCTAATGAGGATGGGTTGAGTCTGTAGATTGCCTTTGGTAGGATGGCCATTTTTATTACACTAATCCTACCAATCCATGATCATGGAAGATCTTTTCATGTGTTGATATCTTCTTCAATTTCAGCCTTTCAAAGTTTTTCTCATACATATTTTCCACTTGTTTGGTTAGATTTACCTTGAGACATTATATATTTCTGAGGCTATTGTGAAAGGTGTTATTTCCCTGATTTTTTTTTCTTAGTCTGCTTGTCATTTATATATAGGAGGGCTACTGGTTTTTGTGAGTTAATATTATATCCAAAAGAAATACATACCAGTGGTATGCACATTGTAGAATATACACATTGTAGAATACTTTCTGTTCATCAGAAAAAAGAAAGATTTATACACACTTACATATACACATTATACATAGGTTATAGAATTTTTGTAGAATATATGGGGTGGGGCTTCATGTAGCCCAGTTTGGCCTCAAACTGACTATGTAACTGAGGATGACCTTGAATTTCTTATCTTCCTGTCTCTACGTCTTGAGTTCTGTGAATACAATCAGGTTCATCTACACAGAATTTTTTTAGTTCTGAGTCTTAAACCTAGGGTTTTGTGTACATTAGGCAACAACTCTGCCAACTTAGCTCATTTTTCACCCCCTTCCCTTCCTGTCTCCCACACCCAATACTGCCTAGCCTGGCTTTGAACTTGCAGCAATCTTCTGTGTCAGCTTCCCCAGTACCAAAATTATCGACATGAATAAGTGTGAACTACCACTCCAAGTTAAGAATATATATATGTTTTGTGGAGTAAATGTTGGTATAAGGATGCTACCAATTGGGACTGGTGGGATCACTTAGTGGGTAAGGAGCTGGTCACCAACCCTAACAACCTGAGTTTGATCTTCTGAATTCATATGGTAGAAAGAGAGGACTGATGCCTGCTAGTATCCTCTTGAGTGTGACACACACTCATGCGTGTGCTCACATGTACAATAAATACAAACATACATACATACATACATATATACATATTAAATTGTTATCACTTGGCGAGTGTTTATCATTCTTAATTACTACTTTTTTGGTACAATCTTTGTAATAATTATTTTAGATTTGGTGGGCAGTGTTTTGCTCCTCCTGGGGTTCTTGGATATCTTTTTTCACTTTCTCTGAGAGCTGAAAGCTCCTTATTGTTACAAGCTTTAGATACAACCTAGGAGGCTCGTGTTATGAGACTTGCCCAGGCCCACTGAAGCTAGTGTGTCCGCGGAGCAATAAAAGATCTCCCCAGAAGGTCTCTACCGCCTGACCTTCTAGCAAACTGCTCCTGAGAGACTGTTGGCCATAAAAGGCTAATGTTCACAATGCCTCTGAGGTGTACCTTTCAGCTCTTTGGCTGCATCAAGCAGAAGCCTGCCTATGGTGAACTCATGCTTGTGACCACGTGTGCCCTCGCCTTCCTCCTGTCTTTCTGACTTGCTTTCTCCATTTCCTGACCTACCCCTTCCAAGATTTCTGCTTGGATGAATCAATTGCTGTCATTTCCACCTTAGTGGCTGCCTCTGGGGAGCCAGACCTTACACACTCATCTTGCTGTGCTATTATTACTCATGTGTTCTTTCTTGTTACATTGCTTCTCTTAAAATACATCATACAAGAAATAAAATCAGTCAGCTTATGGGAGTCAGTACACATGGATCTTTAAAGCAATGCATAAACATTATTACCTGGTAAAACAAGTTACAAACTTAGACTGGCTTTTTCCAAAGTAATGCCAAATTCTCATAAATAATGATATGATAGGACTATTCCAACTAGGATATTGGCTTCTTTCCCTCCAATCACTCAGGCAGTGTGCCTAAGGCTAAATCCATGAGACTTTTCGTGGGCTCTCTTGCAGTTCCTTGCCAAATATGGTTTGTTTTATATGCCAATTGTTCATTAGAACAAGTTTAAAGCATTTACTAGCAAACAAGTACCAACCAAACCCAACAGATAATGGTGTTCTAGGCTGCGTCCCAGAAACTCCCATTTTCCTGTCTATGAGAGATTTTTAAGTAACAGGAATCAATTTTGTGAATGACTTTTGGACTGCTTCTGATTAGTTAGTTCCAGTAATCATAACTTGAAAGCATGAGATGAGGCTAGTTCTCAGAGATGACACTGTCTACTATTGAAAGTTTGGTGAACTCTGTGGACTTTGCTTTAACTATTGCAACAAGCTTGGTCATAATCACTTGATAGAATGTGTGCCAGCACAGGAATGTTCTGCTCATAAAACAGGTTTGACACCAGGCCAAATGCATAGTTAATGTATTTCTAGTTTACGGGAAATTCATCTTCCTTAGAATTTTATTTTGGGTGTTTTGTAGTCATGGTAAAAATTGACACATGCACAAATCACACACTGCACTATTTATTGACAGCTCCTTCCTGTTTATTCAAAAGAAATATTGGCAATCTGTAAAACCATTGAGGGTTAATGAGTTTTAATAACGTACATATACCTTATCAGGAATTGATCATAACCATCACTCAGAAGAACCCCTCGACCACAACACTCTTCCCAGCCGGAGCTGTGAATATTATGACTTTAGCCACAGATTTTCCTGTTGTAGACCTGTGCGTCAATGGATTCATTTGCTATATCACTGTTTTAAGTCTAGCTTTTCCTTAGCCACAATTCTTGGGATATTTTTCTATGTTATTGAGTGTGACAGAAAATCATTTCTTTTCACTGTTAATAGGTTGTCCAGTGAATTAATATACCAAAATTTATTTATGGAATGCCAATGTTCATGATCATTTGGGTTGTCTATGGGTTTTGGTTTTTGTAAATAAAGCTGTTACAAACATTCATGGGCCAGGGATCATAGATGTATGTTTTCATTTCTCTTGTGCAAATAGATAGGGGTAAAATTGCTAGGTCATAATGTAAGGGTATGTTTAACTTCATAAGAACTGCCAAATCTTTTAACAAGTGGTTTGTACCAATTTACATTCCACCCAGCAGCATGGGAGGCTTTTGATTGCTCTCCAGCCTAAGATTCTGTCTGACATTTGATTTTAGCAACTTTCATCCTTGCATTCACAGTGGTTTTCATTTGCATTTCATTGATAAGTAATGAAGCCAAATAAAATGCTTTTTAGCCATGCATATTTGACTTTTGAAATGTAAGTTGTGCTTCCCTAATCCGAGAGCTCATAATCTAATTTACATAGCAGTGTCCTTAGGACAGGAAAGCCTGAAGGAACTGCTAAAGCATGGCACATTTATGTGTATCTGACAGCCACCAGAATAAAGTAGAAGAGAAAGGACAAATGAATGACCGGGCTACAGCTTTTGTAGGAATGCTGTTGAGAGCTATACTGTGAGGGAAGAGAATAGACACTACTGGACAATCAGTGTCTGCTGTGGATATCACTCTGTATAAATAAAATGCTGATTGGCCAGTAGCCAGGCAGGAAGTATAGGCAGGACAAAGAGAGAGGAGAATTCTGGGAAGTGGAAGGCTGAGGCAGAGAGACGCTGCCAGCCATGATGAGTGCCTACATGTAAGATACTGGTAAGCCACGAGCCATGTGGCAAGGTATAGATTTATAGAAATGGGTTAATTTAAGATAGAAAAACTAGATAACAAGAAGCCTGCTATGGCCACATAGTTTGTAAGCAATATAAGTCTCTGTGTGTTTACTCGGTTGGGTCTGAGTGGCTGCGGGACTGGCAGGTGAGAGAGTTTTGTTCTGACCATGGGCCAGGCAGGACTGGAGAAAACTTCAGTTACAAATGTCACTTTAGTGATTTTGCTAATTGGAGTTCACTGCAGCTCTGGTTACCAGTCTGTGATCAAAGCTGCTTTACAGTTTTGGTGTGAAAAGGACATCTCTTTCCTAAGAAAATCTTTATGCCATGATACATGTAGGAAAATACAGGTCAAATGGTGCTTTCTGAAATTCTAGTTCCTTAAGCATCTTCAGATTTAAGTAACCATTACCCCAGTTTGGAATATTTTAAGATGGTCTGTCCTTAGCACCTTCAAATCCAAACACCCAACGCAGCCTGCCATGCTGCTTCTGCAGACCCCTCTTTTCTCTGGCTATAAACAAAACCTGCCCACGTGTTGAGGAGGCATTCAAAACCGTCTTTTGTCTGAAACCCCATCTTGGTCCAAAGCTTGTCTTTCTCTAGATTTTGATACATTTGTTTCATTTCAGATTTTTCTTTAACCTATCCGGAAGTGCCAGTTAGTGGATACAAAATGTCTCATGGTATTCACTTGGACCAACCCATGGTCTCCTTCTTTTTTACTCTCTTGAGTCTACTCCAGCCTTCCTCCACTCACCTTCCCTACCCATCTTCCCTTACAGTGCTCAGCCCACTGCACACTTCGGAGCTGGGCTCACCTGGCACTGGGCTCTTTCCCGGTCACAGTTGCTGCAATCATTAAGTCACACTTTCACTAACTTTAGCTAGTGCCAAGCTCTGCTTATTTTTAACAACTGTTATGTAAGTTGTGAGGAACAATTTGCTTTATTCATATTTAATGGTACCTATGAGATCAATTTTAAAGATCTTTGCAAATCTAAAGTATCCATAGTTAACATAGTTTTAAATGTGGCCTTTTGTTTAGGCAATACTAGTACAACTAAATTTTTAGTTGCGTGGAATTCTGAAATAATATCTATAAAGATGCTTTCTGTCCTAGTTAGTAATAACCAGGACCACCATCAGATTTATTTCATGCTAGGTTTTCAGTGTAACTTTAAGGTTTATAAATACTTCTCATTTTTTTTTAAGGTCAATTGCTTTGGAATTCACACTATCCAGTACATTTGTTATAGTTACAGAGCAGCTAGGACAACTGTTTCATCTAGGGAAACTAAGAAGGAAGTACTTCTAAGGGTAATAAACTTGTCACCGTTTCGATAACCCAGGCACATTCGCTTCTCAGTTTGTTTATTTGTTCATTTATGTTTTGAGAGTTTTGTGTTTGAGTTGTGTGTTTACATCATTTCTCCAGTTTGCCTCTCCAACTTCTTCAGAATGCCAACTATCTCTGCAAATTACTTCAGTTTCAGAATAATGCGTCCTAAGGACACAGATACAAGTACAGACAAAAATGAAGGTACTGGGCTGGAGAGATGGCTCAGCGGTTAAGAGCACTGACTGCTCTTCCAGAGATCTTGAGTTCAATTCCCAGCAACCACATGGTGGCTCACAACCGTCTGTAATGAGATCTGACGCCCTCTTCTGACCTGCAGGCAAACATGCTGTATACATAATAAATAAATCTTTTAAAAAAAAAAAATGAAGGTACTAATTTTAACCCAAAATGATGAAGGAAAAGAGCTTATATTCAACCTAAGATTTAAAGGGTGGGTAACCAACATTCCATTAAGTCCCAAGTTCAGGAAGAGGGAAAATAAAAAGATGAAATATCTTTTTGTACATTTTGACAGGACACCGTGGGTCCTTCCCTCACTTGCTTTTACAGTGTGTAGAAACATAACAGACCAGAGCGTCATTGGGTTATAGTTTATGGAGAACCCCAACCAAGACTTGTTCATAAGTAAAATGCTATTATATTGTATGCAGTGAGTCCACAGATATCCAGAGGAGAATGAGATTAGTTCTTGCTTCTCAGATTACATTTGTAGAGGAGACAAACTTCTACCCCCATTTTCTCACGATTTCCATGTAGGTCTGAAAATTAAGTGAGTATGAAACAGATTAATAGAAGAGAGACGTATGGGTTGTTACGTGCTTGTGGGAGCTCTACAGGAAGAGAAGATCCAAAGAAATAATTAGAGTTGAATAATCATATTCTAAGGTGAACAGAAAGATGCAATTGTGAACAAGTAACTACAATGTTCAGGGAGTCTAAATTAAAGTGAGAATTGGTTTCAACTTTATTACAAATATTTTCAGCCTTGATTCCTTCCATTCCCTACATCTGGTTTAGGAAGTGTTTTTTTATTTCCTGGTATAGGAAGGTTGGCACATGAAAGCTTAAAGAATTTAATCACCCTCTGTTAGTGAAAAAAGGAGGAGGCTCAGTTGCCCTTGTTCTGACTGTTATTTAATTGCCTTTTGTTCAAAATAATTCTCAGGACAAGCATATTTTATGGTGGCCTATTCTTCTACACAGTAATGTTTTCACATGACTTACAGTCACTTTTTTTATTTTATTATTTTTTCACATTTTTTAATTTCTAGTAAAAGACTCGGTTTAATAGTGGGTTGTAACACACATAAAACTGTTCTTACAATTTTTATTATAGAATGGTACGTAGACTCCAATTTCTTTTGGCTTTCAAGTGTAATGCTAAATCAGAGTAAGATTTTGATACTTGAATTGTATTCTTAAAATCTGTATGAGAAAATCCGTAAGAAAGAATATTGGTTAAAAATTTTCAAAGACAAAACATATTTAACTACTGTCAATAAATAAAAATATAAATTATTCTATGAAGAACAAGTTGATATAAGACTTTATCTGAAGGGCTTTTGCACCAGAAAGCTGCTAAAATATTAAGAAAATTTTCTTAAAAAACAAATCTAATTAGACTTCCACAGTTTTTAAAAAATTCTCTCTCTGTGTGTACGTGTGTTGTGGTGTGTGTGTGTGTGTGTGTGTGTGTGTGTGTGTGTGTGTGTTGTGATGTGTGTGTGTGTGTGTGTGTGTGTGGTGTGTGTGTGTGTGTGTGTGTGTGCGTGTGTGTGTGTGTGTGTGTGTGTGTGTGTGTGTGTGTGTGTGTAACTGTCTATGGGTGTCTTTATCTCTGGGTTTCATCAGACCCTGACATTGTTTTCTAACTTCTGTTTTAGGGGAAGCAGCAAGTGTGGTAAAGATTAAAAACTGTTCTAATTTAGTATTTAAGTTCCACAACAGAAAGATTAAAACAGTTCATTTAGAAACATTTAACCAACTATAAAGGGAAATGAAGAGAGACAGGACATTCTAGGTATTCCAGTATGATCCTCAGTTTATTCTATCCACAACAGAAAGAATTAACCTATGAAATTATAAGAAAGAGAAGTCACATGAAGAGAAAGAAGGCTAAGCTCTCGTGAAACTGCCCTTCCAATCCATGTGATGTTTCTTCAGTACAACCACATCGGGGAGGGCTAAGGCAGCAAGATGGGTTTTCTACGGTGGGAATGAATGAAGCTTAAAAGGTTTTGCATGGAGATGAAATTAGAACCTGTTAGGAAGTAAAACAGATACCTGGAATTACAATAAGCTCCTCTCTAAGTTACTGTTATTGTGAAGACACTAACTGTCTTAGAGTTACCATTGCTGTGATGAAATGCCATGACCAAAACAACTCAGGGGAGAAAAGGTTTGTTTGATTGACACTTCCATATCACTGTTCATCATCAAAGGAAGTCAGGACAGGAAGTCAAACAGGGCAGGAACCTGGGGGCAGGAGCTGATGCAGAGGCCACAGCTGTAAATGTGTAAATATAGGTATGAAATTTATGTAACTATAAATACAAATTTGATATTCATAAATTTTTAAAAGTTATAACACTTGATAAAAAACTAAAACTTTTAAGACATATTTTCCTCCTTTAAAGAAAGTTCACCCAATTTTCCATGTGGCTTGCTTGTCCACTTAAATGTCTTCTATTTCCTTTTTCAAGAATGTTTTATTATTACTTGTATGCTAGACACTGTTTCAAATGCTATTCATGCTATTCATATAAAGGGTGGTGGTATGTAGAAAATTCTAATAAACACATAATCAGTGTTAGAGCAGACTGGGGAGATGGCTCGCTTGGGAAGAATGCTTGTTGTACAACCATAAGAGTATGTATTCGAGTCCCCAGTACTCATAAAATAAACCAGGTGTAGATCCATGTGCACATGTAATCTTTGTAGTCTGTGTGTTAGCAGAGGAATGTGAGAACAGGGGCAATTCCTGAAGCTTGCTGGCATCTAGCTCCAGATTAGTGAGGGACCCTGAGTCAAACTAAGACAGAGAATGATAGAGCAGGTCACCTGACCTCCTCTTCTGGCCTCCACATGCTCCTACATGGGCATACATATTTTCACACACACACACACACATACACACACACACACACACACACACAGGTATACCATGCAAATACATCACACACAATTTAAATTTTATTAAAGGTAAAACAAAACAAAGAACTATAGTAAATGCTAGTAGTATAGAGAAATGATTAAATTCTTGTCTTTAGGGAGATCATCCAGTACAAACAGGCAACAAGACCTACAAATTGTAATGCCCTGCCATAAACATGAGGGTAGAATAGTAACAACAGCTGCGGGGATTTGGGAAACTTAGAAAAGAAAAATTTAATCTCTAGGAAGAGGCTGCTATGATTCAACTACGTTGCATCTGGCATTTGGAAAAAGGTGCCTCTATTTAAACTGATTGGAAGAATTAGAACACACTGGCCAACTGAGAGAGGGAGTAAGTTCTCATGAAAGCATATAAATATGAGGTGACTTGACAATGTCAAAGTCAAACACTCTAAGCATGACTCGATCCAGGCTGCTCATGGCAGATTGTCACAGTGCAGTTCCGGGAGTCTGAAGGCAATGCAGCGAAGGAACTGTTATTCTGCTGAAACACAGTCCAGTGACTTCTCATCACACTCAGTGTTTCCATTTCTAGGTGTGGTATTTACACCTCACAAACTGTTTTGTGGCCATTCCCTGCCTGCTACTGAGATGCCCCTTACTCCCTAAAGCTACCTCATGCTGTCCACCTTCCTGCTTGCCTCCTAAATAGTCTGGATGCCTTAAATACTTTGTTGACGTCAAAGGCTCCATGGGATAACTTCCTTTTCATGACCTCTTTTTGTTTCTTCATGCCATAGTTTCAGTTTTACTTGTCTGTGAAGCCTTGTGCACATGTGTGGTCAGGGTACTCAGCAGACAACAGTACCACTGACAATTTTCCATGGGGAGTGGGACACAAAACCGGGTTTCCAGCTTCCCATGTAACCTGCACACTCTGAATGAGAATGCACCCTAAGCAGAGGCGTGCATTTCTCACTAGTCCATTCTTACCTCATTTCTTCCTGAAACTTCCACAGTTCCCCAGGAGAGAGAAGAACAGGTTTTCTCTTGTTCCTTATAGCAAAGATTTTCTTTCAGTAAGATGTTGTAGGAGGGTAGAAACTTTAACTTTACTCTCTGAGGGTAGCAAATGGTCTTGAGAATTATATTGACATAGGACAAGTAGAAGAAAAACATACAAATTTTGTTGAAGTTTTGTGTGACACAGCAACCCTTTTTCATAAGAAAGGAAAGACCCAAAGATATGGCGAAGCCCTCAAGGCTTTGTTTTCCAGTGAACACAGAAGAGCAGGTGTGGAGAAATAGGCTGTGGAGAGACTAAGGGAGTTGGGATTATTTTAACAAGCTCTGTGGAGAAGTTTCTTCCTGTGACATCGCTGAGAATTCTTTCTCTTCCCCTGGTACCGGGAAAACATATTTCACAGGGGAAGCTTTATCTGCCACTTGCAGGAAGAACAAGGGAGATTAAAACGCCTCTCTTAAATCTGCTACTTTATATGTTCCTTTAGCTCAAAATAATCCTCAGATTTGAGAGGCATAATTTGGGCTGCAGGAAGAACATTCTGCCACCTTTTGTGGGTTTTTTTTTTAATAGCTCTGGATTAGGTGAATCTTAACAGTAGACTTGACCAGATTTGGCCTTCTTATATTTGGAGGAAGCTTCAAGTATTCTGAAAATCCTTCTCTTGGTAAAGCCTTCTGATCTAAGTCTCTAATCTGATTGTAGTATAAAAACATTATCCTATACTTTAATAGGTGGATATTGAGTCTTTCTTTACTTTCTGTTCTTCCTCTTCAGTCCTGATACAACTTGAGGTCAAAGACCGCATTTAATAGAAAAGGAACAGGTTTAGAGAAATGATACCCAATGGAGAACGCGATGTTCCTGCTGTCCTCTCCGTGTTACCCCGCCGTGCCGGCAAGGCTGCAAAGATGCAAGGAATAAAGCAAAGCTTCTGGTCCTGATCACGTGATAGCAGAGTCGGAAGTTAGCGGCGAAGGCTGGCCCGGCGCTTTAGCAGGGGCTCTGTCAAGACTGGCCAAGGTTTCTGTATTGCCACTGCAAAAATGGAACAAAAAAAAAGTCATCCTCAAAGGAAACACTAAAGAAAACAAACAAAGCAGTGTGAGGTTACAATATAGATGTTAGCGAGTGCCACGGACCGACCTGAAGACAGCATTTACAGTATGCTGACGCTGCACTTCCCACTTACTCCTCTTTGTTGGCTCTAAGAAGTAAGGTGCAGGAGAGAATGATTAGATGGAAGGGCATTCCTGAACTAAATATAGTCATGTGAAAGTATGCTTTTGTAAATTGGGGTGGTATTTGGGTGTTTTATGTTATATGAAGAATACATATTTACAAGTTTCCGATTAGATTTAGACCAGACCCCCCCAAAAAAAAAAAAAATCACATAGAATGAGAACAAATCATATAAATTTGGGGCTTTTGAGACTAAAATCCCTTGCATCAGTTTTTTTTTTTTTTATCAAAGTAAAAAAAAGTTAAAAATTCATGTAGAGAAGGTCCAAGGATGAACACTAGGTAATGAAAGACTGAATTGGACTGTAAGCAGAGCCCTAGGAGGGATTTGGTTCACACGTGTAGATTTGCACGTATGTAATTCTGAATCAGTAGCTGCCCAGGTTACTTTTAATAGCTTGTCTATATAGTCTGTTTTTAATGTAGACAGTTACTTCTTAGTCATGGCCGTGGTTCTCCCTGCTTTTACGAATCTTGACGTCCCTTATTTCTTTTCCTTCTTTCATTTCTTGTCAAGGGACCCTGGTGCATTGTTGACTTTGGCTCTTAGTTGTGCTGGACATAGTTTGCTGTTTTCTCTTAACGTTATGTGGTAGTTAGTTCCACCAGCTTCGGCAATAATTGTGTTTCTTGAGGAATGTTCACACATCATCTTCTCCGCCAGATAGCTCAGCTTGCTCACATTCTACATAGAACTGTTGGGAGTATATTGGTCAGCTCCCGGGAGAACGAAGCATCTCAGATTTACACAGAGAAGTTCATGGTATGTCAGAGCCCAGGAAAGGGCAAAGGCTGTAAGCAAAGAGGCAAATATTATCAAACTCCTAGACTCATGCCAAGAAGTCCAGGACAAACAAAACAGCAAGAAAAAAGTGGATAAAGCTGCCCCAGTCTGTTCCTTGGAACAGGTTTTGTGGTTTGATACTTCCTTTTGTGCGTAAGCCACAGTGGGTGTAAGTGGGCACTGACATAACCTTAGGTGAGACCGTCATCCATCTCAGTAGGAACCAGGAAGAATGAGTCAGGCTGAAGCAGGCAGAAAGCTATCTCAATGGTAAATGTCTCCACAGAGCATTCTGCGAGTCTTGCAATTTCTTCCCACTTGCTTCTGTCTTCTTGGATGCTTTCATTCTTTCTGTACCAGGAGTGTTTGCTGGATGAGCCGGGGACCACTTGGATTTCACATTTTCTTCTGGCCTCTTGTCCATTTGTACCGATGTCTTTGTTTCTCTGGACTTTATTCGCAGCTTCTTCTCTGTCCACATGTTTTTTCTGCTGGTCCTCAGGTACCAGTTTCAAGTTGTAAAGTTTGTCCAAGTGCCACTTCATTTCCTGGCTTGTGGAACAGGAACAGGTACATCATTTTCACATCTTGTAGTTTGATCCCAAGAAGTGAGTGGTCCTCTCTTCATGGGTGTGGTTTCCACCATTTTAATTACCCACACTGGACCACCAGGAAGAGAGAATTTAAAAGTTTTAAATATTGTCCCCCCATTTTTTCTACATAGCATGATTCACTCTAGGCACAGCATGATTAGATCTTATGTTCTATTTCAAATTACATGAGATCAGAATCACTCTGTGAACACCATATCCACAGTGTATATGCTACTTACCAGTTAGTTACTTTTAGTCATTTTTGTGGGATTGACTATTGTGTGCAGTATCACAGTATTCTCTTCGAGAAATCCCTGATTTTAGTGATACCATCACTAAAGCAACCTGGTTGTGACACTTAATTTGGGCTGCCAAGGGGTGCAGTAAAGGACTCCCTTTAAGTGAAAAGGTGGAAGTTCTTCACTTAGTAAAGGAAAAAAGATTAGAATCTGTTCAAGTTTTTGTGTTGTCTGTGATTGGACTTCCACTAGAGGTCTTGGAACATATCCCTCATTTATAAGGGAAACTACTATATATATTAATATATTCGTAACCCTAGTCATCATTTGAAGTATTGCAATTTTTATGAAAGAAAAACATCTCATCTCTAAACCCAAAACATCCAAAGATCAATGTTACAGTACTTGAACAAGAATTTTATAGTACAGAACATGAAACTTTAATTTTGTTTAATTTTAACTTTAATATACATATATGAGCCGGGCGGTGGTGGCGCACGCCTTTAATCCCAGCACTCGGGAGGCAGAGCCAGGCGGATCTCTGTGAGTTCGAGGCCAGCCTGGGCTACCAAGTGAGTTCCAGGAAAGGCGCAAAGCTACACAGAGAAACCCTGTCTCGAAAAAACCAAAAAAAAAAAAAAATATATACATATATGTATATATGAACTATTGTTTGCATAAGACTTTCTCATGCTGTACAAAATATAACAATTTAGATTTCAATCGAAATCACAATTAATTATACAATAATTTGTCAGCATGTATAAGATAGTTAACCTTGGAAGCTTACAGTCCATGGGCCTCATCTTAGAAACAGAATACCTCATGAAAATAAAATAAATATCGTCACCAGCGTTGAGTGTTGTGGACATACCATGACCCTGGGTGATTTCCTAATTTGGTATGCTAGAACTGACTTCAAATTTGGTCTTCGTTCTGTTAGGAAATTAAACAAAGGTATTTTTTACATTTCTAGCCTCTCTAATCCTTTCTCATATTGAATCAAGTTGACGATGGAAGCGTATTGGCAGCAGCATGGACATTTCATTCTCGTCTTTATAACTGCAGAATGGATTTCTGTAATAGTGACAATAAGATTGAAGTTGACATTTTGTCTTAAGCTTTTGCCATTTCTCAGGGTTTGCAGTGCTTCTCTCTAACAGGTTCACCATTTCAACTATTAAAATGTTCATTGAATCTTTATTCGCTTCCATATGTTATTCATACAGATGTAAAAATTCCAAAATGCAGTGTTAGTGATTTCAAAAGTTCTGAGGTAAAGTTGGGGAGTCATGAGAATAAATGACAGCACCACAGCTACTATAGTAACTGCTTACAAGGGGCATTTTGGAAATCAGAAACAGACCATAGGGCAAAACTTTGTCATAATTGGTATGTTTCTATAATGCATTTTATAGTATTTTCTGAAGGGAATAGAATACTATAAGGTGGCAATATTGTGTTAACCACACATATTAGGCAAAGTAAATCCTGTGTATGAAGGATAATGTTTAGAACATTGTAAGTAATTTAACGTGTCTGGATTAAAAGGAATGTGTGTGCATTCACTGTGAGGCATGTGACTGGTGCTAGTTTGCAGATGATGAAAGGCTTCCTGAGTATTTTTTAAGCAAGGACATTTAACTGGAGTGCTTCAGTGACCCATTTTCTAGAGCCAGGCCCTAGGCCTGCAGTTAAAACCTGAGATAGGGAAAACAGTTTAGAATCCATATGTGAAAAGATTATGAACTGAGTAGCAGAAACATCAAGAGGAACAGACACCCACCAATGGAATTCAGAGGTTGATGGGAAAAGTGAGAAGTTTCAAATAACCGAAAAATACACCATTTTCTGATGTTTTGTTTGATAGATAAGAAATATGGAAAATTATGGTTTTAGTTATGGTAACTGGTTTTAGGAATGATATTTTTGTATTTATAAGGGAGCCATGAAAAATTTGAAACATATGTGAATTGGGTTCTTAATACCGAATGGAGATTTGTTATAGCATGGGTAATTGTTGAAGCTTTTAAGAGGGTGAAATTTACTGAGAATAACACATAATGTGATATGAGAAGAAAGCTAAAATTGAATATGACATAGACATACATACACAGAGTGATGAAATTTAAAACATAGCAATGCCTGCTAGGTTTGGTTGTTTAGCAATTCCTTTGGGAGGTAAGCATGGTATGTTTAAGGACAAATATGGTGTGTATAATAATATTGTATTGTTTTATGAACACCATACAAAGTCTTTGAGTCTTTTTTTTTGAGCCAGGTTGTGTTTATTTAAATGTAATATTTTTATTGCTTGAGAATTCCATAGATACAAACAATGCATTTTGATCATATTCACCTCCTAACTCCATCCAGATCCAGACCCCCATTTTATATCCTCTTCTTTTTTATTATTAAGAAATTTTTTTATTCATTTTATATACCAACCACAGATCAATCCCCTCCCCTCCCTCCTCCCCCATCCCACCCCCATTCCCACCTCCTCCAAGGCAAGGCCTCCTGTGGGGAGTCAGCAGAGCCTGATACACTTAGTTGAGGCAGGTCCAAGCTCCTCCCCCTGCACCAAGCCTGTGTAAGGTGTCCCACCATAGGCAGTGGGCTCCAAAAAGCCTGTTCATGCCCTAGGGATAGGTCCTGATCCCACTGCCAGGGGCTCCTTTAGAAGATCAAGCTACATAACTATCTCGCTATGCAGAGGGCCTAGTCCAGTCCCATGGAGGCTCCACAGCTATTAGTCCACAGTTCATGAGTTCCCACTAGTTTGGTTTGGTTGTCTCTGTACATTTCCCCATCATGGTCTTGATGCCCCTTGCTCATAGAATCCCTCTTCTCTCTCTTCAAGTGGATTCCTGGAGCTTGGCCTGCTACTTGGCTGTGGATCTCTGCATCTGCTTCCATCAGTTACTGGATAGAGGCTCTATGATGACATTTAAGGTATTCACTAATCTGATTACCTGGGTAGGCTAGTTCAGGCACCCTCTCTGCTATTGCTAGTGGTCTAAGGTGGGGTCATCCTTGTTGATTCCTGGGAACTTCCCTAGCACCCTGTTTCTCCCTATCCCCATGATGTCTCCCTCGATAATGGTATCTCTATCATTGCTCTTCCACTCTGTCCCTGTTCTAGCTCAACCATCCCCTGCCTTTATGTTCTCTTTGATTCTTAAATTTTAACCCAAACCTACTTTAAGAAATGAGCAAATTGCATGGGATTAACTTGCAAACAGTACTGTTTTATGATAGTTTTCCATAGTTTTATTTTTGTAGTTGGCTTTCTTAAATTTGATGTGAATTCATATGAATTAAGTACTTAAATTTGGTACCTATAGATTTCCATGTTTACAACTACTATAAAGAGTTAAGTTCAGGCCAGGTGGTGGTGGCACACGCCTTTAATCCCAGCACTCGAGAGGCAGAGCCAGGCAGATCTCTGTGAGTTTGAGGCCAGCCTGGTCTACAGAGCGAGGTCCAGAGGTCCAGAACAGGCACCAAAGAAAGCTACACAGCAAAACCCTGTCTCTAAACCCCCCCCCCCAAAAAAAAGAGTTACATTCAGATTGCCTTGTATTTAAATCTTACCTTTTCAAATATTGTCAGTTTCTTACTGTATTATATATTTGAAGAGAAAAGTAAAGTACAAATTTTGACAGTTTTCTAAGATTTTTATGTTAACACTAAATTTTAAAATCTTAAAGAACAAAACTACCCATTCTCCAGTCATACACTTTGATTGAATTTTAAACATTTTGTATTTGTAATGCTTACATACTAAAAATGAGGTAATTTTAATACATGATGATTATAATCTTGTTTATTTATTTACTTATTTGTGGATTTTCACGTGTGCATGTTCATATGTGTGAAAATGTTTATGAAAATTCCTGTTTATGTGTTTGGAGGCCAGAGCATAACTTTGGGTATTGCAGCTTGGGAGCTAGCTAGCTACCTCGTTTCTTGAGAATTGGAACTGAAGTCTAGGGACAGTATCTGGGAAAGCAAGGTCAAGAAAGCAAAGACACTGTCACTAATCTTAGCAGCAGCCAATTACATGCAGACTGCATATGAGTACCTTAGTAATGAAACCGTGTATAGAGCCATGAGAATGTGATCACATAGTCAGTTATTGCCGGTGTTTGCTGTAAGTCTTGATTGACGTCACAATTTCTAGAAATACCAGCTTTGCAATGAATACTCTATTCACTACTCATTCCACAACTGCTTCTCAAGGGACTGTTGGTCAAGTGCATATTTTAAGAAGAGGGTAAGCTAATGAATCATGGATGTATCACTTTCTTGAAGTTTATATTCCCATAACTACGATCATTCATAATTTTGTCCATATTTTCATAGCAAACATCACCTTAACTAATCCAAGTGTGCCTTTGATCCTGGTAGTCTGAGTGTGGCATAAAATGATCTTTTTTATTTCATTTTAATAAGTATCATTCTATGATATTTTTCAGATACCGATGCAGTAAATTTTTTACAATATTTGTAAAACCATCTTTTTATTGTTTATTTTTGAGAAGTGAAAGCAAGAGGTAAGATTTTATGAACAATGTCTGTGCCATCTATTATTATTAGATGTCTTCCACCTGTTTCTCTTTCTCCCAACCTAGCTATTTGATTGAGGTGGTGAGGTGTCAATACTGCTGGTCTCAACAGCATTTCTGTTCTGCTCTTCGAAACAAACATGACAGAATCCACTTTCTGTTCTCAGTGGTCACGTTTAGAAGCACAGGATTCTATAATCTACTACCTGCCTTTTATCTCCTAATTAGGTCTCCAATTTCCAGCCTCACAGCTGCATACAGTAAAAGAACTGAAATCTTGTTACACATTAGTGTTAAGCTCCTGGTTGCCTGGGATGCTGGCGACCTCAGAGTATAATGATTGGTAGAAGAATTATTCCACAACAATGAGATGTTTGTAAAATTGCATAATGTAGCATATGCTAATATCATAGCGAGTCATGGTGACTTTCAGAGGAATATACACATTAACTAGTCTTTTGTTTATGTCATAAGTTGTGAGTCATAGGGCTGAATTGCTGTAACACACATAGCTTTGGGCATGAAGAGCAATTCTAAAAGATTACTTACATTGTTATGTAATACTGTTGAGAAACTTTTTTGTATTACTTTGTTTTTGCCCCACAGAAAATAACATTTTTCTATTTTCAATTGATTGTTTTATGATGTGAAGATTTATTATGTGGTTGAAACTATATACATGTTTTAAGTGCACACATAACATCAATCTGACCTCCATCTCCCCGCTTCATTGTGCTATTTTAGTATATGCAAAGTATCAATTTCCACTAAATTGCTGACATATTTTCAGCATGATCCATCTTCTCATTGTTTTTAATATATTGGATTGTGATACAATTTACTGTGACCTCAGAATCAACCACAGGTATATGCAATATTTATCCAAGTAGCCACATTCACGCATTGTTTGTTCAAATTTTAAGTTACATGTGTTCCAGTAAAATGCACTATTACAAAAGGATCCTAATGGTCAAGATACTCCAGGTGGCTTCCAAGTTTATCCCGTTGCCAAAGGAACACAATGCAAATGTTGGTAAAGCTCTTACTTGTTTTCTTCACGTCTCACCAATTAAATAAACTCCAGGGCGATAGAATTAGAAGGAATTGGGGTAACAGAAAAGATTAAAACAGCTTCAGCCTTATCATGGCAACAGTATGTGAAAATTTAAGTTTTGGCAACAATATGAGCAACATTTAGAAGTCAGTTAAAGTCTGCCTTACAATATTTTTTTTGTGATAAATTAAAGTTCATATTTTAGCAATCTTTTAAACCACATTAAATGTTTACTCTTTTATTTTGATTTATAGTTTCTTTTACTCTAAATTTCCCTTCTTAAAGGTATGTGTGAGGCAGGCCATAACTCCTGAATGTTGAGAAGTGTTTGATGTACACTAGTGATCGACTTGATTTATTAAAAATAATAGTGCAACTTTCTCTAATATGGAAGGACTTGGGGACCAGGAAAATTCACATGCTGTAAACTAGTTTGGTGTTATATCCAGGCAAAAATATTTACAGTTAGCTTAAAACAATGACTAAGGAAGCTAAGCTAATGCCCTGACACTGTCTCTGTTTTCATAATAACCAGCAATTATTAGATGGGCAGATTCCATTGATTTATTTATAAAATGACCATAATTCTTGCTGTTCAGGTTTAAAGAATAAAATAATGATTGGTTCTACTAAATAATAAATATCCCTTCAATGAGAAATGCAATTTTAATGGTTGTACAGTGTAAACAAAGAAAATATGTATTGTGTAATACTAAAGTTATAGTTCGGAGTGAACATGTGAATTTTTGGTTGGTCCTGATTCTTATCCCTAAACTTTTTTTTAAAATTCCTCCATTGATGGAGATTGTGGAAACCATTAGTCTTTAGCACCTAAGGAACACACATGTTCTTTCTCGATTTTTAAATTGTTTTCCCATTAGAGAAGACTGGAGAGAAGCAACCTTGTTTAGAGTTAACAAGAGACACTCCTCCCTGAGTTTAGATTGCTTTCTGCAGACTCACTGTCTCATTCAGTGTGAGATTTTTCTTTGCTTAGCATTTTTTTCATTCCACTAAATGTCTCCTGAGCAGGGTCCTTGGATCTAATTAGTGTCATGTAAACTTTAAAACCCTGAGATGACAAGGGCAGGGTAAATGTGGAAGGGGCGAAGGAGCAGAGCATATTTGGCTGACTTTTAATTGAACTCTTGTCTTGCTGAATTTATAATAGTTCCTAACTTGTCAGTAGTCATGTGAAAACACTTTCTGTTGTAAAACCTATGTGGCTTATTTTAACCATCACTGTCTTTTCGATTTTGTGTTTACTTTTCAGGTTTTGAAAAATGACTGCAACAACATTTTAGGAATATTTTATTAATAAATATACTGAAACTGAAAGTAAAATGGCTGCAACTTTCATACCAAATATCAAATAATAAATAAAGTAATTTCAGCCTCTTAAAGAATAAACATATACTTAAGTAAATACATAAATGTTTAAGGTGAACAACTCTAAAATGCTCAAATTAATTTATAAACACCATTTTATTTCAAGTGATTTCCTGACCTCTCTTTCTCCGGGAGATGCATCTTCTCAAACTCAACATGGGTTTTCATGGCTGATGTCAATTGCTATGTTTTTCTGTTGTGATGAAGTTTGCAGGTTATTTACTTTTTAAAACCATATTTTATGGGACTGGATAGATGACTAAGTGGTTAAGAGCACTTGCTAATCTTTCAAAGGACCTGAAATCAATTCCTGGCACCTATGTCTGGTGACTCACAGCCACTAATGCTTATAACTCAGGGGATCTGACACTATCTTTTGACTTCTGTGGCAAACTGCACACAAGTACACCCCCCCACCCCCGACACACACACGCACACACGCAGATGCATATATACACATGATTTGAACTCTATATGTAAACCATGTTGGCCTTGAATTCATAGAGATCCTCCTGTCTCTGCCTCCTGAATGTTGGGATTAATGGTGTATGCTACTACACCCGACACATTTTTTAAAAAAGGTATTTATGACTTAGAGATGAAAATTATGTGTGTGGTGTATGTGTGTACATGTTCATGTATGTGAACATGTACGTGGAGGCCAGATGTTGATATCAGATGTCTTTCTCGATCGTTCTTCACATTAGTTCTTAAGACAAAGTTCTCCATTGAACCTGGATGTCATCAATTCAGCTAGACTGACTGGCAACCAGGTCACAGAGATTCTCCTTCCTCTGTTTCCCCAGTGTGAGGATTATAGGCACTCACTGCTATACCTGAGTTTTTAAGTGAGTGTTGAGGACTCAAATTCAGTTTTTCATGCTTGTGTGGAAATCCCTTACTAAATGAGCAATCTTTCCAGCCTCTGGCAGTAGAGATTTTAAACCCCATAACAAAATAAAACAAATAGTATTACATAGTTGGAACTAAAACTGATTATTTTGATAACATATCTTAGTATTATATATGTATAAATATGATTATTTATCATACATATATTACAAACCTGGATTGCATTTTCTGTAGTATTAGTGGTGATTTAACTTGTTCAAAGAAATTTGACCAATTAAGTCAATATTTTAAGATGAAAATTTCTCATGCTGGAATGTTGGAGAAACTACATATGAATTATCTTTGTTTATTCTACTTCTCTTTTAAAATGAAGTTAACTTCATCTAGCGTTTCCAACTTTTGGCATCGGTCAACTTTAGAAAACCATGAATAAATCCCAGAGAAGTGGAACATGGTCTAATGTTAGGTTACACAAGGTGACCAGATCTTTGCACATTTTCTTGACCATAGTTTATTACACACACACACACACACACACACACACACACACACACACACACACCCCAGAACTGAAAAGCAATTGGAAGAGAAATTAATGGCTTGGCAGATTTTCCACTGTGCCATTGGGATTCCTTTTCTTTTACAATTTACACTTCTCTGAATTTTAAATTTTTCACTGTACATTTTTCTTATACTTCATGGTAAATTGGTACTATAGGAAATGTTCAAGTTTTTTATTATTTTATATTCTCTAATCCTTCTTACTACAATGTTAAGATCAAGAATATATATTGACATTAATAGTTAGTTGACTGCGAATATTGATCAAAATTGTTTCATTTCTTTAGGTTCCATTTTATTACTTGTAAAACAAGACCTTTAAGTTGGTTACTACCCAAAACTCTTACTTAGTAACATTAGTTAACATTGTTAACATTGTTATTTAGTAATATTGTTAACACTGTAGAATTATCTGACTCATTGCATATGTTTTTTTTTTTACTTTAATATAGTCCTTTATGGCACACCACTGCCATCAGTCATCAGTGAAATTAGACTTGTTGTATTTTTTGAATGTTATTAATCATTTCCATACCACTGAGTCATCTTGTGGTTTAGGTTCTTTGTAAATTTGCAAGATATTAAAACAGTATTTGCAAATCTAGTAACTTTAGGCATATTGTGCATGTGATCTAAAATTTCATATTACAAATATGCAAATCTACTATCCTAAATGTGCAAATTGCTCTTCATACACTTCAGATGACTTGCTTGCTTGAAGCTAAAGTTGTGCAGGTATAGAAAAAAAACTTATCACTACCTGTAATATTTACTGATGTGGTGAAAACCTTTCAATAGGAACCAAGTTGGTGGCTGTAATGCTTAGCTAAAATGTTACAGGAGTTTCAGCCACTTCACTAAGTAACATAGAGAGTAGAAAATAACATTATTAATAAACAACAAAATACCAGCTCTTATTCTCCTTATAGTACTGAATCATGAGAATCAAATATTTTGATAACATAGGAACTTAAACATGCAATGATAGTATGTATGTGAGATCATAATATTTTACTTTTTAAGAACATAAAATTGGCTGGTGAAAAGGCTCAGCAAGTAAAGGTACTTTCTCCACAAGTTTGAGGTCATGATGGAAAGAGAGATGGAAACAATGATGGAAAGAGATACCTAATCTTAAAAGTAGTCCTCTGAACACTCATACACTACCATATTTCCCCATGCTCTTGACTGTGTACACGCACATATACATACACAAGTAATAAATTTAATTCAATTAAGAAAAGAACATAGAATATAGTGCATTGAAAGGCAGATGTGGTTGGTAATAACAGAGCAATTAGTGGAACTATATTAACAACATTAAATACTACCACATCATTAATTCATCTTTATATTTGATTTTATAATATATTGAAATGTCTGTTAGTTATTCGAAGATGATGTTCTTCTGCACATTTCTTTATCACTTAAAATAACAGCGTCTTCATGAGTCATTCCAATCTTTCACTGTTTAACTTTCACAGTGTAAACAAGCTATTGCAAACAACTAATCTATCATCAGTAAATGAAGAAAGATGTGATTTAAAGTCAATTACATGGACGTTTCTACCACCACTTACTTCTTGCAGTTTTTCTTGGCCCTTGAAAGAAAAACAAAACAAAACAAAACAAAACACAAATCTAATACTGGATTGGCTTTAGACAAAGTATCAGTTCAAATCCCATCATTTTATAAAACAATTATGTCTTGGTCAGGGATTATTGATTGTGAAAGCCCTAGCAGTAAAAGCAAATCAAATGTCTTTGGATTTTTGTTTTATTTTGTTTTGTTTTCCTGTGTCTCGCAGTTCCTTGAGATGTTATTTCCTTCTCTGCCTTGCTTCTGAAAGTAGAAGGAGCCTGACTTCCTTTGCATGGACTAATACTAAAACACTAAGAAGACAAAAGAGGCACCAAGAGATGAAAACAGTTATGCTTCTTACGTTGATTCTGCTATTTATGAAATAAAATATAATGGAATACAGTTACATTTTTCAAGGGATTTCATCTATTTTAAGGAGCTTTTTGACATGTAGAACTTAAGCTTTGAGCTCTTTTTTTTTTCTGTGTCAGAAAGTTTGACAATATAAAAACTCTGTTTGCTATTTTTATCCCATGTTCTTCGATTCTTAATACATGTTTCCATTTTAAGCAACAACCCCCACAGGATATAGGTTTCAAGTGAGGTCCATTTGAAAATGAGGAAATGATCTTGCTCTCTCTGATTCTCTAGTTTGCCTCCCTCTCCTTCTCTGTGTTACCTAAGTATGTAGACATACGTGCTATGGGATGTCTTTCTGTGTGCTGTGAATATGTGTTGCTCTGATTGGTTGATAAATAAAGCTGCCTTGGCCTATGGCAAGGCAGCTTAGAGACAGGCAGGAAATCCAAGCAACTATATGGAGAGAAGAAAGGAGAGGAAGGAGAGACGCTAGTGGCTGCCGAGGGAGCAACAAGATGTCAGCAGACTGGTAATGCCAGGTCACATGGCAACTTACAGATTAATAAAAATGGGTTAAGTTACAAGAGGTACCTAGCCAGAAGCCTACCATGGGCCATACAATTGGTAATTAATATTAAGCCTCTGAGTGATTATTTTATAAGTGGCTGAGGGACTGCAGGACTGGGTGGGACGGGAGGAATGTGCGACTGAAGGGTCAAGCGGGACCTGAGAAACCTTCCAGCTACACATATGTGCATGCATTTGCAATATGTGTTTGATTCTTGGAAATAAGAATGAGATCAAGCCACACAAATAAATGACTATTTAGGCATGGGTGAGTAAATTTGTGTCAATAATACCCTACCCATGGAACTTTTGTAGTATTTTATTTGGAAGAATTTTATGTTTCTTTCCTTCCCCAAAGAAAAGCAGCATGCCATTGGCATGGAAAAAAATGAATCTATTATGAATGGTTTGAGAACAGGTTTTGTTTACAAGATCAGGAAGTAGAACGCTGCTCAGTGGTGAGTATATGGCATTTAACTTTTAGTTATTCATTATGTGGATAACATATTTTCAGAAAAAAAAACAAACCCTTGTACCATATAAGCAGATCACTGAGGGACATAAAACTCTTTCCTTGACCAAAGTTTGGTCCTTTTTTTCTCTGAACCCTTTGTGAGTACTCTCTAACTTGATAATCTGTTCTTGGACTATGTAATTCATGTTTAGTAAGGACTCTGGCAAGTTATTTAGGTTTTAAATCCAACTACCCTTGATATCCGGTAAAACTTCATTTCCTCACCCATCATATCTTTCCCGTCACCCTGCCTTCATCAAGAATGTGGCTGAGTCAGTTTGGTTAGACTATCTCTGATACTGATGTTTCCTCAGTGGTTTTTCTACCTATTGACCTCTGCCTATGCACCAGTCCCCAATTGTCCTTGTCGTACTCAGAATGGAACCCAGTTTTATGCCGAGAAATGTTTATTCCTGTTGTAAATATTCTTGGATGAAGTTTACCTTCAGTACTTTAGATTACACACGGGGCTGGTTTTCTAGACAGCATGCTAGCTTGGTTTACTCGAGTGAATTTTCAGAGGCTAGTAGAGTAGTTGACAAGAACCAGCTGTGGTTTCAAACAGGAGACACTATAAATAGGTAAGTATTTCTAGCATACCACAGTTCTACACCTATACATTCATTCTGGTTTAAGATGCCATGAATGAGTAATTGGCCACACTGATTTATAGAGCGTAATGAAGAGGAAACAAAATTCAAAAGTCATTTGATTAAAGGAAGGAAGCAATTGTTGGCAAAAGTCAACTGAGAATATCAAATAATATCAAACTAAATGTTTGGTGTTAATGAAAATGGTAAATATAGTCAGGATAATGATGGCAGTTTTAAATACTAGTAATAAAGCTGACTTGAAAAATCCTAATCCACAAGTAAATTTCTCTATATTGTTAGTATAATCACAATTCATTTGCATTTTTTGCTTACATATTTTATTGATAGATACCTCTAGCCCTTATTTCTTGAGATGATTTTGCCCAATGCCCTGGCTGTTTCACTCAAGAGATTTTACTGATATTAAAATGAGAGCCATTATAACAGTTAACGAAGACCAACTTATTGAGGAAAGATGTATCAGTTTAGTAAGGAATTTCCAATCTGCAAATTTTACTGAATCTTGTGCAGCAAATCTATAAGGTTATGTAAAAGGATGTTAAAAATAAATTTTAGGTTCTGCACCAATAAGAGATGTGTTGTAATCCTATACCCCACAATAATAGTTTTAAATTATCTTATACGTGAAAGTTTCTATCATTGGATATTGTACTATCAGTATTGTACTATAAGCATTGTACTATCAGTACACTCAAATTTCATTGTGTGAAGAACAAGTGAAAGATAAATTTGAAGATTAAAAATATAAAAGATTACCAAAAACTACATCTTGAAATAATGTCTGTGAATAAAACAACTGAAAATGATTTAGCCAATAAACAAATTTCAGGGAAAGGGCTCTCAAGCTAGACATTTATGCAAGGTCTTTTATTCTTTGTTAGTAAAAAAAAGAAGCACCCTGACAGATATCAATCTTTCTTGAGTGATATATCCTAGGCTTTAAAACACCAGATGTGATAGTTTCTAATAAGAGAAGTATAGTATGATTTTTAAACATAAGATAATGTAATTCTTTGATAGAATTTCTCTATAGATAATTAGACAAAAAGAATCACAGTCTTGAAAAAACATTAATTTTTATTATAATTTTTATTAAATTATCTGCAGTTACATGAGAAAGACCATATATTGTTCATAGGTTAATGATTGATTAGAGAGTTTGTTAGCTGCAAAATGAAACTAAATGTAATATAACAAAAAGCAACTTGATAAAACCGTGCATCACATTTTAATATATTTAAAGCTCAATGTCTTGAAAAATGTGACATCAATCTACACAGAACAACAGACTCAAATATCCCACTCAGGAAGATACACTTTAGATGTACAGAAAAATAATTAGCATAACAAAATAGCAATACTTTTCTGTGGAATAGTCTTTTAGAATATTTTTCTCACTAATATTATGAAGTCACTACACATCATGTAAAGAGATTTCATCAAAAAATATATGACATGACTTCTTTTTATTTTGTTTCCCACAGTACATTCCATAATGACCCTAAAATGTCAAGAAGCTTCACCACTCTTTTTCAAAGTATCATCACTCATCATACATTTAAATATAAGCTTAAGGAAAAGCCTTTGCATAATTCATAAAGATGAAACAGTAGAGAAATGCAAAATTATTCAAACAAGTTCAAGTACAGTTTTGCATCTGAATCCACTTTTTTGGCATTTAATTCAGAGTCCCTTACCCCTCCAGTACATTAACAAGCTTGGACAGACACTGTGTGTGGAACCAGTATTCTCTGAAGATATCTTTGTTTAAAATAAAAACATAATTGGTCATTATATTTTAATTACGCTTTTATTCTAAATAAGAATCATTATGTTTATTTCATAGTTTTTTAAAAAATTTGTATTTCTTTCCAGGATTTTACATATCTTTATATCTGAAATATATTTCGTACATTATTAATTTAAAATAATTGCTAAGTTAGAGGTAGAAACTAAAAGTTACTGCAAATAATTTACATAGAACTTTTGCCAATTTTTTTTACTAAATAAACAATTTAATAATTCACTATTTTGCAAGACTGAATACATCCTACTATTTGACAAAGTGCTGCAGTGAATTTCTTAAATAAATTAATAGTAATTAGGATATTGAATGGTCAAAAACAGTGGCAGTGGTTATTAGGAACTGTACAGTGAACTCTAATTGCAATGAAGTGGAATTTCCCTCTAAGGAAGGAAACATCATTTTGGGATTACAGCTAATCTTTGCTTTCACAGATTATGCTACAATGAAACAGGCTGCTGCCCTCTCTCTCTATATGAGAGCTAGGAGACAGTCTAAATGGTGTATTATTATGATCAGTAGTGTTGGATTGAACCCTGGGTCTTATATGTGCCAGGCAAGCACTCTTCTATTGAGGCACATTCCTGTGGGAAGTTATGTAGTGTTATGGATAGAATTGTAAGACCCCAAAGAAAATGCAGTAATGAATTCTGAAGGCATCGATGAGAATATGACTCAGTTGTTATATTCAATATGTAAGTCTTTTATAGAATTCTAATTTTTGTGTCAATACTTTCCACTACCCATTCATTATTCACATACATTCAGCTAAGATGGTCTTGTTAAAATTATTTGAAAAACACTGCACTTGGGAACTTGTATGGATTTATTGGTGCAGGCTAGACAATCTTGGGTCCAGTTTTATAGGACTTTAAATTTGACATTTAAAATATTGTGCAGTTTTGATAACTAAATTCTTTCCCCAAATGCACAAAAGCTAGCAATTTACTGCAAGTTTACAGTCTCCTTGAAGCCATAGAACAAAAAGGATTGATACCTCTAAAACAGCTCATTGCTCAGCCTTAAAGTCAATAGGCAATACAATCAGAATCATCTTGTTAAAAATGAATACAAATTAACAGGTCAGGAATATGTGTTATAACTGTGCTCGATTGGTAGGTATTAATTAAAAGAGCCTTGCAGTTTCAAAGATGAGATAAAAGTTCTTTCAATCACTACTATAACAATCTCCTCACTGTGGTAAAATACTTCTTATGTTTATAGGTTGTATATTCACTGATTATAATTGCCTTGGGTTGATTGTAAAATTAAATTGCCACATGGTTAGAAATCATACTAATGTGTTCCTAATATGCTAATCAAAATGTCTACTGTCTTATTGTCTTTGTCTTTTTAGTATCAATGAATACTGACCAATTTGTCTGAGAAAGACAGAGCATATACTACTAATTTTAAAGAGTTTATGATGTTGTCTATGCTGTAAAATGTGTGAAATCTATTTTGGAGTGGATTGCATTGGAGTGCTTCCATTGTCAAAATTTTGATATTAAACATATTTCTTGTTTTACTTTTCTTACCTCTCATATTCTCATAGGTCAATTTCATGGAGTGTACATTTTATAAATAAAAGGAAATTTAGTGGCTATATTCTATTCTTCCAATTAACTAGCAGGTTAAGGTATATCACAATGAGAATAGAAGACGATGTTTTCATAAAATGAGATGAATGTAGTTTTAAAACTACATGAAAGATACTCCTAATTATATCCAAATAATCTGTTTAGTTATAAAATTATTAGAGAAGCTAAGAACTCACCACCTTCTGTCAAGAATATTGTTTACTTTTTATAATTTTCATTATAACTTCCAATATCTTATATAGATACTGGACATTCATAAAATCAATGCATGTGATCATGTAATAGGTATGTATGGATTCTCATGCATTTATAATTCAAAGTTTAAAATTAAGTTTATTAGACTATATCCACACAATAAGAATTTATTATGGAATAAGGTAAATATTTAAGCCATTCATGATACTCTGTGTGTGTAGCAGAGCTGAGAGCTGGATAAGCTTTTTCGGTATGTGTTATGGAAAAACTTCTGGAGAGAATTGAAATGGTGTTAAACATCTCTTTCCCATTTCTGCAGTGGTTCTGATAGCTACCATGAGTCATAAAGAAAGATCTAGATCTTGTAGTGATTGGGAAAGTGTCAGAAGCCATGCAGCCTAGTCTTGATCGGCATATGCATGCCTGTCCAGTGGATCTCCATGAGGCAAGACCTGTGGAGATCATGTCTCACTTGGTAGGAACCTGTGGATCACACAGGTCTTTGCTGAATTTGCGCAGCTTGTAGGCTCTTTTTTCTCTTACCATGTTGTTGATTCCATTGGTGATTTTTTAGTTTTACTTTGTTAATCATGCACACAGTAGCTGTCATTTCCACTGGACATTCTGGGTTTTTTGTTTGTTTGTTTGTTTGTTTTAGTTGTTTTTTTTTTTTTTTTTTTTTAGAATTTTTTTCTTAGTATCAACAAGAGGCTGATTTTAAAATTTTTTTTTTAATCTGGAATTACTAATTACAACTCCTAATCCTGGGAACTCCTTTGACTCAATAGAGGCAGTTAAAATTAATGGATCTTGCTTTTAATAATTCTTCTAAGGAAAAGGTAGATAGGACTGACCACCTTGTGGAGAAGAAGACTCATAGAACTGTAGTGGCAGGAAGTAATAGGTACATATGAAAAAACAACACCTGGAATATTAACCATGTCTTACAGTTCTGGAAAGGAGAGTAAGACATGCATACACAAAGTAGGAAAAATGCCTCAGGAATATTCATAGTGTCAACTGTTGAGAGTAATTTCCCTGAACACCAAGCATAGAATCATTGGTAGGATCTGGTATGCTCCAAGAGGAAAAAATACACTGCAAAATGGAGGATGAATGGATCCTTCTTTACCATACATAGGAGTTTATATTGGTGGAAGAAGTAAGCATGGTGGGATGGGAAAAGAGTGCCTTCTCAAAGTCTGCCTTTTGTAGAGAGATTGAGATAGGGGACCCTCCTGTAGATAAGGAAGCTGTATAAAAGCATATCTTTCAGACATAAAAGAATTGTTTGGGTTTGAGTATTGCTGTCTTTAAAGCATTGTACCCATGTCCATCACTTTTTAGCTTTGTAACCGCAAGTAGTTGCCAGCTGACCAAAGTGCTGTGAGAGCAGCATGTGTCTGGCTCGATATTTAGTTAAGCCTGCAAAAATGCTGCACTCTATGTCTAGAAAAAGGTTATGTAGGGTTTGGGGAAGTGTATTTGGGGAAGCATAAAGGGGAACAATGACAGGTTTTATAATGATTAGGATGTATTTCGTAAAACACGGTGTATTTCTTAAAAGTCAAAAATAGGAGGCAATTATAAAGCTGTTCATGTAAGCCTGGCAGAAAAACACTCTGTCAAAGTATAATTAAAGATGGCTCGAGCTTTTCGGAGTCACTTGAGGGCAATTTACCTGGAGGTCAGAATTTTTCCTTGCACCAACACACCTTCTCAGGACCTGACCCTGAGCCAAGGCTAGACCCCGGAAGAAAAAAAAAAAAAGAAAAGTAAAAGTTGTGTATATCTACACTAAAAAGAAAACAGATTACCTAAAAACGTGTGTACTGTGGAACCAAATATTTCAAGTTAAAATGCATAAATTTTAATATTAAATAAAATAAACATCATGTACAACCTCCTCATAGCTTCTAATATGGCTAATTCAGAGTTTTTTAGAGAGTTTGTACTGGAGTTCCATCTCAAGTGAATGGCAGTGTATATGGTATCTAAATTATTTCTTACCATTGATATTTTTCTGATTTTCATTTAAAAGATTCTGGCTTTGGACTCTGGTTGGGGCTTAGTAATTTTTCCCTCAACATTTGACAGACTCTGCCTCCAATCCTTAGTACTAAGGGGAAAAAAAAATCTCATTTGACAGAGGCCTTTTGAGGCAAATACTTCAGGATGTTGTTATTATTCCAGTTGTAAAGGTTCTCTAATATCTCATTGGTTCATTACAGGGTATACATTCCTTTAAGCCCCTTCAATTCATCCCTGTTTGCCTTGTAAGGATTACCTCATAAGAGAAGGCTATTTACAGTGTTTGTGTTGGAAGACAGGGTAAGTGTAATGAAAGAATTATTTATAAGGAAAGATAAAGAAAATGTACTTTTGAGATAGCAATATTTGTATAGAATTAATGTCATTTTTGACAAATTTTCTCATGGTTCATATATTACCTTCCAACTTCAGAGATAAAAAGAAACCCCAGACATTTAATGACCTCAAATATGATGGCTAGTCACACCTGTGGTTTTCTTTGGGGCATATGTGTGTTTGTGATCATTATTTTTTTTTTTTTCTGTTTGCTTCTGGCAGGATTTACTCAATTTAAGTAATGTCAGAAAACTTTTTAAATAAGATATATAAAGCACAGAAAAATGAATGCAAGCATTTTGCCAACACTGAAGGCGTGTAGTTCATCATTACTTCAAACCCTCTGGCTAACTCTCAGCATAAACAACATATCTTGTTCTAATATTTAATACATGGTTTTGGGTCATAGATGGCAAAGGATGACATGTAGGTTTAACTTTTAGGTGTGTATTTTTTTAAGCAAAGGAAGTACACAATAAATTATTTTACTTGTTGGCTGCATATAATCACAAACATAATGTTCTTACCGTGTGTAAATTACTTACAAAAGTGATATTTTGCCTTTTATTAGCAAACACTGCTTAGCATGAATCATTTTTTAAAAAGTTAATTTTAAAATCTATGGTTGGGTTCATCAAACTACAGAGACATTGACAAGTTTTCAGCTTTAGATGGCAGTTTCTGCTTTGAGTTTTCTGAGTGGTTGAACGTCAGAAAATAGTACCATTTGGTTAAAAAACAGTTGATTTTTCTACAACACATCCGAGATCTTTTAAAATTTTTGACGGTTTCACTTTATATAATTTTATAGACTAATCAATAATTAAAATATCTAAAATCACTCTGAAAGTTTTTCAAATATGATATGAATGGCAATCATAATTAAGAAAATGAGTCATCAGAACTTGGATTAATTTTGCCGAGAATTCTGTTACACACTTTCTCCTAGTAACTGCTGTGTGACTGAAAGAGTAGGGCACAGCAGCTGAGATCATGCCATGGGCCAAGGATAAATTCCAAGCAAAGTTGTTTTTAAATTCCTCACAACTTGTGAATGACTACATTTTGAATTCATTAACTCATAACGATTAAAGCAATCTCCCTGGATACAGTTGATACGTTTCACTCATTTAGGATTAAAACCCATGGTATTTGCGGCGCATGTAACTTTCATGAGAAAATGGTTCTTATTAAAATTCTTTCATGAATCTATTTTTACTTTTCCTTGAGTTTGTTTATATCAAAATGTAAGTACTTTAGTATAATTAATATTTAAAGTCTCATTCTAATCTAAATAGAAAAATCTTATTGAATTTTGTTTAATTACATGAAATCACCAAACATCCAGACAAGCTACTATTAAATTTAACAACAACAACAAACCGTGTTGGCTTAAAAATTTCAGTGTTTGGCACTAATTAAAAATGAATGTAACACTTATTTACAAACAAAGCCTGTCTTCAGTATCTTTATCTTCATTCTTAGAGATGCAAAGATACATAGAATTTTTATATAACATGATTGCTTAGGCTGTTTATTTTAAATTTCCACGGAGACATATTTAATATCCTAAACAGTGGCTTTTATTTTGATCATCCAATTTAATATTTTGTTACTGTATGTTGTTTATACAATATTCCTATGGCTAATGTTCTAACTGAAGTGAACTTGCCACTGAGTGATTTTGTTACTTTCACTTTTAAATATACTATATACCTCAAACTATTACTTTTTATTATCCTCATCACTTGTTTCATGAATTTTACTGTGAAAATCTTGATTCCACATTATTTGCTATGATTGGATTAAAAATCAAGAAATGCCAAAGTAGTTATCATATTTACTGTATGTGCTAGTATAACATACACAACATACATTGACACTGTGGAGAAAACAGATCATCTTGCAGAAATATGAAACAGGACCCCACAATGTATATTTTGTATCCCTTAAAAGAACCAATCTTTCTCATTATGTTACATAGAAAGTCAAAATAAACTCTTTCCCCATGTGCTGTTTGGATGCGTTGGCTATCACTTGCATATCACACGCACACCCACCCACTCTGATGGCAGGGAAACTCCCTTCCTGACTACAGTGTTTTTGTAATGCCTTCAGAGACTTAATCCTGCTGCTGATGAATGTCTTCATGCCTAAGAATTTTATAGATAACCCAGTAGAAAATGTTAAAAATCAGAAACGCCAGTGGAAAGCAGGCTCGGGAGATGGTGTCAATCTTCTTGGCTCGGTCGATGAAGACCTTCCTCATTTCATCAGGGCTCTTTGGCATTACCTGGGCCGCGTGGTTGGGTCCTTTGGGAAGCACACCATCTTTTGCTTGCAGACATGGCCCCATTCCATAAGCTGTGAAGCTGAACCGGCTCTCCCTCACCTCATCTTCCTGTTTATAGAAAATAGCAGGAGATGTTTTAGTAAGGAAGCAGGGCATGCAGTGCAGGACTTCAGAATCACGGCTTAGCCTTTATCATGACATATGTTTGCTTTAATATGAAGGACAGATAGCTGAAGCACATGATGATGAGTTGATTTGAGGTTGTCCTTATCTTGTTACCTCATGGAGGAATGCTCATTAAATGACACTCCCAAATGAAGTTTTAATAGAGAGATGAAAATTCTGTGGTATTTACATGTCTCAAGTATCTAAATGAGAGTAAGAAAAAAGCTATTGAGAGATTTTATTATAAATATGTGTATCTTAGAATTTTCTAATTATGAGTTTAAATGTACAAATACCCAACAAAAGGGAAATACACACCAGAATCATTGACTGAGTTTTTCTCTCTCCTGGAGACAACCTTTTAATATTTATTTCTTACAACTTTAGCTACTTCCTTGGAAAATACAGCCTATCAGAAAATGCTGCTTGCTTTGTGTTATCTTTTATGCTGTGTCTCTATTTTATACTATCCTGTTTGCAAGAGCTGCAAGATAAGAACATGCTCTAATAGGTGGACAGCTACTTCACAGATACTGTGGTTTGGTGAATTATGAATAGAATTTGAAAGAGGTTTACTCCATGTTCAAACAGTAAACTTATTATCACTTTTTGCCTCTTTGGCTAAGATCATTTGTAAATAATAAACATGTTATAAAGTTAAAATTCATAAATAATGTTTGAAATTATGCTATTATTTCTAAATATGGTAAATGAAAGAGAAATTCCCATATATTTACATAAAAAAACTAAATTTGGGGCTGGCCAAATGGCTTGGCGGTTAAGTGTACTTGTTGCTCTGACAGATGTGAGTTTGGATCCCAGCACCCACATAGTGGCTCATAACTGCATGTAACTCTGGCCTCAGGGGATTCACTGCCCCCTTCTGGCATCCATAGGTATTGCAAGCACACGATACAAATAAACTCACAAACACACATACATACATATAAAACGTTTAATTAAAGACTATAAAATTCAATGTAAAATTAACAATTATAACATCTTTATGATAGAGAAATATGTTTTAACTAATTATATATTATTATATATTAACTAATATATAATAAAATCAATGAATACTTTAGAATATGAGAATAAATGGTTACTGATAACAAGGGTCATTTTTTTTCTAGTAAAACTGCAAGTTTAAAGGTACTGATTAACATATTTTATAGATATAAATCTTCTATGACAGTTTTTTTGTATTAGTTTAAGAGATAAAATAATCATTTGGCTCAGCTTGAAAACTGCATTAGGTCTACAAACGTAGCTGCTCAATAAAGTGTATATTATAAAATATGAAAGTGAGAAATAGAAATAATTATGGACTGAAAAAGTGAGAAAATGAGAAAGGTTGACTCAGTAATGTATGAAGCAGCTTTCTAGAATTATGAAGGTGAAGCAATTCCACCTGAAAGACAAAAGCATATAATTACTGGAAACATTTCAATTCTAAGTTTCATTAAGCAATTGGATTTGGGTGGAAGCAATTAAAATATGACAATTAAAATCACCTTAAAATAAAGCTTCCTTCCTGTGACTACTGTTGTAATTTGGCAAGAAAAAAGAAAATGGAAGTCATTTTTTTCAGGACTCTAGGAAATATGTTCATTTATGTGACTATATTTTGACTCCCCCAAAACAATTTTATGGCAAATTTATTGCATGCTTTGAAATTGTCTGTCTTTAAAAAGATATATATATATATATATACACATATATATATACACATATATATGTATATATATATTTCAGTTGTTAGTATGTAAATTGTATATTATCATCTTCAGGATTTAATAAATTATGCAGGAGTTTGCATCCCTGAATGGAAACATGCTATCTCAGTAACTTAAATTATGTGTGCAGGTCATTTAATGTTGAAATATAATGTAGTATTTAAATTATGTCAACCCCCATGTTTAAAATACATCATTAAAATGAACAAAATAACCTTCTCCATGAGTATTCGCTTATATTGGCATGTTAAATCGTAAAGTTCATTATCAAAATACTAAGATTTCACGATTTTACAATATATGTTTAACAAAACAATTCACTGACTACATTTCTTACCATTCATTCTGGACTATTTATTTTAAAGTCTTTGAGACTCAAACTGCTCTTCTCAACTAAAGGTTTTTTTTCATTGAAAATTAAACATAATGAATGAACAACCATTTTTTTTCTATTGTGTCTTTTTATACAGCTGTCTGTGTGTAGTGGATTGACAGCAGTCCTGAGCTGTTAGGACATTCTGAGAACAACCCTGGTTTCTAAGGCATAATATTCTTGAAAACATAAACTTAAGCTAAATGGCAAACAGAGTGAGTCTCAGTCACTGTGAGTATCTGAACCAGCAGGCAAGGGTCCAGAGGGCTGGGTATAGGTCTGTACAACTTCAGCCAGTGTGATGGATGGCATAAAAATTTGGTTCGAAACAAACTCTATGACTTCGGTGTGTAAAGGCAATCACGTACCCCTTGGCTTTTGTGCTCTCATCTATGTGAGTGAGGGGTGGGGGGAGAGAAGCTGTGCTCTGGAGAAACAGCTCAGACTCCTGTAAGACGATGGTGGTGCTGAACTTAGTTGAGCGATTGCTGTTGTTTAGAGAGTGCAAGTGGCAATTCAGTCCACACTTCAGCAGTGGACACAGAAGACATGTTTTAGAACAGTTTTTACTCAATATGCCTAGAAATTTTTCTTCTGATATGCTCTAAGGGGAATCGGATGCTGATCTGCTCTGGGTTTTAAGGAAGCAAAAAGATGTGCAGAAAACTATCGGGCCTGAGTCTTATTACAGGAATATGGATGGCACAGATTTATGCCCCGGGGAAGTATTATGTGGAAGAGCAATGAGATAAAAACTGAAGAGGATGTGCCTCAAGATCCAACGACTTCTTTCTTAATTAACCATCCTCATGAAATTGGAACCCACTGGTAGTAGTAGCAAGTGAAGAAAGCAGTTGGTTTTCTGACCTGGCTCAAGGTGAAAGCTTGAAAGAATATTTTGTTTAGCCTTGATTACAGCTATACCCACTGGCAGGCATCATTTGAAACTAGGATTTATAGTATATTGTGCCCAATAAAAAATATATGAGCCTCATGTTAGCAAGTTACAGGAGGTAAGCAGTTACTTTTAATTATAAAGTTGGAATTCAGTATGTCCAAAGTAATATTTCTTCATTTGTACAACATATAAATTGAAAATTTTCACCTTCTTAATACTAATTCTTTGGGAATCTGGTGTGTACTTTGTATTTATTGCATCTGTAAATTCAGACTACATTTCTAGTGTTTGGTAGCCATACATTGCCAGGATCTACAAATTGGGCAAAATAGTTGCGGTATAATCTTTTGGGTCATTTTGTAGAGTTAGCAAAGTTCTGTGTGATCCATGCTTTCATGAATCTTCAGGTTAATTAATGTAGGAGCTAATGATAGACTTCCAGATGATGCAGTGTTCTTATTAATGAATTACTGGCCTTAGTGATCATTGGCCAGTTTTTGAGTAACGGATGTGTGTGGTGCTGTTAATCAATCCTGAGAAGAGAACTTGTTTCTTACTTCTGTGAAGTGGAACACTCCTGTAGAAGTGTAGATTTATTAAATTCAGTAGGCAGTGTAGGCCAGCCACATTATCATCAGAATGTTTGGTAGAAATGATGAATTCCACCTTGCAGTGTTCTTATTCGTGAATTACTGGCCTTGATGATCAAATCGCATTCTCTAATCTAAATTCTCTAGAATGACCATGGGTAGGGGAGGTCTGCCTTTACAGAAAGTGGGAGGACATGTAGATTCGTGGGCACATTTATTCCTGTAAAGATCATGCTGGGTAAACTAGTGGGAGGAAAATATCTCTTGACTATTTAAATGAAAGACCATTAGCACGTAACATATGGCTGTTAAGAAACTAAAAGACAACAGTGAAAATGGGTAGGATTCCTGTGAATGATTTTCTGGCACATCTGAGAATCTGGAAATGGGCTTAGTTTTAGAAGCTACCACACTTAAGCAAGTCTACTAGATTTATTAATATCAGACATTAGAAGCAATGATAATAGTGGAAAATGAGGATAAAGACACTGAAATAATTTCTTTAATTCATCCCATCCCTTCAAATAGATCTAATTGGACAAATGAAGTTAAGGCTGTTGACACATAAAGATTGTCTTGAAGGTCAGGATTATGTTGCCCAACTCCGAGTAGGAATTCAAGATAAAACAATATTTAAAATGGAAAGGTCAAGGAAAGTGAACACAGATTTTTGAGATACTGGAAACTAGTGGAAAATGTATACTATTAGAAAGGAGCAAGAAGGCAATAAGAGAAGATGAAGAGAAGCTGGTGGAGCAGCAGAGGGGGAGGCAAAGTGGCTGGCTGTGGTGGGAGGTTTCAGTGGTCAAGAAGAGTCTAGGTAGGAAGAAAGAGTACAGAGGGGACTTTGACTCCATGTGCAGTTGAAAGAATAGAACTTTGCTGTTTCTGGTCTGAGACTAATGTTGATGGGCCATTTTTTTTTAGTATATATTTAATTGGATGTATTAGAATGGGACCGTTACAATTATCCAAATCTTCATCTGAAGTAAATATCAAACACTATTGGCTGAGAGATGATACTTGGAATCCTCATCTCTGATTAAGTGATTGGAGGCAGGGTAGTAGTCCTAATAAGCTTTGCTAGAACAGTCTGTCTGGCCTTTGAATGAACTAGACAGATCTTGGCAGGCTGGCTATTATTTGTGTTCAGTAAAGAATTCCTACACTCATCTTCACACTCTGGATGTGGTGAAACTTCTTGAGAGTTCTGTCAGGACAAAGGAAGTAGTTATGATTTGACTGATGTTTCTAATATTTTCTTTTTAATCTCAATCTAATAATAAAGCCAAACACAGTATACATTTATGTGGGAGAGATACAGTTAATATCTCTTTTCCTCCCAGAGAACCTTCATTCTCCAGCTTATTGCAGAAAGCTGATGAACATTTTGTAGGGAATTACAGTTAAAGTTAATCAGTTAATGATGAGTGATAATTTTTCTCTTCAAGGACAAAAGTCAGACAGTTTTGGAAGCTTTGGTAGCACATGTGATTCAGTAGTAGAAACCAATTAATCCAGACTCCGGGTTCAGCATCATTGGCTTACATCTAGGATTAACTGAGTCTAAAGCCATTAGATGCAATCCACAAGAATTGAAGGAAAAATTGCTATCTTGTCTGGACTCAACTATGAGAAAACCAACTACTGAACTCTGTTGGGTCTATTTTGAACTTTTATTGGCCCCTCTGTATAATGTAACTAGAAGATAAATTATATTTGAAATGGAAGCAAGGACAAACTAAGAGACTCGAGGCTCACAGCCTTAAAATTCACCAGCTGTGGTGGTATCTATTATTAAAATGCATGTAGACTACAGTTTCTGGGAAAACACAAATAATGGAATTTTAAAGGGACTGAGAAGGTACAGAGAATTAAAACTCCTGGTGCTGTGAGCAAGATGGTGCATTTCAATGATAGCTATGGGAATTCTCATAAACTCTGATAAAAACAGCCCCAAAACTGAAGCAACCAGAACGGCATCGGTCCACAGATTCTTCTGAGATATTTGTATAAGGGGATCATGTGAAAAGAGAATTCCAATCAATAGTCCCTTATAAAACGAGTAGCCTATATTTAGGGAAATTGTTTTTTCAGGAATTTTCAGAGAGGTGACTTGGGTGGTTTATATCAAATTCACATAAAGGTAGTTTATCTGGCAATGAGCCCCAAATGGAATCTCCTACTGAGCTGCCAAATGTCCTCTGAACTTCATAATTTTGTCCTGCTAAGACAGGACAAATCACTTGCTTAACTAGTGGGAAGTCATAGTTTAGAAAATATCTTCCAAAGGTGTTTTTCTACTACCACAAAAGAGTCAAATGAATTTCTGAAGTGATTTCTTGCAGTTTTCCTGAAAGGCTGATCCTAAATAATAAAACAATGGTGAATCTGCCTTAGAAGGTTATTATTATTAGGTTATATAATATTCTAATATGAATTAGAATATGATGTGATACAGTAATTTATTATAAAATTAATTTTGGTTTTGAATAACTGAGACATAAAATTACCTAGTGTTGGTAAATGTTTCTGTTGATCTTGACAGTTCTATTTTAATTACCTCTCAAATATTTTGAATATACTTCATATTTTGAAATAGCTTCAATGTATAATCTAATGAGCTGCATGTCACAAAAGCAAGTAATTAAAGATTATATATTGGACTGAAAGGCTTTGTGCATATTAGCTATTATCTAGTGATCATAAAATTACTGCGTGTTTAAAACACAGATTATATAGAATAAAGATTGAATAGAATGGGCTAAAAATAAGCTATAAAACATGACTGTTTAAAAAAGGGAAATGAAGAAATTAGTTTAATTTACCTGGAGACAAACTCCCTTATTACTCCTTAAGCCGTTTCAAAGTAAGACAATGAAAAATTTTAAATGCCACTTAGTTATTGTATAATTTCTTTTCATAAGAAGACTTTAAAAAACGTTTTAAATTGGGAACAGAGAAAAATATTTTAGTAATTATACACCAGAGCTACACTGTGAAAATTCTAAGTGCCTTTTCACTGTATGTGAGGCGACTCATGTGACTGCATGCTGCTGATTGAAATGGGAGAGGTAGACTCAAAGTGGTAGCCCTGATGTAGTCCTTTGGCAAAATCTCCTTGTCTCTGTCATCACAATGGTATATTCCCATACCTGTGAGGTCAGAACAGTCAGAATGAACTTTTATCTCATTCTGGGTCTTTAAAATGATAAATCAAAACTATAAACTTGGAATATGAAAGTGATGAAGGCAGGAAAATTGCCACTGAGCAATCACAAAACATTTAGCACCTAAGACACTAGGAAATATGGATTATGCGAATTATAGTAAGATATAGTGAAATGTAGTAAGATTATAGTTAGATTACATATATAATTTCCACCTTAATGTTTTTCTAGTAGATATGTTTCAAACATTCTTTACACACTTAAGATAATGAATAGATAACTGTAAATGTCTACTTGTTTAACTAATTTTTACAAATTTATTGTCAAATGCATAAGTAGCAGAGAATGGCAACTAAGTTAACTTCCACTTAGTTGGTTTTTAAATGTGTGGATTTAAAAAAATTGTTAGTAAATACAATAATTGCTTATTTTGCTGAGGAAACATTCGTTTAGAGAAGTCTGGGATCAGATAAAAGATGGTAATATTTTTTAAATTAGTATAAGATATTATTCAATGTACCTATACATGTTTCTGTGCTGTTTCAAAAAATAAATCTTAAGAAAATAGAAGTATAGTCAATCAAACTATTTCATAGTTGAAAGTCAAATGTCAATATGAAATTCTTTGAACACTAATTGAAGGAGAGCTTGGCATTTATTAGAAATGACTTAGCCTCAGAGCTGAGTGCATGCTTGATGTATTGAAGCATTGTAAGTTTTCAAAGATGAAAGTTCAGGATCTAGATGAATTATGAAAATAGAATATAGATATTTTAAGGGAACGATGAGAAGTCCATAAAATGTTTTTAAAAATATATCCTTACTTCTGGTGTAATATTTTAAATCATTATGGTGAATAGTAGTTACTTATTGGGAGTTATGAGATTAGAATTGGTGATATGTGGAAAAGCAGCATGCTTATTTTAATTAACTTTGAGATAGAGGCAATTTTGATGCACTTTAATTTCAAGTAAGAAGGGATTACATTACTTGGTTCTTTCCTTTTAATTTTTTATGTGTTGACCTATTAATTCTGTGTGTGCTTGTGTGTGTGGATGTGTGTGTGTGTGGATGTGCCAGGTGTGGAGAGTGGAGGCAATTGGGGGAGTCAGTTCTCTTCTCCCCACCTTGGTTCTGAGAACAGAACTCAGGTCAGCCTTCATCCATTTTCATATCAAGTGCCCTTACCTGCAGAGCTGTTTTGCCAGCCCTACATTACTTTATCAAATATTATTTTCATGAATAGTATTCAAACTGCATACACCTCAAAGGAGCAGTTTGCTTAACATAAATTCTAAATAACTGTTTTGAGAAAATAGTCAAAATCTTGTAATCTTTATTCTACTTGAGGAGGTAAAATTTCAGTGCCTCATAAGAGTCAGTCTTTAGAAAAGAATTTTTTCTGGGTTTGAATTATCGAGAAACCACTTTTTAAAGGTATACATAAAAATTGTAAGTCATACTTATTTAAAGAATATATTAAGTCTAGAATATAGCATCAATAAATCTGGAATGGAACATACCAAACGACTTCATGTATGTGGGTACCATAAAGTTTCAGCCACGAGGTTTCATCTTTTCAACCAACACATTAAACATATAGTTTATATTTGTTTTAAGACGGTAGAAATGACAAAACACAAGACAAAAAAAATAGTTTACCCATTCGTCTTAAAAGTTATATTGAGCTACTTTAAAGTAAGACAACAAATGAATTTGCAGAAAAAGTAATTTTAAGGTATTACACCAATTTTTAGTATAATGCAGTTAATTATATCTGTATTTTATAAAGACAATGGTTGGCCTAGCTTAACACAAACTTTGCTCATCATTTCTTGAGTATAATACTAGTTCATTTCTATTTTATTTGCATATGCAGATAATTCTTAGGAAGACAGAAGTTCTAGAATATTGTGCAGATGAATTTTCTCTTAGCAAAGCATTGAATCATCGCTGGAATGTGGAGTAAGCTACATGAAATGCGTTGAAGCAGTCCAATGTCACTCAAAGCGCTCAACAGCTAATGCATGTTCAGAAATACTACAGTGTCTGTGTATCTCTCCATACATGGCAAGAGTAACCTCTAACCATGAAATTTTCACATCATGCATACACCCACACACATTCAGCACTGGAGATAGCATCTATGACATGGCGTAGTGGGAGTCAGCACACAGCAGGCTATGACAGTGTGGGGTGGGGAAATTTGGATGCAAGAGCCAACTTTTACTCTTCCAAATAGGCAAAGGGTTCTTTTGTTCCTCTAAGAGAAAAGACGTGTCATTCCAAAGATTACACATTAAGTTCTAGCGAAAACTATAGTAAGTTATAAAAACAACATTTCTGGGAATTCCATCTGCACTAATGTAAGATCTCTTGTAACAAACTTTCTATAAAACAGGCAATTTTGTTTACTTTGGCTAGTGTTCCAAGTTAGCATATGGAGGGACACTCATGCAAATTATTGCTTGAGAAAATAGACACACTGTATTCATTTGGTCTTACTGTGATTATGTGGATTTTAAGACTTGGATTGCTCAGAGCCTGTCAAAGCAGAATATGTAGTTTAAGATGATAAAGAATTTGGGCCGGGCGGTGGTGGCGCACGCCTTTAATCCCAGCACTCAGGAGGCAGAGCCAGGCGGATCTCTGTGAGTTCGAGGCCAGCCTGGACTACCAAGTGAGTTCCAGGAAAGGCGCAAAGCTACACAGAGAAACCCTGTCTCGAAAAACCAAAAAAAAAAAAAAAAAAAAAAAAAAAAAAAGAATTTGGTCAGCCCAGATCGTCATTAGTTTGAGAAAGATACTTTACAAAAGTCAAAGTTTCCATGTTTGTTCAGTGCTTATCCTACTTGCTAAAAATAGGAAGTTCATACTTTTCTAAAGAATGTGTTTACATTACTATATTGTTTTCCTATTGAAAACTGATTGTGACATAAGGGTATATTTTCATTAGAAATCTTTATAAAGTCATAATTAATAGAATGTGCAGTTTTCCTTAAATAGTTTCTGAAATCTTTTTAGTTACTAATGATATATAATTATGCAGGCTTTCAGAGACAGATTTTACATGGGTATATATTATTTATTGTATATTATAATATGTATGCTTTCATATGAATTTATATTGAAATCACTACATCTGATTATTCAGATTTCATGAATTTAAAATATTGCTAATAGGATAACTATAGTCAACAAATCATATGACATTTTCAAAGATAAAACCAAGAAATATTGGGGTTGGGATACAAATTTGGTTAACAAAGTAAACTAGTTAAGTGATTATAGATTCTAGGAGAACTTCGTAAGTACTTGCCTTAGTTAGAGTTTGTATTGCTGTGATAAAACAGCATGACCAAAAGAAAGTTGGGGAGGAAAGAGTTTATTTGGATTACACTTCCATGTCATAGTCTAGCTTTGAAGGAAGTCAGGACAGAAACTTAAACAGGGCAGGAACCTGGAAACAGGAGCTGAGCAGAGGCCATAGAGGAGTGCTGCTTACTGGCTTGTTCCTCATAGCCTGCTCAGTCAGATTTCTTATAGAACCTTGGACCACCAGCTCCATGATAGCATCATCCATAATGGGCTGGGCCCTCCCCCATTGATCACTAATTAAGAAAATGCCTTAGAGCTGGATCTTACGGAGGCATTTTCTCAGTTGAGATTATCTACTTTCGGATGACTCTAGTTTGCATCAAGTTGACATGAAACTAGCCAATGCAGTACTTTAAAGTAGTACTGGGTCAATATAGTCTGTTAGAAAGTAGAGACGCTAAAATTGTTCATTTAAAGTTGTTTCATTTGCTAGATTCTCAACTGGGGATGTTAAGAATGCACAGCGGAATCCATCTTGGGAGCTACTTTAAAAACACAGTTTATCCAAAATTTTCAGCTTAGCAAACTAGTCTATTTGTAATGTAATTTCATGAGCCACATTCTTGGCTTTGGTACATTTATAAATCACCCATGGATCAATAATCTAGATATCCTTCCTAGATATTTACACATCATGTATGGATGTGTGTTTTGTGATATCTTTATGTATTTTTATTTACAAATTTGAAAATATGTGCTCATTAAAACAAAATTGTTAATTTCTGTATATAATTTTTTAATGAACAGATTCTAAAGATACAGAGACTGCACAAAAGCATTTTGGACCTCATTTTCAGGTTGCTTGTACAGCTGCTCTTAGAATTGTGTGTCTAAATGCATTTTATATTTATTTCCTTACTATTTATTGTGATTTATTTATTTATTGACTCTAATCTCACTTTATAGCTCTGCCTGGTCTGGAACTTGCTGTGTAGGTTAGGCTGGCTCAAACTCACAGACATCTGCCTGTCTGTGACTGCCTCTGCCTTCCTAGCACTGGGCTTAAAGGTGTGTTCCACCATACCCAGCTCCAATTTATTTTTAAGTTAATTTTCTCCAGTTCTATGATTTCCCCCTGTAAAGATTACTACCAGATATATATGATATTTTTAAAATATATATGCTAAAATCACTTTGACCAGTTATGTTGAGCTATGAACAAAATGAATCATAACTTAGCCTCTTATTGATTGAGGAAAGATAAGAGTGTAGCTCTTAGGAAAGATGATTGTCCCTAGCTGAAGAGAAATGCTGTTTGCTTAGCTTTAAGTCAGAAAGGGGCTGTGTTTCCCCACCAAACACTGCCTCGGAGCAGAATATGCTGTCTGCTTTTTATAGATGATCACATTCCTCTACTTAGAGTTAAGAAAGTCCATTTACCGTGTCTGAGAAACGGTAAAACTTCTCCAGTGCAAAAGCTTCTGTCTGCGGGAAGGTAAAGTGGACCAAGAGGAGTTGAGAAACCAGAGAAGCAAGTCACGTATAATTACACAATTGATTTCAATCACATACACCATTTTAGCATACATATGTATCAATTCATTGATGTTCACAGATACAAAGTATCTATCCAAAAGTATTGAATCAAAAACAAGTGGCTTTGTTCTGCATTAAATTTTAATTACCTTTAGTCACATATGCTGCTTGGATATTTCAAGTAGTGATGAGAGAATGATAAACCATTATAATTCTTGTATTTCTTTCTAACTTTTCCTGGCACACTAGTCTCTGAACATATTAATCTTGCATCTTTGAGTGAGCTAAATAAATAATAACAGACAATCAAGTACATCAAATATTTTTATCTCACTCCGACTTATGGTAAAATTGAATAAAGAGGCACTTCAGTCAAAAGATTTTTCTTGAAAAGAGGAACCAGAATTGAATATCTAAATTTGTGGTCTGGTTCATTATCCAGTGATTTTAGTGTGGAGTGAGTATAAGATAACAGTCATTTCCTGTTAGACAGCATATGCATGATGCTTCTCATTTCTAGTCTAGGTGGCCTGTGGTTGAAGCATGCTACAGTAGATAGGAAAGAAAAGGGAAGTAAAGGAATGGAAAAGAAAAGTGCAAAATCGAATACTAATGATAAGGAAACCGAGTATTGCCCCAGTTATAACAAACAATGATCAGGAAAATTCTGAGTCACTAACAGAAAGGCATGTGCTTTGGCCAGGAAAGCTGTGGTTCTGTTACAGTGTTTCCGTCAGTCTAAGAGTCAGGAGAGAAAGGGCAGCAGAAGTCTGTGTGACGGAAGTGATGAGGAGAAAGAGAGGGAAGGGGCCAGGGTGGGGATAAAAGTGGAAAGATAGAAGGAGAAAGAGCTGGTAAAGAAAGAAGAGAGGAAGGAGACAGAGGTGGTGGAGAAAGAAGAGCAGGAGGAGGAGCTGGAACAGGACAGGGAGGAGGAATAGAAGAGGGAGGAGGAATTCAAGGGGGAGGAGGGGGAGGAGGAGGAAGGGGAGAAATAAGAGGGGGAGGAGGGGGAGGAGGAGGGAGAAGAGGAATAAGAGGAGGACAAAAACATAATTGACCAAAGACAAGAGGAGGGTGGAAGGGCAATATGAAAATTAATCTCCTCATCACAATACGTTTCAACATATGAATGGTATGGTTTTGTTTTCATGGAAACTTAACAAATGAAAAATCGAGCATTGTTTTATGTCAATATAATACTTTCTTGGGGCTAATGCTCCTTTCCTGCAGCCATTTGTGGATGTTTACTGGGCCTTGATAAGTTTTGGAAGTCAGTTGCCTTAGAATATATTTAGTACGAAGTGTACTTAAGCTGACAGTTTAACGGCTTTTGCTTTAAAAATAGTTACTAAATGTATAAGTAGTAAGTAATTAATAAATTATTGAGCCCTTAAAAATCATTAAAACTTCATATTGTATAAGGCAGACCATTGTCCTTCAGAGTTACGTTTTGTTTAACTGTCTCAGTATGTAGAACTGTGGCAATACTTTTCTATGACTCTGACAGTGTTGTGCTGAAGGAAGGTTTTCCTTTAAGTTGTCATTTGGCACATTTGGACTGTAATAAGTAACCAACAGATCTACCGTTGAGAGAGATTTTCTGTTATTATAAAGGAAGATACCATAACATAATTTAACAGAGGAACAAACACATTATACACAACCAAATTCAGCTAGCATGTTACTTCCACAACTTTCTATGACTTCCTAATGGCGCTCCGAATGCATTTACTTATGGGTCTATCTTGGATCAGATATTAGCAAGGCAACAATAGCATTTGTTTTGTTTACCACAGGGCTTCAGAACAAAAATGCTTAAATATGAAAATGTGCATAAGAAGGAGATTATACTGCATGAACTCATCATGATATTAATACTTCCATGCAATTTACAGAAACAACCTATTAGCTCAGAAAAAAGAACAATTTTCATAATTAAATCTGATGTCTGTATTAAGTGATGCTATTGGGAATACTCCAGCATTGCAAGTAGGAGATGGAATATTTATCAGATGAAGTATAAACAATGTTGCTCCTGGAAATACATTAATGACCTTCATAAAGTGTATCACATCATCAGGCATGCTACATAAGTATAACTCAATACTGCAGTTTCTCCCTGAACTGATCTTTACACAGTTTTTAAAAGTACAAAAGTGAGAGAATATCATTTCATTTAGTCTCCAATCCAAATTTTTCTCCTAGACATTTGCATTAAACATAACAAATCACTATGCACTGCAAACTGATATCCCATTAAACCCAATAAAAGTAATCACTTACCTTATTCTTTCTCTTTCGTCGAAATCTCAAAAGTTCTTTGTGTTGTCTTGATACAAAATTCACTGCTGCATACTCCAGAAGTGCTGAAAACACAAAAAGAAGGCACACTGCCATCCAAATATCAATAGCTTTGACATAGGAAACCTGGGCAGGAAAGAAGAGCAAGAGAAAAACTAGTAAGAAAGTTAACTTTGACTGCTATTGCCCTGAAAAACGAAATTGATTGTTAGTTTTCTGATTCTAAATATGAATTATAAATCAGTTAGAAAAAGTAAATGAAAAGGATATATTCACTAAGAATTTCCAAGATATTATTTTTTACAAATTTTATGGATTAATCATAAATTTGTAGGACTTGAATATATTTTGTTATTATTTCCAAGTTAGGAATTAACTCAAATACAAGAAAAAAGAAAGAGGAAATATTCCATATTTGAAACATTATCAAGAGGATACAATTAGGAAAGAAAGAAGTCAAATTGTCTTTATTTGCAGATGATGCAAGTTTATACATAAAAGACCTTAAAAACTCCACCAGAAAAACTTCTAAAGCTGATACATACTTTCAGTAAACTATCAGGATACAAAATTAACATGCAAAAATTAATAGCCTTCCTATATACAAATGTCAAAGAGAAAGAAAAAGATATCAGGGAAATAATGCCTATCATAAAAGCTAGAAAAAGTATCTTGTGATGACTCTAAGCAAGTAAGTGAAAGACTTGTATAATAAAAAGCTTTAGAAACTGAAGAAAGAAATTATAGAATTTAAATTAAAGAAATTTAAAAAAGAAGATATCAGAAGATGGAAAGAATTCCTATGTTCATGGATCAGTAGGACTGATATTGTGAAAATGCCCATTCAACCAAAAGCAATCTACAGATTCAACACTATCCCTGTCTAAATTCCAACAAAATTCTTCCAGAAATTAAAAAAAAAACTTTCAATTTCATATGGAAACAAACAAACAAAAAACAAAAACAGGAAAACTTAAATAAGCCTGTACAGTAAAAGTCAAAGGAATCATCATCTCTGATGTCAAGCTCTATTACAGAGCTATAGTAATAAAAACAAGATGGTTTTTATTGGCATAAGAGCAGATATGTTGCTCAATGGAATCAAATTGAAGGTCCTGATCTAACTCCACATACCTAAGGATACCTGATTCTTTCAAAGAAGCTAAAAATACATACTGGAGTCAAGACACCATCTTCACCAAGTGGTGCTGGTCAAACTGGATGTCCGTATGTAAAAGAATGAAAATAGATCCTATCTATCACCCTTTACAAAACACAACCCCAAATGAATCAAATACCTCAACATAACACCAGGTATCTCAAATCTGAAACATTATAATTCTTGCAGTTACATTGCACTTAAGTAAGTAAATAACTAACTAAATAAATGTGTATATGAGTGTGTGTATATACATGTATATATGTATGTATAAAACAATGTTAACTTTTAAATATTATATTTTCACTATTTCTTTTTTACTTAGCAATGATTTTATTTTACAAATAATTAATTCACCTAAAATAATTTGTTCTCTACTTCAAAATTTTTCTTAGGCAACCCCTAAGATTAGTAAGTAAAAAGAATCCCTTGCTTCCTCACCTGCTAATCTGACTACAATTATTATGATGTGCATGTATGAATGTGTATATATATATATATATAATATTTACATATAAATAGACATACTTTGCACCATATATACATATATATGTATATATATGTATGTATGTTTCTCCACTATTGAGCTATCTGCATGTAATTTGAAGACAGTGCTAAACACTCAACACTATTAGCAATTATCTACTCAGGGCAGCTACTGTCTAATCTTAATACTCAAATAGCATTCTATCAAATAGCCTGACTTGTTGCATTTTAATTTCAGGTATCATTAGTGTTCATTCACATTTGCTCAATCTTTCCTTGTTTTTGGTGTTATCAGTAGTTTTAATGAGTCAAGGCTAGCTATTTTACAGAGTGCTCTTCATAAATTTTCCTTGTTTTTGCTTGTTTGTTAGTAATGTCCTATCAAAGTTTCACATCCATTCTTTACTGTGCATTATAGCAGGGAGGAAAAAGTGTTAGTCATTTGGATATGGTGAGGCCTTCCAGTTTTTTGTATTTTAAAGGTTACTGAGTTCCTCCTGAGTGTAATGTTCTGAAATTATGTTGACACAGCTTTATTGTAGAGCATGCATTCGGCATACATGAAACATCTTGTTTGATCTCTAGCACCAACCTCCCAAAATTTATTCTGAATTTTCACAAGGTATAGCTAGTATTCATTGATGATTCTAAGGAAGTTGTGACATAGAAAATGGCAAAGGCTAGAACAAAAACCTCAGCAGCTTTTGACTTGTCTGGACTGTCCCTTTTGAATGACTCCTGTTTGTCCCTCAGATGTCAGCATAAACTACTTTCTCAAGAAATCTTTTCCTAAAAGTTTGTAACAGAATAGCGCTCTTCACTATCTTCCTCTTCCTCTTTCACAGTTAGAGGCAAAGTTCCTCATTGTAGAGGTGGTATTGAGACCTAGTGAAATGCCTGCAAAAAATCACAGAGCTACCAAATGGCAAAGGTTAAGATTGGCATTTAATTAACCTGCTATAGTAGACCTATAATTGGTCTGCTTCTGGAGACCATGAACACGACTACTACTCTATTACCTCCCCTTTTGACTGATTAAAATCATCACTACAAATTAAGAACAACACTGAACTTTGGAATTTGATTTGTGTTAAAACGTTCATCTTTAATTTTTCTCTAATAATTAAAAGTCAAAGTTCCTCCATGTGTGTTTGCTTTGATCTTAAACCCAGACTATTCCCTCTTTACCAGATAGTGTGAGAAAGGAGATAGGGTCTAGGTATTTACTAGAGAGAAATAAAGTGTCTTTTGACCAGGAAAATGAAAACTGTTAAAATCAGAGAAACATTGTATCCTTCAAAATGCAGTGAAGAGTGCCCATGATTATATAAAAGGAAGCAAGGCTTTTGATCTAACTGGGAACTAGGAGATAATTTTCTATTGAATTTATATTAATATAGGGAGGCATAGTCAGCTTGATAACTTAATTTTAGTATCAGTGGAGTGTTTAACCATAAATGGGACATCTATATTACCAGTCCCCAAGGCTGGTGGACGATTGTGGAAGAGGGTCCCAAGAGATTGGAAGAGCTGAAAGTCTGGGAGGATCAGAATGGAATAGTGTTTTCTGAACACGACAGAAGCACTGCACTTATGAACCCTTAACAACTGTGGTTGCCTGCGTAAAATCAAGCCAGTCAACATTCTAGTGAGAAGCAGGAATGATTCATGAACCTCTACCCTAATTGTGGCACTAAGTATAGTTGAGGACTTTGGGGTAGAGAGAGTCAGTTTTCATTAAATTGATAGTTACTGGTAGGTTGACCACACTCCAGTGAATTATCCCACACTCGGGAGTATGTGGCCAGCACAAACTGGTCTCAGTGGATTGGTAAAAAAAAAATGTCATGCAAACTGTTTCTTCTACTTTCAGCATTCTTTAGCTATTAGTAGCCTTTTGTGTAGGGTTTAAGATCTTGAAAGAGAGCAAGGAAGAATATATGGGGGTGGTTAGAGAGAGGAAAGGGAACAGGGGCATGTGAAGAAAAGGGACATGGAGAAATGATGTGATTATATTATAATCTCGAAAAAGAGAAAAAAATCAGGCATGAAGTTGGATGGGGTCGGAGATAGGGATGGATGTGAGAGGAGTTAAGGGAATGAATGAGGAGTGAATTTGGTCAAAGTACATTGTTGGAAATTCTCAAAGAATTAGTAAGCATTTTAAAAGTTTATAATATATATTCTGTAGACTTCTGTGCATATTTCAGAAATACTGTGCATTTCTTATATTGTTTAATGTCATAATTAGGAAATAGAGAGAATTTACATTACAAATAACATAAAAATATATGACTGAATTGTATCATTATTGATGAGTTCCATGGATATCACAGACAGAGCCAAGTCACCTTGGTTTTGGAAAGAAGTCATATTTGGGGAGCTTACCTAAGTACGAATTTCTCTATGTTTCACACTTAAAACATAATATAATGGAAGTTGGCTTGATGAGAATCTGCCTATGATGCACTATGTTAATAGAGAGCATTGAAGTCTCAGTGGCTGGAACTAATGTATGCCAGGTCCACTTTTGTTGAAATGTGGTCCTGGATCCGTGCTGTCACTGTGACTCTTTCTTGTGGCACAGTGGTGGAGGAAATACAGGGCACTTGTGGTTGTCAGCTTGGGTGATTAATGGTACAGGCTTGAGGGGGCACGGGTCATTTTGGTTAAAGTTCAGCCACCAGAACTGCTCAGAATCAGTCTCAGCTTAAAACAAAACAAAAAAACCTGCCAAGCTTTCCAGGTACCTGGCGGGGAAAACCCAGCGGGAGCGGCACAGCATTGCCCTGAGACAGAGGGAGTCAGAGAAGGACTTTTCTAGTTTTCGCTCTGAAACAAATGCAAGCAGCCCCACCAGTTCAGGAGTTAGGATATTTGAATACTTTAAGATGATAATATAAGCGAAGATTCACTGAAGAGCCAAGGACACTGCCTTCCAGGAAAAAAGCTATCAATTGTGGTGGCAGACGGGATAACTCAGCTAGGTCTGAAACATAGCTGAGTATTCTAAATCCATGCTGTCAGAGAAAGCACAGGAAATCAGTCATAAAGAGGTACAAAATCTGCCTAGAGATGGAGAGTAAAGGCGAAGAGCTCCATGCTGCTTCACCCATGAGACGACTTTGTTTGAGCCACACAGTTTCAGAGAGGATGGAGAGGGAATAGAAGAGAAGAAGAAGGTGAGAGAGGACAGGAGCAAAGGAGAGAAAGAGAAAGAGATAAAGGGAGGAAAGGAGAGACAGAGTGAGAGAAAGAGGGACATACTTAGAATAGATGACTTTACTATCATGCTCATTCCTCTCCCAGGTGATCACTTGTTTGTGGATTTAATCCTAAAATAATTTCATTTGTTCCCTCTGATCGTGAGCGATAGGTTATGTCTGTCGTTGGACACCAGTTCACAGGTGCGGTATCCCTGTGCAAGATTTTGATATTATCAATCAAGAGCAATGTTTTGGGTTTTGTTGCCTGACAAGCACATTGGAGGAACTGTATTGCAGAAATGGAACCATATGCTAAGGCTGAGAGGCCTGCCTAGGTACACGCCTTTACAGTAATCTACCAAGTTGGTCAAAACCATTACCATGAGACCAGTAATTTCCTATGCTGAAGCTCATAGATACAATGTACTAATGGATGAAGATACATTGGATGTGGCTTGCTAATTATTACTCAGACTTGTGCACATCTGTCATTTCCACATATTAAAATTTAGATGCATTTAAAAAGCTTCAACTTAAGAAGAGGAAATTAATTAAAGCAGAACCCGGCCTAAGCCTGCATGTAGACATCTGTCTATAAGGCAAATTTCCATGGGTCATTTAAGAATGATTGCTTTGTCAATTTTTTCTTCAATCTAAATTTGCTTTACTTAATATATATATATATATATATATATATATATATATATATATTACAGAACATTTTAGTGTATGCCTTTGGGTAAGGTAATCTGTTCTTCCTTTAGTGGCAATCCATCTTTGTAGATTTCCCCAGTTCCAGAAATGTCAAGTGAAACATGATGAATAAGTTTGACTGTGGAATAAGACAAGTGGCTCAGGCATACAGAAAAATATGTTTCTCAAAACATGCTGGGAATTTATCTACTTATGTGTTGTTTTCTTTTCTGAGTTTTTAAATTGCTGGTCTCTATGAATTTTACTTAATTGTTTAGTTTATTCACTATGATGGGAGAGCCTGCATGCAAAAACTTTACATTTGTAAAGTTTATAGGAGAAATATTAACCTGAAATGCATTTGGATGTTATCTAATGCCAGAGATGAAATAATTACAAAAAAGAGAAAGAGCAAACAGTGTGTTAAAGTCATAGGCTAAAGCAAATGGAGTTGGTATTGAAAACATTGAAGGAGAGCACCAGGCACTAGCCAGTGATGACAGTGAGAGACATTCAGAGCTTTGACATTCTGGGGTGACCCTCAGTGATGCTGCATTCACTCTGATTATATGCAGACCCATAGTAAATGCACGATGTTTCTCATGCAACATTTATCACACTCGTGAAGGTTTTTTTTCTTTAAGGGTTAAAACGCAGTGGAGAAGCTTTTTGTCCTGAGCTGCATTATTTCTAGTGACTAGAGGTCATCCTTCCAGTCTCCTCAGGAAAGTGCAACCAGGGAAAGACGAAAGGATTGTGAAGGTCACAGCTACCTCAGCTTCCAGATTCAGTTCCCAGAGCTTTACTTCCATATCTTCTATCGAGTGTGACTAACGTTTTCTAACATTTACAAGAAAACGCAAAATCAATCTAGACGTCACTAGAGAGGTTTCCTGAGAGGATGTACTTAGACTTCCTGGCATGCATAATCTATTAACGTTTGACCTATTCATTTGAAGTTAAATTTAGCATGTAACTCCTTGCTCCTGTTTTACGTGTTGGAGATTTTGCACTCTACTTATTATGACCATTTTCATTCTCATTCCTTTTGCTCAGATGTCTAAGAGTGTAATTTATGACTTCAAACTAGAATATTGGAGACAGATGATGACTATAAGGGCCCTTTAAGGACCTATTTTTGAGGAAGTTCATAAATATGGTCTGGGGTATTTCTCTATATCTATCTATCTATCTATCTATCTATCTATCTGTCTGTCTGTCTGTCTGTCTATCTATGTGTGTGTCTCTGTGTGTATACATATGTATTTATACATATATATGTGTGTGCAGTACAGTATGTAGTAAAGGAGATTTTTAGTTTAAAAATTGCATATGCAGTTTTTGCTTTTTTAAATTTAGCTTTATCATGAATCCTTGTATGGTGCTGCTATGAAAATGTAAACTTTGGAATTTCTCTTAAACTTAGAAAATTTATACTTATGTGTATACACATAGATTCATATAATAGCAATCAGTAAAAAAAAAAAAAGGCCATGAATTTGAAAGATAGTAGGGAACATAGGTATATGGGGGGAAAGGGTAGGGGGGAATTCTGTAATTATAATTTCAAAATAAAAATAAATAAATTGAAAAAATATACAGCAGATCTGTCTATATGTCAAGTAGAGAGAAAATGTTTATTAAATGCTAAGTTTTATACTTAAAACTCAGTAAACCTAGTAATTGTAGCAAGTTGAAAGGACAACTGGAAATACCCATCAGTTCATCTTTTTATAGGTTCCATCCATGCTTAGAAATTATATTCGTTGTAAAACAAAGGATGACTAGACTGCTACTCACAACTCCAGGGATGCTACCTAGAAAACAGGACCCCAAAAAGACACAGGGATTGCCCAATGACAGAGAAATGGATGAGATCTACATGAGCAAACTGGACGTGAAGGGGGGTAATGAAGGGCAAGGGTCGAGGGAAAGAGAGCTTAAGGGAGCGGGAGATGCCAGCTGTATCAAGAACCGAGAGGGAGAACAAGGAATAGGAGACCATGGTAAATGAAGACCACATGAGAATAGGAAGAAGCAAAGTGCTAGAGAGGTCCCCAGAAATCCACAAAGATACCTCCACAATAGACTACTGGCAATGGTCGAGAGAAAGTCCAAACTGACCTACTCTGGTGATAGGATGGCCAAACACCCTAACTGTCATGCTAGAAATCTCATCCAATGACTGATGGAAGCGGATGCAGAGGTCCATGGCCAGGCCCCAGGTGGAGCTCCAGGAATCCAAATGGCGAGAAAGAGGAGGGATTTTATGAGCTAGAATTGTTGAGACCAAGATTGCAAAAAGCACAGGGACAGATAGCCAAACTAGTGGAAACACATGAACTATGAACCAATAGCTGAGGAGCCCCCAACTGGATCAGGCCCTCTGGATAAGAGAGACAGTTGATTAGCTTGAACTGCTTGGGAGGCCCCCAGGCAGTGGGATCAGGACCTATTATGGTACAATAATAAAGCAAAAATGAACCCAGACGTGTTGTATTTTTTCCAGACTTGATTGAAGTACTATCAGTTAACTATATTTTGTATTTAAATAGTAAGGACAAAAGCCTGCTGGCTGGAGTAGCTTTCCACTGCTATAATAATAATAAGGTCTGATTACTATATGCTCCCCTCAGTCCATTTATATTGCCACAAACATATAACTTACTGTTTAAATCCTCTGAGTATTTTCCAGACCATTAAGAGTGTTTGTTAATTAATTTTAAGAAACCAACAGTAAATATACCTCCTTCCATTTTTTTAATCTTTTATTCTTTCAGCTTAAATAACCCACAAATAATCTGTGTGACAATATAATTAAGTATTAAGAAAACATAATGATGCACTTTCAGTTTATATTAGCTATAGTTTCTTCTATAGTTGGTAGTAAAACTGTTTCATATTTTCCAAGAGCTACTGTTTTCCTTATACAGTAAGGAAGATAACTGCAAGCTTTAAATTCTTTTTCATTAATTTTGTGGTACTCTAGAGTGAAACAGAGAGAAGCAGGTGAAGTTTAATGCAACTGAATTTTCATGCTACACCAGAAAGATAAAAATGGTATAGCTTCTTGCTTTTTAAAGCCAAGTATTGAGTAAATAATTGAAAAGCTCATGTTGTTTAAATGTGCACATGGTACTCAGTAAACGCACACAGACGTTAGGTTCTGAGGATGGAAATGTGTAAAAGATGCTTTGTCCCCTCATAAAGCTACTTCTTATGGTTTTCACAAGCAAATTAAACCAAAGGGGAAAAAAAGAAGAAAAGAAAAAAGAGGAAAGTAATTGAAATATCATGTTCAAGGTACTGGCCCTCAACCCTTAAAAACCCTTTAGTCTACAATTTGCAGTATATTTGACCAGAGGCTTCTGGGCCTCTGTGATAAATTTAATTAATTAGCTGTCATTAGATTTTCAAGTGTTCTTTGTCCTTTTATGTGTAGCAACTTTTTGTAAGTAGGATAGCTGGAGGGATAGGGATAGAGTGGAGAGATCTACATAGAATCTCCCTGTGAATTTCCCACCTCTTTATCTGCATTCCTTCTCACCTTTTGTATACTTTCCTAAAACCTATATGAACGAACTAGAGTGTCATCTAAGAAAAGACACAGGGTTTTAGCAGACACCATTCTTTGCTTGTAACCACTTCTCTCCTTTTGTCTTCCCCAAAGCTTCCTTGGGCATGGAATACATTCCCCATCCTATCGACTTTGGGTTTGGCCATGGAACTTGTATAATTTTGTGGGATGAGAAGAGAACTTGATTCTATGCCAACTTTGTCCCAAAAGGTTTTCTTGTACCTGCTTCATTTCTAGTATTCGTGCACTCCCCAATTGGGAGGGTGGAGCATATGGCTGGTAACCATAGTTACTCATGATGAGACATAAGGAGCAAACCAAACCACCCCACAGTCTAAACTGAAGGCCACTTTCATTCAGCCAGTCTCAAGCTAGCCTTGAAGAGACCAAGATAATTCATCACTTTATGTGCAAGAAAAAAGTCACTAAGCCACTATGATTTTGTTGTCATTTGTTATGCAGAATAATTTCAAAGAAGTAAGACCTAGATGACACATAGGGCCAAGAATCTTAGATTAGTTAGTGTTGAGAGATAGAGTTTGGATGAACTTTCTTTCAATCCAGGTATTTTCAGACCCTTGCTGAGGTTGTACTGTGATGGAAACAAGTGTATGGCAGAAAAGTACCTAAAGTTAATCATTAGTCTTTAGAAAATAGATGTTTTTTGATGTTGCTATCTGAACTAGATATTAAGTTAAAATCATGTGTGACTAACTCTTCTTCCACTCATGATTTTCATCACTTCCTCTTAAGGATGATTGCTTTTCCATATTTGAAAACGGATAACACAATGTTGAGATTTGAATTTGAACATCTTTGGGTAAATAAGTTCCACCTTTAAGCAAATGGACCTATTTTGTACATGACTGGAGATGGACCCAGCGAAAATAAGAAGGAAGAATGAAGTCTTTGAGTAACTTGGACCAGTCTTTAGCTGGAGGAAGATCAGTCACAGTCTCATTTTGTTTTTTTCTCATTTCTGTAGTTTACTCTTAAAAGTCAGAGGCCCGGATTTCCTGCTCAGAATCTCCGGAGCTCTCTGGCTTTGGCAGTTCCATGTATCAGCCTTATGAATGTATCAAAGGGAAAAAGGAACCTCAAACCACACTCTCTTCCATCATCCTGTGTTGCAAACAACTTGCCTCTTGTATGTCCCTATTCCACCCTTGACTTCTGCCTTTCTTTGACCCTGCAATGTGCCATTCATAAGCCCACCTTATTTCACCTCTAGAATTCTCAAACATGTCTACTTTCCAAATCTATTTACTGTCCTTACCTCTGCTGCTGGCCGGCCACCATCTACAATGGACTATCCCAAGTGGCTTTCGGTTCTTTCCACTTGAGTTTGGCTCCTCCTTTCTCATACTCACACAGAGTGAGAATGATCACTCATCTTTCTTCAGGCTGCCCTAACTGTTGTTGATAAATCTAATTATTACAAAGAACTATAATGCTGTGTAGCTAGAGTTTTCCTGCCTGGCCCACAGTCAGGACAAATCTCTCTCACCCGCCAGTCCCACAGCCGCTCAGACCTGATCAAGTAAACACAGAGACTTATATTGTTTACAAACTGTATGGCCGTGGCAGGCTTCTTGCTAACTGTTCTTACAGCTTAAATTAATCCATTTCTATTAATCTATACCTTGCCACATGGCTTGTGGCTTACCGGCATCTTCACATGCTGTTTCTCATCATGGCGGCTGGCAGTGTCTCTCCGACTCAGCCTTCCACTTCCCAGCTTTTTTCTCCTCCTTGTCCCGCCTATACTTCCTGCCTAGCCAATGGCCAATCAGTGTTTTATTTATTGACCAATCAGCAACACATTTGCCATACAGACCATCCCACAGCAATGCTGTCCATGACTTGACCCCATAATAATTACCACTTTTTTTTTGCTCATTTACAATAATCCCACAGTGCAAGGAAGCACTTATAAATGTAAAGTATCTTGAAGCTTTGCTGTCAGGAGAGTTCACATGACACCTTTTCTGACCAATTGATGTATGCACTGCCAAAGAGCAAAATAGTTCCATATTCTGATGAAAGGACCACATGTGCCTTCTTGCTTTGGCGTATGATGTGCTTGACCTAGCATGGCATTACAAAGTCCAATCCCATTGATCATACTAGGGAGGCATCTCAAGGAACTGCCTAAATATATTCTAAGATTCTTTTGTCTGAGTCTTGACTAATTTCCAAGCTTCTTCTATCCTACTGGAGATGTACTAGCATAGAGTCTATGTTAAACACTAAGCAATTATCATTAAGTTAATGATGTTTTGTTTCTTCCTGTTATTTAATAATCTATTGTTATTATAAGTCCTAAATTGAATTTGTTTTCTACTTCCTAGGATGTAGCAGTAGGAAAATGGTGGATATCACAGTGCCAAGATTGACTTTTGTGAGCTCTTGGAGATTTTAAACAGCAGATGGGAATCTGTTCCTTTAGGTGACTGTTTTTAAATGTACAGGTGAATTCTCAGTATCTATCTACTTTACTACCCCTCAAACAAATATACAAATAACTCTCTCCCCAAATCAGAATGCTAATTTCAAGAGATCTTCTGTTCTTTTGAGTAGACTAATCCAGTATGTTAGTGATTGTTGTTTACACAGATGTTCAGAGTTGGCCCTTCTGAATTTTAGTATGTCTAACTAAATATGCTAAATCTCTTGTTCTTTATTTATAACATGTCAAAGATAATTTGTCAACCTTGTCTTATGACATAACTACCCTTGCATTCTTTCTGTAGGTAGAAATTAAATTTCTTGTGGGACAGTGTCTCTATTATCAGAATGAGTGGTCTATGTAAATGAATATGTAAAATTGAACTCCTGACTGAAAATTTCTTCTTTCTCTGAAATCCTGATGAAATCAATGCCTTTCAACAATCCCTATTTTATTTGTATATAGAGTATGAAGCTGTCTCAGACTGGCCTTTCTAATTTGCTTAAACTTGTATCCCTATTTTACCATCTTAATTTTTTGATTTCTTTATTTCTGATTTTTCTACTCACACCTTTCAACTCTCTCAGTCCTGTCCCATTCTGTGTCCTGAATACTTCTCTTCCTCACCCCACAAAACCTGTAAACTCCTAAAATGGTGCATATTCTGTCTTTTTTTCTAACTAACTTATGGATCAAATAAGATTTCATTTCTAGTTAGCTCAGGTATGAGACAAATATGAATAAATTTCCATTACAATTTGACCATGGAATTTCTACTATCACCCAGACTCCTTAGAATATTCATACACAAACTCATAAGCATTGAAAATCAGGTTAAACAAATAAGCAAGTTTGTAATTTTCACACGGAGTGTATATTATAAAAATGCAAATTGATTTGGACTATTTAAAAGTTATAATAAAGTGTTACTAAAGGAAGATATTTTGAAAGACAATCACCAATTCTTCCTGAGAAAGGTGAACTTCGTTCAACACCAAATTCTTTCTATCTTTTTTTTTTTTTTTATTTTGCAATACAATTCAGTTCTTCATATCAGCCATGGATTCCCTTGTTTTCCCCCCTCCTGCCCCCCTCACCTTCCTCCCAGCCCACCCCCCATTCCCACCTCCTCCAGGGCAAAGCCTCCCCTGAGGACTGAGATCAACCTGGTAGACTCAGTCCAGGCAGGTCCAGTCCCCTCCTCCCAGGCCGAGCCAAGCGACCCTGCATAGGCCCCAGGTTTCAAACAGCCATCTAATGCAATGAGCACAGGACCCGGACCCACTGCCTGGATGCCTCCCAAACAGATCAAGCCAATCAACTGTCTCACCCATTCGGAGGGCCTGATCCAGTTGGGGACCCCTCAGCCATTGGTTCATAGTTCATGTGTTTCCATTCATTTGGCTATTTGTCCCTGTGCTTTATCCAACCTTGGTTTCAACAATTCTCGCTCCATAAACCCTCCTCTTTCTCGCTAATTGGACTCCCAGAGCTCCACCCGGGGTCTAGCCATGAATCTCTTTGCAATAATTATCTTGTGACCAAAGTCACATATTTTAACTTAATTAATTGAACCAGAATTCATTCATATAAAACACTAAGGGGACTGTGCATACATTTATAATTTACCTCAGGTAGCAGGTACAACATCAAATGTTCATGATAAACTAATATTACTTTATTATGGTAAAGTTCATCATTTTAAGAAAAATAATAGGTTATGGTGTTGGAAACTTTAGAGGCTTTCTTTAGATCTGTGGTTCCCCACCTGTGGGGCATGACTCCTTTGGGAGTTTCATATCAATATTCTGCATATCATATATATGTATGTATATATAATGATCTGTAACTAGATCGTATTTTCTATAACTAGCAAAATTATAGTTATGAAGTAGCAATAAAATAACTATGGCTGTGGGTCAACACAACATGAAGGACTGTATTAAAGGGTCATAACATTAGGAAGGTTGAGAACAACAGCTTTAGATAATAGACACTTTGTAGAAATCATCTTATAAGAAGAAAATAATATTCTATTTCTATCTAGCTACATAGATAAGCAGAAGCTCATACTTATCTTTCAGTGTATCTTACTGAGAGAGGTATTGAAACTTTTACAAATTTTATAGAGCAAATGGTTTAATTCTGGGTGATTAGAATGCACTCAAATTATAGACTTGGGTAAGCACTCTTTCCTATTGACCTACAGCTGCCAGGAGCCAGGAGGTAGGGTCACAAGGTAATGGAAACCAGGCTGTAACACTATGGAATTGGCTACAGTTCTTGATGGGGAGTAATTACTATAATGTTTTCCTGGAAGCAATTTTGTAATACATTATCAACGCATACAGCTCTCAATGTCTCAGTTTATGTTCTAAATATATATTAAATAAATAGTATGAAAAAGTTCTCCACGTATGTATATCTATGCATTATGCCAGCATTTAAAATTACCATGTACACAAATTTAAATATTTTTTCAATATATTTTAAGTATTTAAATATACAGATACAGAAAAATTCCATGGTGCATATGATGACTATTGACATTTAAGTAACAGGAAACTATTACACATTATGTAGCAGATATCACTGATTTACTGAATATTTTCCTTCAATAGCTTCATTTTGCAAGAATTAGTGCTTTAAAATCAATAATTAATATGCTGAATGAATTTTTGAACAATCTAACAACAACGTTTTTATGCACGCATTACATGCATGTCCCCTCAGAACACTTACCTTTGGTAAGGAAGCCCGGGATCCAGAACTCTGTGTGGTCATAGTAAGCACAGTGGTGATGCCCAAAGCTACCCTAGCTGGGGCTGCATCCATGTTAATCCAGAATGAGACCCAAGATAGAATAACAATCAGAAGGCTGGGAATGTACATCTGGATCAAGTAGTAGCCCATTTGCCGCTCAAGATGGAACCGCACTTCTATGCATGTAAACTTCCCTAGTTGTTCATAAAAAAAAAAAAGCCACAACAATTAAAAGTCAAGTTTTGTTCTGCCATCGAATATGACTTAATTTTCATAATAATTTTACTGTAAGAATTTCTACTAAAATGAAGAGACACATTCAAATTGGGTTTTGTCTTTTAGATATTTTTTTTTCAGGCTTGCATCTGGAAACAGTGTGACAAGGGAGTGAACTTTTCCAGGAAATAGTACGTAATTCTATTTTCATGTTCAAATAGCTTTTCATACTTGCCAAAGTCCTCACAGATTTATTTTTTCGGTTTCTAACACTTGTCTGGAGGTGTATAGAACAATGCGTGTTTAGTATGCAAAGGTTATCTATACTTTCTGTTTCTGGAGCTTCCGTATACTTATTTAGTCAGCTGCTATTTGGTTCAGAGATCTTTACATTTCCTTTAAGTGTTAAGAGATAAATGCAAATGGAGATGAGTGGTTTCATAAACAATACTACAAAAAACTAAATATATATTATTTTCCATCAATAACTTTTGAGATAATCTTAGAACACATTGAAAAATAAATGAGTTATATTCATTGTATAAATGTATGCCTTTGCAACTCTGTTATATACCTCTGTTTCTGCAAATACAGGTTATGAATGTTTGACTCAACATTACATTAATATTTCTATCTATCCATTGGTTTTACTTCTGTTCATTTATTTTGACTGCTTTGTTATCAATTCTCCAAATAAATGGTCATCTAAGTGATTTGATTCTTGGTTTTATTGTCTGTTATTTTGAGTATGGTGATGTCAGAAAGTTCATATGCTCCTTAAGTATCATTCTCTGATATGACCACAGGAAAAAGATATTAAAGACCATGACTGGGAAAACTGCTGATGTGTGGTGAGGGGAGTGTCCCACGCAGAGCTCCTGTTAATGTAATGAGCTCATAAGTGATGGTAGAAATGCACAAAGGGTACAGCTTCTGGAGGAGAAGAGAAGTGATGTCAGAACTTTAACATTTCAATAACAGCTTGCAAGCTCTGGGACAGAGGAGTCCACTTTTTAATATGTAGCAGTCAGAACTTGTGCAACCCATACATGATCCTTTAGTCAACTTATCGATGGAATGATTAAAGATTCCTGCTGTATCTGAAAATATTTTGATTTTTAAAGCATTATTAAGTATAAAATTTAAAATACTTGCTATAAAGAAAATGAAATAGAGCAAGATTAATTGAGGTATTTCTATACCAATATTAATCCAATAAGTAATCTTACGACAAAAGTGAAAGTCACTTGCTTAGCATTTGTTCTCCAGGTTTCATATAATTCTCAAGGAAAACACAAGCTTTCACTGGGTATTTATTTTAAAAGCACTTTATAAATATATCTAGGCTGGAAAATGAAGTCATACACATGCAAGTATTACGATTGTACTTAAAGGCACATATAAATATATATGTAGGTATGTGTACTATTTCTGCGTTTGTGTACATGTGCGTTTTTATGTGGTTGTGAAAGAAAAAATGTAATGTTGGGCCACAGTGAAGAGAGGAAACTCACTCACGCAGAACAAAATGGACACGTTTAGCAATAGCAGGAAAAGAGGAAGAGGAAGATTTTAGAGGAATTCACATGAAACTGATCACAGGATCCTGAAGTAGGTAAACGTTTAGATTTGTGCAATTTAGGTTTTGTTGTTGCTGTAGTTTTTGCTTTTTTGGTTTGATTATTTTGATATAGTCTCACTATGTAGACCTGATTGCTGATTGGCTTGGGACTTGCTATTTAGACCAGGCTGGCCTGGAAGTCATGGGGATCACCTTGCCTTTGCCTACCAAGTGTTGAGATTCAAGGCATGTGCCATCACCTCCAGCTATGCAATTCATCTATATCGAAAGAATGAATAACTTCAATAATTTTATTTCCTTGGAAAACTGGACATTTATAACTGAGGATTTTTGCATATCCTTTTTTTCTTTTACTTGCAGAGGGAATGTGCGATACATGAGCTTACATTGGAAAACAATTAAAATAGAAGTCTTGTATGTTGGGGGCATAATATAAAAGGGAGTTTAAAGTTTGATACAAATTAGTCACATCTGTCAATGAAGACATTACCAGATGTTTTTTTTATCATTTTGAGCAGTGATACTTTGGGCATATTTTCATCTTTTATATTATACAAATATTAGACAACTAAGTCTTCTAGAAAACTCCTACCCAGTTAATTGTTTGACGTAAGCACTCATAAATGTGAGCTGAAATATAAAAGTATGTGAATGTACTTTCTGCTAAGATGAGTCTCCTGACCCTGTATCATCAAAATTCTCCCCCAGATGATGTCTACAGAGTCATCTATGTTCTATGTTGAATGTGTCCTTCTAAAAATCACATCCTTGGAGAATCTGTGAGTTTAACTTTATTTACAAAAATTGACTTGAAGATATAATCAAGTTAAAATGAATTCTTTATCTGTATTAATGGGACCCTATTCTAATATCACCAATGTCCTTGTAGGATGAGAGATATTTGGCTGCAGAGACAGGGATGCATGCAGAGTTCAGCATGTGATTATGGAGAAAGAGACTAAAGTGATGTATTTGTAAGTCAACTAATGCCAAGAGCTGTCAAAAATAGGAAACTAAGAAAATGTCAGGGAAGGAACATTCCTTGGAGCCTCCAGAGTAAACATATCTTTTCTGATACCTGTTTTTTTTTTATATTTAGCTTCTAGAGCTTTGCAAGAATAAAATTCTGTTGCTTTAATCTATGAAATTTATGGTAGTCTGTGATTACAGTCTGAGAAAACTAATGTACTGCCATATACTACCTCTAGAAATCTTTTCAATATATCCTAAAAGAAGTTATCAGTTTCTCTGTCCTTAGAGAAATGGGCAAGGGCACCGCCATTGGCTTGCCAGTTCTTTAATTTTATGCTTAGATGTTCACCTTGAACTTGCTCATAAGTTAGATGACATCTTCATCTGTGAGTTGAAAATGGTAATTAAAAACTTAGATATTCTGAGTTAGTAAAGAAGATAAGGGAGACTGGGGACTATGTGGAAGGAAAACAGAGCTCCCAATTCTGGGAAATGCCGAGGTCACAATGAATCCTACTTTACCATAATAACATAGAAAGAGTAACAGCTGATATTAGCATGCTGGCATCAGGCCATATACACCTCTCTCTAGGGGGAAGCTTGGCTTGTGGGGTAGATTCATGGCATTTATAGTTGGAATATGTTTATAGGAATAGCCTGCAACAGTTAGAAGTGAATAGACTTCATAAGGGTACAAACACCACATTGAGTTTGTTAACCCTCAGTGCTAGTTGTTAAATATGGTATCTACTCAAGACACAAGGTTCCTCTATCAGTCCAAGAAGTAACTGAAAATGGAAATTAATAAAAATATTAGAATAAATAGAAAATAGAAAAAACATTTTGGAATGCCTGAAAATATGGCAAATGATATCATTATTTAAAGCAAGTCCTTTTGTTAACATATACGGTATTTACTTCCAAAAACAGTTTAATTTATTTTCCTATAGAAGTAAAGAAACATGTTTAGAAACATGAAATTACCCATATACATGTGGCTCCATAAAGAATTTTCAAGTGAGCATCAAGCATTTCTTTGGACTCATACAAATCAAATACGACAAGAATCAGTGAGTGAAAGCATACATAAATTTTGAAATTGTCAATTTGTACTCCATGAGCTAAAGAAGTTAAAATTAACACAATATCATAATTTTAACAATCTGTATATTGTAAGATCAGAAATCATAATCATAGAGAAAAATACTCAGTCCCTACCTGTATTGTAGTGTTTAGTGCAGTATCGCAAATCTTTTTCTTCTTTCAACAGAAATTGAGGCAAAGTGAGTCCTTCGGCCACTTGTACTGGTGCCTCATCTTGCCATTCAAAAATGAGATCATTCATTGTGTACCCAACTAGACAAAATGTTATAGAAATGTTTGTAGCCAAAGGAAGACATTCAAATAGAGACAATAAGAACTTTCCTGCATAGTCACATGGAATGAAAGGCTCATTAAAACCTAGTCTATCAACTGAATAGTGTATTTCAGATTCCACTTCCCAAAGTCTATCAACAGTGATGTAAGAAAATGAAGTCCACTTGGAAGAACACAACATGGATGCTAGAATTTGTTCTCTCATGAGTATGGAAAGCTCTTGGATTAATTCAGCAATTTTTTACATTAGTCCACAACCTTTAATTTCCAGGACTACTCAATAAAACCAAATAGTCCCTGTTTAGAAAGTGAATTAAAGTATAAATATCTCTGGGGGAAACTATTAATGCCTGATGCCTTTCTTGCTTTAATCATCTCAGCTTATATAATCTGCTTCTGGGTCCCAAGTCCCAACATGGACAAAATAATTTGAAAATACAAGCTTGTTCTATTCGATAAAACATACACTTCGAGTAGTTTGACACATGGTTATGAGCTCAGTATAGACTTACAAATGAGTTTTTCAATAAGTCACAAGTGTTTATTAAGTTAAAGTATCAGATTTTGCTTTGGAGGGGCTTAATATAAGCAGAATTTTATCTTTTCCCAGCTGAATGAAAATTATGGAAATGTATGCTTCAGTGTTATTTGTCGTGGCAGAATCTAAGTGGATGTGAAGAGGACTATTTCTGTTCTCATCAGTCAATTCCATAGATTTAGAAGGAGAAAGGAAACATGATGTGACTCCTGAATTAAGTCAACTGGTTAAACCCGTAAGTTATTCCTATCTCTGAAGCTGTGTACAGGGGTGTTTCTAGAAAATATTCATGCAGTGATTTGGCACAGCTTTTGTGTAAGTTAGACAATGGGTAAGAGGTGAGCTCATCACTCTCTACTCTCTTTTAGAATCTTCCAGAGATAGTGGAATCTGGTCTAATTGCAGAGGCCATCGGGCGTGTGCTCTATGGGTAGAGGTGACCATGGTGACAAGTGTCAGTGATCAAATCTGCTTAGATGCCCTAGGATTTGGCTAACAAGTTTTCACAGGCACCATCAGTGTCTCGAGTCTCGGTTCATTATGGAGCAAGAAATATTTGGTAGCATCTGTATGGTCTTACAGATTGAAAGATGTCATGTCTGAATTTTGGTTCAAAAATAGATATTTAACTACAAGTGGTTCTCAACTTTCATAATACTAGAACCCTTTATTACAGTTCCTCATGTTTTTGACTTCAATCATAAAATTATTTTCATTGCTACTTCATAACTGTAATTTTACTATTATTATGAATCACAATGCATATCTGACACACAGGATATCTGATATACAACCTCAAAAGTGTCACTACCAACCAGTTGAGAACCACTGCTCCAGACCTAATGGTTGGTTTATTTATCCTAGAATATCTTTCAGTGAAACATGAAATTAATAATGATTGGATTGGTAATAAAATAATGATTCACTCTTTTTGTTGCTGTTTTGTTTTGTTTTGTTTTCGAGACAGGGTTTCTCTAGGTAGTTCTGGCTGTCCTGGAACTCACTTTGTAGACCAGGATGGCCTCGAATTCACAGAGATCAGCCTGCCTCTGCCTCCCTGAGTGCTGGGATTAAAGGCATGTGTCACCACAGCCAAGCAAGAATGATGCACTCTTATTCATAAATCCCTTAATATGTGCATTATAGATCACACTCTGCTTAAAGACAACACAGATGCACATTTCTCAGTGATCTAAAGACAGTAAGAGAAGCTCCAATTTTACCTGCTGTCAGATGAGACATGTATCTTACAATTCATACAAAGAATCACATAAGACAAAGTGCCCCAATTTAGATAGATGAATGAAAAGATAAGCTAAACCTTTTCTGTTTTGACATAATAAAGGCTTCATAAAATCTTCTGGAAACGGAAACTAGCTGTCTGAAGTTCCATTGAAGCCAAGCTCTAATTTTTCTCTCATCCAGTTTATAGGAGCACATATAGCTTGTTATGTGGTGAAGAACTATTCACATCAAGTGATGATGAATGGACATTTTACAGCCATATTACTGTATTTATTTACAACTCACAGCAGGTTTAAGCTTGAAAGTGGATGATGGTAAATAATAAGATGATCCTGTTTAAAGAACATTTCCTTTATTCTGAGTAACATGTCTTTGAAGGAAACTTAATGGCATTATTGCCTCAGTAAACCTTCAAACAAACTTTAATAGATTCTCTTCCACAGGGTTCAAATTGTTTTTATATTCTTTTCTTTTGGCTAACAAATTTTTATAGAAGCTTAAGAATATTAAGGAAAACAGATTGGGTAATGAGAGCAAGGTGATAAACTTATTTGCCTTATATTGCATAATAATATCACAACGAAAAAATAATTTACACAATGAACAAAGATTTTAACCTGAACATGTCCAACAACTTCATTTGAAGACTATGGTGAAACCTGTAAACGGATGTCTCAATTCTTGCTTTTCAACAAGTATTTATTGAGTACCAACTGTCAGTCAGTCATTGTGCTCCATTTGAGTTGGACCTTGATAGCAAAGAATGGCCCCCAAATGAAGAACACAAAAGAAAGAGAACTTAAGGGAAATGGAAAAGCAAGTTTGTTTGAAATAAATTAAAACACCCTTGGCTTGTAATAGATATTAGTAATAGCTCTTTTCATTCAAATCTAGTTTGCATAAAGAAGTATGTGAAATGGACAGACAAATCAATACATGTTTATGTCAGGTTAGATTCTGAGTTGAAAAACTGACTTTTTAAAAATACCTATAAGTAACATTAGGTAATTGGTATCTTTTGAGAAATGAAGTGAATTTACAAAATAGTGCTTTATACACATGATATCATGATTTGTATGAAAGGATCTGGCGGGTGTTGTGGTGATGTATTGTGTCCCCAATACATTGTCCACCCTAATAAAGTTTATCAGAAAAGCAGAACGAAGCCAACCATGTTCTCATCACTTGGAGATCCTAAGCCAAAGAGACCTACTTCTTTTATACCCACACCTATATGCCTTCCTGTTTTGCCATCTCATTTCCTCTCTCCTCCCTGCTACATCACTTCCTCTTCCTGCCCAGCTCTGTCACTTCCTGTCTGTCTGTACAGACCTCCAGACCTTTATGGTTAGTGCTGGGATTAAAGGTATGTACCACCATGCCTGGCTCTGTTCCCAGTGTGGCCTTGAACTCACAGAGATCCAGACAACTATCTGCCTCCTACATGATAGGATTAATGGCGTGTGCTACCATTGCCTGACCTCTATGTTTACTATAGTGGCTAGCTTTTTCCCATGATCCTCAGATAAACTTTATTAGGGTGCACAATATATTGGGGACATAATACATCACCACAACACCAGCCAGATCCTTTCATACAAATCACAAGGCTCAAATAACTTTCATGGTCATAATGACATATTATTTGTATTTTTCATTGTTCTAACATTTCCCCTGATGCTGAAACAGTGGTAGGTAATGTTTTAACACAATACAAGCAGTGGCACCAGGCTGTGCTGGAAGTTACTGTGTACCTAAGTGCCGTATCCCTTGGGAAAGAACGCCATGTTCATTTAACTATGCCCATGGCTGATGAAGTAGTAAATAATTTGTGGTCAAAGCAATGCTTCAAAGGTGTCCTTGATCCTCAGATTAGTAACAAGTACTAATCTACTAAAGTTTGATCTTTATGTAAATATCTTTGAACTCTGTGTGGCCAAGTTGGAATCCTGTACAGAGCACTCATCTGCATACTGTAAATATAAGGTTTCAAGGAACAGTGTTAGTGGATTAAGGGACAAACTGGACTAACTTTTTTTTCTTGATTTAGGTGGGTGCATATCATTTTTACTTGAAAAGTGAAATGATCTACTAATAGTGTTTCCTAGATACTTGACAGTCCACTTTTAAAAATATGAATGATATGGGTATATACCATGGGATGGAAACTGACAATAGCAGTTGTGAATAACAGATTCTGAAATTTCAAGCCAAAATTAGATGTTTGGAGAAATTATTTTCTGCAAAGCTACTTGAACAACCAAGAACCTGAGACTAGATAGCTCAGGGACTAGGTAAAATCAAATACTACTATTCTACTAAAAGAACATAGGAAAAAAAACTCCAATAAAACATTCTATTATACACATTATACTCATAGACCAGTGTCTTGCTCAGACATCATCAGAGAAGCTTCCTTATGTAACAGATGGGAACAAATGCAGAAACCCACAACCAGACATGATGCAGAAAGTAGAAGACAGTCAGGCCTAAACAGGATGTCTCTATCAAATCCCTCCCCTCAGGGCTCAGAGAACCCTGCGGAAGAGGAAGTGGAAAGAGTGTAAGAGCCAGAGGATACTGAGGACACCAAGAAAATAAGACCTTCTAAATCAGCATGATCGATGCACATACGAACTCACAGGGACTGAGGAAGCATGCACAAGATCTGCAGGGTGTGCACCAGATGGGGTCTTGGAGTTGAAGGGAGAAGTGGACACGTGTCCCACCCCTAACCCAGAAACTATCTCCAATTGATAATCACTTGCAAATAAAAAAAAAGTTTTCATCAAGTGATTCTCACTGGAGAAACAAACTACTCTTTCCTTTATTTTATTTATTTATTTATTGAGGCAGGTTCTCACAGTGTAGACTAGGCTGGCCTTGAACTCACAGAGTTCCTGGGATCAAAAGCACATGCCACCATGCTGGCCAAGCTCTGGATCTTTAACACATGGATTGACAAACCACTCTTAAGGGTGGGCTGCATGCCCAGCAGTAGATGACCAACAGACAATGAACTCAACGGGGCATCATTGGAGGTTCCTTGTTTCATAATGTATCATGGCTGTTTTTGGCTTTTTTTTTTTTTTGTTGGTTTGTTGGTTTTTGTGTTTTCTCTCTCACTCTCTTTTTACCCTACAGGAGAATATATATGTGTGTGTGTGTGTGTGTGTGTGTGTGTGTGTGTGTGTGTGTGTGTGTGTATACATACATACATACATATATATATAATGGCTCCAGTTTAGTGTCTCAGTGTGTGAATGAGTGAGTCTCTGTATTTATATCTGTTACATGTGCCTTCTTTTGGGCTTTTTTTATTTTGTTTGTTTTGTCTTTTTATTTTGTTTTATTATTGTCTCTTAGGATCTTGTTTGTTTTTAATGAGAAACAAAAAGAGTTGGGTTCCGATGGGAGAGGAGGAAGGGAGGAACTGGGAGTAGAGGAGGGGAAACCCTAATCAGAATATCTTATGTGAGAAAAGAAAGCTATTTTCAATAAAAGGGAAAAGAATTCTAAAGTGTTAAAGGAAGCCTTTTCAATCTTTTAGGATTTCTTTGGTTTTTCCTTTTCCTAATCAACAAGATGTTATTTTTCTCAATGGAAAAAAAATAATAGTTCATCCAGCAGGATCAATAGACAGTGAGAAATTTAAATTTAGTAACAAATATTGCAACTTTGAATCCAAATGATTGTGATTTAATTTTAACTTTGGAAATGATTTAAAATAGGATTAGAGCTACTTTATTTATCCACCAATATAAAAGCTTTTTAGTTAGCAATATTATATGAGAACAACAGCGTAAATGTTTTCTTTGTCCTTCTTTTGCTTTTAAAAGTAATCCACATACAGATGACAAGGTCTTCTCCTAAGAGCAAAAGGATTCGGTCCCTTAGCAGATGTAGAGAGCGAGAGCTTCTTGGATACATATGTGTGGTAATGGCTGTTTTTTTCTAACCTTGCTACAGGATACACGATCATTTTTCTAAGGCTGGGCCCTAGCATCCAATAACACCTGAGATGGGTACAATTCATGGTCATTGATTTCTATCGGCACTGTTGTGCTTTGAATGTTCTCAAAGCACAACAGTGCCAATCAACAGGGAGACAATTTCAGCCACAACCTCTAAGGAATCCTTATTGCCAGTGAATTAGCTTTCAGTCATTGTTCTAAGATAATTTTTATCCTTTCCAAACAACAGGATATGGAAGCTCTTTATTTTAAATCCCTTGGTAGATGAGCTAAGAATTGAAATTACTAGCTCAGAGTTTATGGTACTCTATGGAACCATCTAGAGTCTAGACTATTTCCAGGGAACACAACAGTAATAAATCAAACCAAATTTTTTAAAGAACTGTTGGTTAGTCTCTTTGTTTATTTGTTTCCCAGCCACTCAGTGAAGATCCCACCTATATATTTTCATCTATTCACTTCATCTAACTCAACATGCCACATTGACGTAGGTCATTTAGATGACTGCCTGTGTTGACACAGGCCACCTGGCAGGGAGATCTCAGAATGACTCTTACAAAATCTGAAGAGAAACCTTACACACTTTCATTTCCAATTCCCTCTAACTTTCTGAAGCTTTTGCCATCTTATCAAGAGTCCCTCTGACTCTCCTGACGACCATACTACTTCAGGGGAAGTCCTTGACCATCCCAACAGATATCTTTCCATATTATTTCACTTCTGAACACTTCTCATTAGACACTAGAAAATTTTCTATTTTCCAATATTATTTCTGGGAATTCACCTTTCATCCCATTTATGGTCTTTTCTCCCATTACTTTATCTAGTATAGGTTATTCACCTCTTCTTATTCCTAAAGAAATAAGACAAAAAATATTTTCAGTGTAGTATCTTGAGTAAATGAAGACTTTAAATATCACCACATCATTTAAAGTTGACATGAACATGTGCTTATGAAGAAAAGTAAAATTTAGATAATGATGGAAAGACAGAAAGGTACGAACAGTGAAATGTTATGGCCTTGTGCAGAGGTTCACACTGTTGTGAAACCTCCCTACCAAAATTGATCCATAACTTCAACACAACTTAAATGAAAATTTTACTGTGCTCTTCAACTGGTAGTTAGTCTGAAGTATAAAAACACAAACCACAGTGACAGTAGAGAGAACAGCGTAGACCTGCCAGAAAATGAAAATCTAGACAAATAAGGCTATGGTCTTTAAAAATTGATCAAGTAGAGGACTGCTCCAGAAAATAGAACTCAGAATCAGACCAATGAAGGAAGACGTAAGGTAAAAGTTACACTTTAAATCAGCATGGAAAATTTCTAATAAATGATAACAGAAATTTTCTATATGCCTAGAAAATCAGAATACAATCTAGGTCCAGATGCACAGTGAATAGAGGTAATTCTCTTCTCTGAGGATTTGATTTTTATCCCTGGAACCCAAGGTAAAGGCCAAGCACTAACTTCCAAAGGTCGTCTTCTGACCTCAAGACCTGCACCATGGCATGTTTGTACCTGCATAGATACACATGTATGCACATACACAGAGGCAATAATAATACTTATAGTAGTAATAATAATAATATAGTAAATATTTGTTAAAATAAAACAAAATTTACTTGTATTTAAAATAGAGGTATAATCTATGCTATTAAACTTCTGGGTTAAAACAATAACTTTTGGGATCTAGAAAAAATTATCCTGAGTGAGGTAACCCAGACTCAGAAAGACAAACATGGTATATACTCACTCATAGAAGCATACTAGATGTAAAACAAAGGATAACCAGACTGCAACTCACAACTCCAGGGAGGCTACCTAGAAAACAGGACCCTAAGAAAGATACAGGGATCGCCCAATGACAGAGAAATGGAATGAGATCTACATGAACAGCCTGGATGTGAGTGGGGGTAATGAAGGACGAGGGTCGAGGGAAAGAGAGCTTAGGGAAGCGGGAGATCCCAGCTGGATCAAGAACAGAGAGGGAGAACAAGGAAAAAGAGACCATGATAAATGAAGACCACATGAGAATAGGAAGAAGCAAAGTGCTAGAGAGGTCCACAGAAATCCACAGATACCCCCACAATTGACTACTGGCAATGGTCGAGAGACAGCCCGAACTGACCTACTCTGGTGATAGGATGGCCAAACACCCTAACTGTCGTGCTAGATATCTCATCCAATGACTGATGGAAGCGGATGCAGAGATCCACGGCCAGGCCACAGGTGGGGCTCCAAGAATCCAATCGGCGAGAAAGAGGAGGGATTGTATGAGTTAGAATTGTTGAGACCATGATTGGAAAAAGCACAGGGACAAATAGCCAAACTAGTGGAAACTATGTTTCCACTATGAACTATGAACCAATAGCTGAGGAGCCCCCAGCTGGATCAGGCCCTCTGGATAAGTGAGACAGTTGATTAGCTTGAACTGTTTGGGAGGCACCCAGGCAGTGGGAGCAGGACCCATGAGTGCATGAGCTGGCTGTTTGGAACCTGGGGCTTATGCAGGGACACTTTGCTCAACCTGGGAGGAGGGGACTGGACCTGCATGGACTGAATCCACCAGGTTGAGCTGAATCCCCGGGGGAGTCCTTGCCCTGGAGGAGATGGGAATGGGGGGTGGGCTGGGGGGGAGGGAGAAGGGAGAATAGGGGAATCGTGGCTGATATGTAAAATTAAATCAAATTATAAAATTAAAAAAACAATAACTTTTTTGTATAATTACTCTGCACATAATGATTTATTTACAACATTATAGGTTTAATTACACGTGCATTTGAAACACTGTGCTATGAAAATGAAATAAAGTTTTATGATATTACTAACATATCTAAAATAGAAATATGCTTATTCAAATGGACACTCTGGGCTAAGAATATATTTAAATTTAATTGGAGCTTAGAGATTTATTGATGAATTATAAAATCACATTTAATTTTAAAAGTAATTCAGAAAAGCATTTGGCCTCGCTGTCTCAAATGTTTTTAGGAGAAAGACAGAAAAGTATTTCTAGTTTGACCTAGTTTGCAAATTCTTGTGTTCTTAATCAGCATCTGGATTTTAAAAAACAAAGGGGAGAAAATACCCACTCCTGGCTCGGCTGATTTTTGCTGGGAGAAATATTACTCAAGTCACTTTTATGGACTTGACAAGGAACAATTGCTGTGTCAAAACGCATTTAACTAAGTTTTATTTTTTTATGATTTGTGCATTTGATTTGAAATCCTTTTCCATAACTCACAGTGTCACATGTGGTTTCATTTAAATTGGTAAGTCTGCTAAATTAAGTATCTCTTACTTTCTCTGAAGCCTTCTGGTATCACTGACTTCTAACTTATCTTAACAAATACTTTGAAGACTAGAGTTACTTTAGCTTTTTCCTTGCTGTTTGGCATCAAGGTGGAAATGTAGAGAGTTGGAGTCTTCTTAAATGCCAATCAGACAAATCATTTTGTTCACATTTCTCAAGGTTTCATAAGATTGATACACATTTGAACATACAGTGTTCAAAGTTCTTCCAGGAGATCTCCATTAAAATCGGAAAAGGACCTGACCTTGAGCTAGACCATGTTAATGAGAAAAAGGTGTGGTGGTTAGCTGGATTTTTGCAGGAGGGCCGGTTGCAGAAGGACACTGCCTGCCTACTTCTTTGGAGTAAACCTCACGTGGTGGGAAAGCAATTCGGTGTGACTGTAGAAGGTCAAAGCTTCAAGACCATTCAAATTCATGAAAAACCTTGTCTCGGAGGCCTCGTTCCACACCAAAGAGATCCACTGTGAGCCTAATCAGTGTGCCAGTACCTGGCGGTTCAAAGTGTTTGGAGCAGCGACTAGAAATGAACTGCATTTATCTTTTTGAGATTTCTTATGTTTGATGTTTCACGATATCGCTATTCACTTCTCAAAGACATAATCTAAGATAGTTCAAGAGGAGATTTTCTTTTGATGCTAAAAAGGAGACGAATTTCAGAAAGTATTTAAAGAGTGTCCTGAAATAGTATTCATAGTGCTATACAATTCAATTTTAAAATGATTGAATAGATTAAGAAATAGAAAATACAATTATAAAAATGTAACATAATTACTCTACAAACTGGAGTATTATAAAATGCCTAACATTATAATGCATTTAGAGAGGTCTAAGGAGAAGTAAGCAGCATGGTATTGGTCAGATTCCAGACACTGAAACTCACATTTAATTCATAGTGCAATAAAATCTAGATTTTAGTGGAAATTATTTAGTGTTCCGTAATTTGCCACATTAAAGCAAAACCCTTCAGATGTAATAGCACTTACAATTAATACTTTCCCATTCTTATTAAAACTCTAACAAAAAAAAGAGTATTGCCAAAGACAAAACATAGATGATGACTTCCACCCAAAGCATATAATGTGAGGTGTAATTATAGTAAAAATAACTATTGTGTCACAAAATATTCAAGTAATTAGAAGTAAAATTCTGTTTCACTCAAAATAATTAAGTTACACACCAAAATAGGTAATGACTGAAAAAAATACAGGTTTATAACACATCACTGTGAGAATTACTGGGGTAATAAAACACCCCTAGGCTAGTCTATTTTCACATCACTGAAAATGTCACACCAGGAAGACTTAGCTGTTGAAATGAGTCTTAATTAACCATTAAAAACGCAACTGAACCAGAAGTTCAAAACAGTACTTGGTTTAAATTGTGCCAGCATTATTTTCGAGAATTAACACATGACAAATCATTAACACACCTATTTACTTATCCAATTTTGTTATAATGTACATCTACATGATATTTGTGTATGTGTGTGTGTGTGTGAGAGAGAGAGAGAGAAAAGAGAGAGAGAGAGAGAGAGAGAGAGAGAGAGAGAGAGAGAGAGAGAGAGAGGAGGGAGAAGAAGAGGAGAGTTCTTGTCCACTGATTCCTAATTATATGATGATTTATAACAGGTAAATACTAAAACTTAATCTTGGGTGTAAAGATTTTATATCCAGGGGATACATTATGCTTACATTTCATGAAAAAGATAGAAATAGAAATTGTATTTACATTAAAGATGGAAGTTTGTGGTGATATTTTATTTGTGCTCTAATGAATAAAGCTTGCCTGGAGATCAGAGGAAAAAGCCAGCCACTATATGAAACATAGAAGTCAGGCAATGGTAGTACATGCCTTTAATCCTATCATTTGAGAGGCAGGAATCTGTCTGGATCTCTGTGAGTTCAAGGTCACACGGGAAACAGAGCCAGGCATGGTGGCACATGCATTAAATTTCAACACTAGTTAACCATGGGGGTCTGGAGGTCTGTACAGACAGACAGGAAGTGACAGAGCTGGGCAGGAAGAGGAAGTGATGTAGCTGGACAGAGAGAGCAAATCAGATGGCAGAACAGCAAGGCATATAGGCGTATGTATACAGGAAGTAGGTATCCTTGGAAGCTGCCGAGTTGGTGAGGCAAGGTTAGCTGTGGCTTTCCTATTCCTCTGATCTCTCAGGTTTTCACCCCAATATCTGGTTCTGGGTTTTTATTTAATAAGACCATTTAGCAATTTGTCTACAGAAGAGAAGTTTAAATATAAATGAGCATCTTAACTACAATGAAAGAGAATATTTTATTTTCTTATGTCCTGAATATTCTCACATAAAATTCTTGAGTTCAAAATGACTATGTGAGAAAGATGAGACTCTGACTTAAGGAAAACAATCTCTGTCCCTATAAAATATTGTATCACCTATAGATAGTTTAATTTCATAGTATTTATATATAAAGACATATTATAGAAAGTATTTGCGGACTTGCACATTATAATTCTTATGTTAAATCGACAGTTCTTTCAGAGTTCTGTCAATTCTAAAATGGCATGGAACTCCTTTATACTTTTCAAGGTCTAACAATTTGCCGAGTGTTTATCTTATTATATTTTTCTCATTTCTGCCCTGGATTTTCATCTCAGGATTTTCATCTTACCCAGCCTGAGAGAAACAAACAAATTACTAAGAACTAGATGTTCCATGTTGGATATATTTTGAAGACTAGGACATGTGGGACTATTAAGAGTGCATAAAATTGAGCAGGCATTTCTTAAATACTTCGGAGACTCTGAAATTCTCTGGAATGTGAAGACAACTCCTGTCAAATGACCAGAAAGAGCCTAGTGATGGGGGTGTTAGGACATGGTTGCCCAATGGGACAGCTAGACAGCAAGTAGCCAAAGACATTGATATCAGTTTTCACAGTTCCTGAATGGGGACCTCAGTGGATACTCAAATGCTTCTTAAGTTCACCTCATTAACTTATTAAAATGTCACTCTTCAGTCACACTTTTGTGTGCCTGTAAAAAATAGACTATTGTCTCCAAAATTTCAACATTCTTTACTTACTTTCATTTACTTTTGCTTTTCTCGTTTCCTCTTAATTATAATTACAGACATCTCATAGGGTGTTTGTTTACTGGTTGGTTTTTATATTCTTCTTGATCCATAATGTGAGTATTCTACCACCTCTAGATGCACCTCTTAAGTTGTAGCTATCAGATTCATAATCTTGTATATGTATCTAAAGATTTTATGGACTCTGAGATTGGAGATGACCTTTGTAGCATCTAGTGTAGCTCATTTGTCTTACAAAAGAGACACACAGCCTCTGAAAAATAAATGAATTTAGAAAAGTCATGTAATTCTTAACAAAAGACTTGCAGGCATCTGTGTGGGTTTTTTTCCCCTCTGAATTCCTCTGGCAGATGCCAGTGGAGTCCTTGGCTTAAGGGGTATTTGTGATTGTTCTGTAGAGTCATGTCGAAGGAGAATGTTACCCAAACTTTGAAAGAGGCTGCTTGCATGAGGTCATTTGTTTGAGTAGAAAAAAATAGAGTTAGGGGGACTGAAGTTACCTGGAGAATTAACTAAAAATGGAAATAAATGGTGACAACTTTGAGCAGAGAAGAACAGCAAACTCAAGAATCACAGGGGAAAAAAAGACAGTAATGATTTAAAATGGAGGTGATCTTTGCTGTTCTAGGGCAATTTTGTGGAATTAGCTTTCTTTTTCTACCTTTGCATGGATTGCTGATACTGACCTTAGGTCCTCAGGCAAGCACTTTACCCTCTGGATTATCTCCTTGGCCCTGCTTCTGTACGATTCCTGACTGGAAAATCCTAAGCTCTAAAACGCAATGCATGAAGCCACTTGTCTTTGCAATGATATTGAGAGATAAATATTTCAAAAATAATCAGACTATGAGATCTCTATCCCATAGGTAGTATGACTACTGCTCTAAGGAAGACATTCAGCATGCCTTTGTCTCTTGACCCTTTTGGTTTTGAGCCACGGAAAGACACAGCAAGCAGATCCTGCTGGATATTGGTATCTTGATCTTGGACTTGGAGACAATACATTTCTGTCTATTTGAAATTACCCACTATGCAGTATTGTGTTTTAGCAGTACAAAATGAATCAAAGCATGTACTTTACTACAATCAAAACCATTTTTTTTTATTTGCACAAGCCACCTCTCCTGGGTAAGTATAGCTACCAGCCCTCATCAAAGCCTCTTTTTACAGCAAATGGAGACCATCACAAAAAATCACAACCAGACACAATACAGAAATCAATCGATCATGGGGAACCTAACCCCAGTGGATACATCTATTTCATAGCTCCTTTGTGTGTGTCTTGAGGGAACATTGGTGAGGAGTGAGAGGAAGGATTGTAAAAAACAAAGTACCCATATGTATTCAGTGAAACAGTCCGTCCTAGAAATGGCTGTATAAACAAGACCAGAACAATGGCAATAGCAATGGGCACATTAACATGGAAGAGAGAAATATTTGTGAGGCCCTACCCTTAGACAAGGCATTAAAGGCAACTATTGACTTCTGGAAAAAGGAAAACTAGCCTCTCTTAGGGATGAGCTCCCTTATCGGTTGTCCAGTGCAGAGCGATCAATGCCATGTGCCTCACACACATCATGACAAACACACGTAATAATAATAAATAAAATTCTTAGGAGCTGGACAGATGGCTCAATGCTTCAGAATACTTGCTGCTCTTCTTGAGGACCTAAGTTTGGTTCCCAGCACCTATACTGGATGCCTGTAATGCCAGCTCTTACGGATTTGATTCCCTTTTCTGGCCTCTAAGGACATCTGCATTCGTACACACACACACACACACACACACACACACACACACACACACACTAAAAATACAACCTTATAAAGTCAAATAGACATTAAAAATTCTCAAGCCGGGCGGTGGTGGCGCACGCCTTTAATCCCAGCACTTGGGAGGCAGAGCCAGGCGGATCTCTGTGAGTTCGAGGCCAGTCTGGGCTACCAAGTGAGTTCCAGGAGAGGCGCAAAGCTACACAGAGAAACCCTGTCTCGAAAAACCAAAAAAAAAAAAAAAAAAATTCTCAAAAGGAAAAGGGAAATTTCCTGAGGGTGGAGAACTGAAAACCACATTGTGGAGAAGGCCTTGGTGCAGCATTAGGGGAATTGGAAGGAACACCAGAAAAATGATGTGAGTTCACATTTGCAGAGTTTCCTAGGTAACAGGGATAAGGAAAGAAGTGGAACAGGCAGTGACTTGGTGTTCTTATTTGTAAGAATCCTGCAGTTCAACATGAACTCAATTGGACTCCACTCTGCTGCCCTGTGCAAGACGTTTCCATATTAACCACTATAAAGACGGAGTATTATCTTAACTTCACTGGGATTACAGAGACAAACACTGGTGAGCAAGAAAGATAGTCTCCTAACTCCATAAAAAGGATTTAGTAAAAAACGTAAACATTTCAGATAAGACATTGTGAAGGAATACAATGTAGCAAGTGATTGGGGAGCAGAGAAGTAAACATGGAAAAAGAGTGGGCGGAAGTGACCTTGTAAAAGTATACAGATAGTCAAGCATTTTCATCTCTATCTCTGAGGAAATATAATATTCTGAGAAAGGGGGATGGCCTACAGGTCAGATAGAAGATGTGATGTTGCATCTGAGAAAGGTGAAAATTAACTGCATAGGGTTCAGTATATTTTATTTATTAAGTTTATTAAGTGGCAGGTGCTGAGTTAGTGATAGCAGAGCTAAGTACTGAATCCCAACAACATTAAAAGAAATTGCAGATGCGAAGGCAGAAAGAAGTGGTAACAGTAGGAACCTAGTTTGGGATCAGAAGGGTAAAGCCATGTTATACTAATATGACACCATAGTCTTGTTATCAGCTCTCCTGGATTGCTAACTGACTATAGAGACACTTAATTTTTACATAGATATTTGGCATGTCATAATATTTTAGGATTTCAAGATGATTTGATCACCAGTCATTGATGATGGTTTAAGTGGCCTTCAGCTGGTGAAATGGCATTTTCTCTCAAGGGTAACAAAAGAGAAATATCTGTAGCATATTGTTGCCAAGTTTTCTAAGGTTTTTCCTTTGGGAAATGTGTAATGGTGTGCGGTTCATGTCTCTGGATGATTAGCCATATCTGGATGACCGGCTAGCCCAACAAGATGATTTTTTAACTAAGGAAAGGGTAGAGACTTAGTGTTTATAGTTCCCGTCAAACGTGGTTTGCTGCAGGCTGATGCCACCAGGAGGGGGCACCCGACTTGGGGATTGAGGCCAATTTTAACACTTGGGAAAATAGTCAGGAAGAGAGGAAAAATACAAACCAACCCTTTCTTTTCTTTTCTTTCTTTCTTTTTTTTTTCGAGACAGGGTTTCTCTGTGTAGCTTTGCACCTTTCCTGGATCTCGCTCTGTAGACCAGGCTGGTCTCGAACTCACAAAGATCCGCCTGGCTCTGCCTCCCAAGTACTGGGATCAAAGGTGGGTGCCACCACTGCCCGGCTCAAACCAACCCTTTCTTACAGTATTGGGTATCGATAGCTTGTGGATGTTGGCAGCAGTAAGTTTGCTGCCTTAATTTTAAATGCCCTTTTTTGTCCTGTCCCAGTTAAGTTGTTTGTGTGAAAAATGTGCAGTTGGGTTCCGGAGGGTGCTGGGGATCAGTTCCCCGGTGGTTTTTCCTGTTTGGAAAACAGTGTCCGGCTTGCCTCCGGATACAGAGTAACCATTCCTTGACCCCTGCTGTTAGAGGGGCATATAAGCCCATGTTGGTACGAATAAAGGGAGCTGCTTCCCTGACGAACTGAAACTGAGTGTCTAGAGTGCTGTTTAACCTCGGTGTCCCTCGCCAGATTTCGTGCTCCAGCTGTGCGGGCCGCAGCATGTGGAGAAGACTATCATTGTGACAATTTACAAATGGAACTCACCAGATAGATGTAAACATGACTGATGTTTGCATCATGTCTTTGAGAGTTTCTAAGTCATCGTTTGTTCTGTTTATTTCATTGTTTTATGCCATTGGGAAAGACAAGATCTTTAAGCATTGTTGGCTTATCTTTAAGATAAAAATAAACCTATAGTGCGAAACCTAATTGGTTTTAATAATAAAAACCCAGAATCAGATATAGGGGTAAATGCTGAAAGATCAGCGAGACAAAGGAGCTAGCCAAACTTACCTCTTACCTCACCAACTCCTCAGCCTGGAAAAGGGGGGCTGAACTCCTGTCTCCTTCTGTCTTATATTCCTTCCTCTGCCCAGCCATATCTCTTCCTGTCTCCACCTCCCTAGTGCTGAGGTTAAAGCTGTGTGCTTCCCAAGTACTAGGATCAAAGGCAGGAGATCCCAAGTGCTGGGATTAAAGGCATGTGCCACCACTACCTGTCCTCTATGGTTAACTAGTGGCTAGCTCCACACTCTGATCTCCAGGCAAACTTTATTTATTAGAGCACAAGCAAAATACTACTATATAACCTTATTTCATTAAGTTGTGGTTATGATTAAAGCAGGTAATATATTTGAAAGATTTAACATCATAATACTATTGGTGACATCATCACTTTATAAGCCAGTGGCTGCATTCTGTTTTTACTGTATTGCCTTATGTTTGGAAAATCTGGTCACTGGAAAATCCAATTTACAAATATATGAAGTAAAGAGGTCACAAAAGTCACTGCTTTTGTGAGGGGTGGGATCATTACAGTTCAAATCGGAATTTATTTTACAAGTAACACATTCACCCATTAATACTTTTGTCTTGAGAGAACTTTTTTCTCCTGACTCACATCATAACTACAGAGATTAAGTAACAAATACTCCGGAAACAAGAACCATCTGTGTCTGAGTAAGCAAACGAAAAGCACAATCTTATCCTGAACCTAATCCAAACTCCTAAATTATGAGTTTGGATAGCAGTAGAAATTATTAGGACATAATTGTAAAAAAACAATCACAAGCTCTATTATTTTTATAACGAAACAGCATAGGATCCCAAATAAGCAATCTGTATATCAGACCCAGCTATAAAATCTACTTGACAATGTCAATAATAAAACCCTTCCACATTTAGAAGCTCTATCCCAAAGCTGCACAAAAGCATAGTCTATTTTCAGACATGTCTATTCCCAAATCCTATTAAAGTATATTTCAAAGGTTTTTTTTTATTTTTTTAGTGTTTTCTCTAAATTGATCCTCAAGCCCCTTCAACCTTTTCAAAAATATTTTTTTTTAGTGATTTAGGGCAATGGTTGAGAAAAAATTATATTTCTTTACTACTCTGTGTAATTTTTTTTTGAGATTGTAATTTACTTTCAATATTTTTCTCTTCCTTTTCCTCCTTCCAAGCACTCTCATATACCCCTCAAATTCCTGGCCTCTTTTTTCATTAATTGTTGTCACATGTATATGTGTATAATTTCGTGCATGCGTGCGTGCGTGCGTGCGTGCGTGCGTGCGTGTGTGTGTGTGTGTGTGTGTGTGTGTATTCCTAAATATAACATGTTGAATCCGTATAATGTTACTTGTACCTTATATGTATGCTTTCAGGGCTGATTTTTTGGCAGTGGCTTTCTTTTGTTTCTTCATTTTACTTTTCTGTCACCAATTGGTATTTATGTAAATACCCCACATTCATAATGTCTTTTCCCTATGTTGTCTGTGCTAGTCTTTGGATATGAAGCACAGGATTAAAGTTTTGCTGCTGTGATGATAATTAAGGAGGCTGTCGTCTTTGACAGACAACTGTTATTGCCAGCAGGAGAGGCAAATTTACAAATGTCTTATGCTGTAAATAAAAAGCTAGAAATCAAATACAGGAAGCGGCAAGAAGCTCTGTTTCCCTGTATTCTGTTTCCCTGTATTCGGCTTTCGATGTCTCTGGAAATGTTCTGAAGAAGGCAAATACATGAAAGACCCTGGGTCCCACAAAATAGTATGATTAGCTTTCCTTATTTATTTTAATAATATTTTATTTCCTGTTTGAACATTTCATGTATGTATATAATGTGTCTTGTTTCACCCCCTTCTTCCTCTCCAGTTTCCCTTAGAATGCTAAACACATTTCTCTCTCAACTTCAATATTTGAAAAAAGTACTACTATTGACCCACTGAGTCTAATTATTGCTGCCCACGTGTGTCTGAGTATATGCCATCCACTGAGGAAAGTGCAACCCACTCGTGACTACTTTTTCAAAGAAGTATTGACTATTGTTCTCTCAGAAACCCTCAAGGACTAGTAACTCTTCAGTTAGGCATGAGACCTTGATGGCCCTTCCCCACCCTAGCTGGAATTTTTAACTTTCTTGCTTTCATGCAGGTCTTGTGCACAACAACCACAGTGGCTCCGAGCTCTACAACTCAGCTATCCCTCAAATGCTGTGGTTTTGCTCATCTCTTTATCAACTAACATTCATAGACTACCAGACCTCACTCTTCGCCCCTGCTCGCTCATCACTGCATCTCCTTCAGGTTTGTAGAATTTAGCTTTGACCTTTGTTATTCTCATCACGGTGGTTGTTCAACAATAACACTGGTTCTGTTTCCCATTCTTTAAATTCCATTCACTGTAGTTGTCCAATGTACCTCCTAAGACTGAGCTATATTGAGTTTAACTTGTCATCTGTGGCAACATTTTTCTAGAATTTCTTCCCAATAATATATAAATGAAAGGTTTTCTTGAGGGTGCAGTTCTTGTAGTGATTTTGCTTTCTTTCAGTAAATTCATCTGAAATCTTGAGCCAACATTCACATGTTTTCTTAATAATTTATCTTCAGTCCTAACTCCCTTTGACTGTAGACTTAAATATCCCAAACCACAAACATGTTAATATTGCATTTATTAACAACCCTATGAATATTTCATTTTCATATATTCCAATTATTTCTTAATGTGTTTGACATTATCCTACTTATATGATTGTTTTAGCTCTGACTCACAGGTACCCAGAACCTTTACATCCGCACTATATCCATCATCTCTATTGACTCCTGTTCCTTCCACATTCATTCCCCTTTGTTCCCCCTTTTCATATTTTCTTGTTTTATTCATGGGGGAGATAATTGGAATTTTCCTCTAGGACCTCCTTGAACATGCTAAGCAAGTGCTCTGTCTCCCCCTGAGTGATGTCATAAGTTCTCTCTTACGTTCTTACTTTTAAAAGGGACTCTCTAAGGAGCTCAAGATTGCCTTGAACTCATAATCCTCAGACCTCAGCCTCCCAAATACCTAAAATTACTGAACCACACTGTCCTGTTTTTTCCCCATTTTCTATTCCTATTCTTGGAATAGTATGAAAACTTATTGCATAATCTTGGTTCGTTGGTAAAACAATCTTTGAGGCAAAGCATCTGGTGTTAGCACGTGGCTCCATTGTCAAAGTGCTTGTGATCCAAACACGGGGACCTGATTTCAATCCTCACACACCCATAAGAATTTGAGTGTGCCTTCAAGCACAGTGCTGGGAGGTAGAGACAGGAAGATCCCTAGCGTTTTTTTTGGATTCCCAATAGCCAAGTCAGTGAGCTCCTAGCTAAAAATACGTAAGCAATAAAGTCGAGAAGCAATTGAAGAAGACACCTGATGTCTCTAGCCTCCACATGTACACATTCACCTGCACACATGTGCTCGCACAGGCACAGGCACGCACACACATGCAATAAATAAACAAGTAAATAAATAAATAATTACCAAATAGTTTCTTTGCTCCTTAAAGTTTGGGCAGTTCCCCTCTGACCTCTGAATAGCTTTCAGTAACCATGGTGCTGATGAACTGTTTTGTCCTGTGATCTGTTTTGCCAATTTGTGTGTGTGTGTGTGTGTGTGTGTGTGTGTGTGTGTGTGTGTGTATGTGTGTGTGTGAGTGTTGTTTCTCTATGTCCTAACATTGACCAAAATACACAGTCAACTGTCCTCAGGTTGCTTTACTTTGTTGCACAGAGTCCAGTGAACGTGCTGCTAGTCATTTTTCATTACTCAGCCTCCACTTACATTACTAAATATCTGAACACCCCAATTTTAGATTGCTTTGTTTTCAACTGCTTTGACATTTTATTCATACCTGTGTTTAATATTTAAGAGGCACTTACAGAATAAACTATTTCAAATTTAAAGTCAAGAGTTATTAGCAGAGAAATAGATATTTATAGATCCTGAAGAAAAACAGCTTTGTGGGGATGCAGGGGTTGGGCCATGTTCCCCCATGAGTTTTGTACGCCATCTAGTGACAACTCCACCTCACTACAAGACTCTCCTGTAAATCTATGAAGTCTGCAGATAAATTTTTCGATTTTCTTCAGGAGAGATTTCAAAGTAGAGCTTTCTTTAATATATATTACATAGAAATAAATTCTATATTTACTACTAGTTCCTTTTGATTAAATACTGTAAACCATTTTACTATTTATACAGTAATTACTACATACATATTTATTATTCATATACTATTATATCATTTATATTATTATAAAAATGTTTCATGAAACATGCACCTGGCACCTTGTTGTATGTTAGCATTAATCAATGATGTGCATGGGTCCATTTACCAAGATGACATTTGGAGGAAATCTGAAAGCTCTAGCGAGTATCTGATGCATTCAAAAGTCCTTTCTCCTGATGTGACACACACAGCAAATTCAGCAAAAATATCAAACACTGATTAATGGAAAATATAAAGTGTGGATCCAGGTGACTAGTTTCCATCAACTCTGGCTGTATACACATTACCCAGACACTCTACAGGATCATTTTCACAACTGAAAACATGGGGAGAAGTAAGTTTTTGTTGCAACTATGAGGTGACATGCAGAAAATAGACCTTTGAAGGCTTTCAGCAAATATAGATGGCATTTTGTTTCTATTGATGTGCCCATTTTACTTTTATTTACTCAATAAACATGTGTCCAGAGAATTACAAAATAAATGATCTGTCTAGCCACTAAAATGTTCATCCCCTCCATTTAAAAAAATGCTCAGGAAGAAGTCAGTTGCTCATACTTACAGCTTTCTAGTTGCATTATGCATGTTTGTACGTCCATTGGGAAATTCTTGAGATCCATTGGACAGGACAGTGTTAATGTTAACCTGAAAGGATGAAAGGAATTCTTTTAAAGGCAACTCTTTTACACCAACAAATGAATATTCTATTGCCTAGAGAAAACATTTTTTATGTTGACAGTGACGAAAACTGTACTGCTGATTTTTTTCCAACTTAAGAATGTTATTTATTCTGAAATATCTATGTATTTACAAATTAATCTGGTTTTTTTTGGCAAGAAAGACAGTGAAGTATCATTACAAGTATAACATTCTGTACATTTACTTTTTCATCTGTTTATTATTTTTTTCTCTTAGAATATAGTAGAAATGCCTAGAAGAGGCCTTTCCTTCAAAAAATGGTTTCCAGAAGATAAATCTGAGTGTGGATTCTATAGAATTACCAAATGGCAAAAGGCACATTTCATTTAAAATCCTATTACTACAATTTAAGAGGTCAGTATATTCTGGAAAAGTGAAATTCTAAATTTGGAAAAACGAGGTGTAGAGGAATAATCCTATATGACAAATCTGGTCATTTTTGCAGCTCTCTCTGGCAAGTTGTCAGTGGATAGAGAGGCGTTGAGCACAGCAAATTTGATGAACTTGAATGTTTGTTAGTAGAGTGAGCAGTGGTTCCTGCCTCTGGCTTGAACATTCTATCAGGTTCCACAGGAGCCAGGAAATAGTTCTATAGAATTGTGACATAATTTCATGCTCATGAAACCAGTTTCTGATTTTTTATTCACTTGAAGGAAATGCAGAAGTCCTACACCAGCATCCTGCCCTTGTAACGAGAACTCTTGCACCCCCAGAGACTTAACAAGTATGTCCCATATGATCCATTACAAATATATATATATACACATATACATATGCATGTGTATACACATATGCATGTGTGCATACACATGCATTTTATATTGTACATATATTAACACACACATGTATATATACATATATATATGTATATATTAAAATATATTACTGGTATATCTTCCATTTTTACCAAGAATTTGTGGCTTATGAAACTGGGAGAGAGGAAGAGAGGGAGGTCCAGATGCATGGTCAATATTCTTCCAAGTTTTTTTCAGAGAAATCCCACTCAGCCACTTTGATTAATTTCTTCACTGACATCCATTGTACTAGTGAGCATGCCACATGGTTAGTTTGCTTAAGCTTTGTGACCAGAGGCATATTACTCCAAACTCCCTAAACAATACCTTTTTCATCTCTAAAATGAAGATGGCAATGGTGTCTATTGGAGAATTGAGATGTGTAATCATGAGTTGTGTGTGGAATATTCTTTGATAAGTGTTTGACACATAGGAAATACTGAATGCTTATTAAATTTAAATGATTAACTGTTGACTCCCCCATATTCTCTGCCTCAAAATTCTAATGTATGGACATAAAGATGAATTAATTAAATAATACATGGGAATTATTTATACTTTGACAAAAAAATAACTAGCAATCTAACAAATACAGCTATATTCTCTGAAATGGCGTTTTTATGTAGACCGTAGACATAAAGTTACAATGATATATAGTCTCTAGTGAATATCTGGCTGACATAGGTCCAATTAGAAGTGCTGGGGAGACATAAATGGACAGACAAACGGGATTGCTGGATTTTTAAGAGTCCCAGAAGGATCATTGGGTAATTCGTTCAAGTTAGAGTCCTTAGCAAACTAAAATAATCAGAGATCTCGATATTCAAAAGCAGTACTTTTTTTCTGGTCTTCCTAGCTAGGTTAAGTAATACTAAGTAATAGAGTGTATTTACAACATACTCTCTTCAAAAGACAATTTTAAAACTAGGCAGACAAGATGTTCCCTGCCTTATGAAAGGGTTTATCAGGAGAGAAGGCATGTGCTCATTCTGAAATGCACACATACTCATTTTCCAAATATCCAAGGCTCTTGCCAGCCAGTTTCCAGCACTGACTTGCAGAATGCTCTGACCTTTGGTGAGGAAGTAAAAAGTATTTTCAAATTCTTCTCCACACTCTCACCATGAATGTGTTGTCAAATTTATATCCTGGCTATTTCTCTGGCATAAGACAGGAGCTGTTACATAATTCCAACAGCAAAAAAAAAAAAAAAAAAAAAAAAGTTCAAAGGAATTATTTGACTAAGCAAAAACCATTTGCGAAAAACCTGTTGCAAATCATAGTCTATAAAATCCTATTTTTGACTTTGTTTTCTTTTATTTAATGTAAAATATTGATTAAACAAAACACTGATTGAAAGCAAGTATCTGCTGGTTGCAATATTGAATTTGTTTATCAAAATAAGACATGCAAATTTAAGATGTGTTCTGACCTGTGTTCTGACCACATCAAAGTTAACTAAGTAAAGAAGCAATGACTCATGTTCTGTTTGGGACTTGAATTACTACTTGTTTAAGGAGGACACTGAGTCCTCTTTCTGAGACAAGATAAGTAAACAGGATATGCGCTTCTTACTGCTCCCTAAGAAGTCTTGAATTACTGAAATAGTGACTTTCAAAAGGCTGACTCATCTTTGAAAATCACTGGCCTCATTAAAATTTAATTATTATCCATTTTTAAAGTAACATTGCTTATAGAGTTGTGTCTGTCCCAATGTCTGAAATTAAATATGTTTTTGACCCCACCATAGCTTTTTAACTCAAAATAAGTATGTTTATGTTTTATTGATATATAATTAATTGCAATAATAACATTTTTTGCTCAAATACATATTACAATATTTCCTAAAATTTTGTAATTTGCTTACATAAAGACAGTGTCTCTTGCTCAATAATGTAAGGAGCTTTTTAAGAGTTTCTGTAATACTATACTAACACATTCATGGCACTTATTTATTTTGTAGTAGGAAGGAGTCCAAATATTTTGTAGATAATAACTCATTGCTCTGTAAAACAAATTCACAAGACAGGTAAAAAATATTCACCCTCTTTAAGTGAGAAAACTTAAGAGTTAACATAACTAACCTGATATTATGTAACAGAAATGGGCAAGGCAGAATTTACAACTTGATGAGGGTATGTCTAACCTATATTCCAAGGTCTTAACCTTTAAGAAAACTGTCACTCAAATGCATTGGGTCATTTCAGTTTTATATATTATAATAACACAAGAATTGATAAAAATGCATACACTTAGTTCTTAAATGTGAAGTAAGACAGATAAATAATCTTTTTACAATAGTTAGAAAGATGTGATTAGGCTGCAGGAAGCATAAGAAATTTCCCCAGTGATTTTACATAATTGTGTGGTTTGTATGTGATAATGAATGATTTCATGGGGAATAAATAACTGAGAATAGATCCAAGTATAGGAACACCAGGACAGAGATCAAAAACTGTTACGATGAATTAAATCTGGGAGGAATTTTTTGTCAACTTATCATTGAAAACACACAAATCTAACCAACCTATCACAAAAGCAATAGTATCATTGATGATCCCTGTGGGAAGTTTACGTGAACAAATTATGAATCTTAAAAAAAAATGCTTGTTTATAGACATGCTATATTCCCAAACATGTATTTTTCAGCATTATAAATAGACTCTCCAATGAATGAACAACATTTTAGGAAGCATGAGTTGACATAAGTCCCTTTTTTTGTTTACATCCATTAGTATCTTGTCAGTGATCAAAAATAAATATATATTCTGCAGGTATACTTTAATGGCTTACACAATTAAATTTCATAGAAATAGAAATTTTATCTGGCTCAAATTTCAGTTGAAATTGTGATCACCGAGGTGCATGCAACACCTCTGGAAAAAAATGTTCTTGTGGTTTGATTTTAAAAGAATGAGGCATGTGTGGTATTAGTAGCCAAATTGCAAGTGTGCTGATGGAGTAGCCAGTATTTAATATTGAACTGACTCTGATGTGCTTCAATGCCTTCTGATGAGGATCACCCTTTGGTTGGCTTTGTTTGCTTTCTCTTTTGGAAAGATTCAAGTGAAAGCTGTAGTGCCTATTGTATGCCTGACACCATGCTAAATGGTTCCCCTTCATTATTTGGGGCTTGATTTAGTTGCTATTATTGTTTTCATAGATAAAAGGAAAATGACGATTTCTTTTTTTTAAGGAAAGAGCCTTGTCTCAAATCACAGCTAGTAACCAGCAAAGTCCAGATCAGGGCTGGAAGATTGTCGTCAGTCTTCCTAGGGTCTCAAGTCTTCCCCACATCTCCTGCTGTGCATACCAAAACTGAGAGGCATGCCAGAATTTTACTTGTACCATGTCTAAGGATTAAAGACTCAGCTAACATTCTGACATGGGAACACACTGTTCACTTGGAAAAAGAGAAGGCTTGTTTGCAAGTTTGCTTTAAAAATAGTGTGTTTTCCAACTCTTTCTTCCAGAGTCGTCACGTAACTGGCTGTACACATATATTCATCCAAATCCATTGCGCTGGTCCAGGGAGACTTGTGGAGATGGGAGAAGTATTCTTGCTGTTTGCTTTCCCCTAATCATAAATTCTGTTATTTCTGACTCAGGAATTTTGTGTTTTCAGGAACCATAAAACAGATAGAGGTTAACTTTATAAGCAGGATAAAATACAATTTGAAACTTAATCTTGAAGCAAATGTCTGACTCCAAACCCCTCATCCAAACGGCAATTTATTTAACTGTTTTTAGCATAATCTGTAGATATGATTTAAAATTTTAAATAGTTCTATAAATCATAAAAACCAGTCACACCAAAGCTGGAGCGTTGGCTCAGTGATTAAGAGCACCTGGTGCTTTTTCAAGGACCTGTGTTTGGTTTCCAGAATCTACATGGAACCTTGTAGCCATCCATAATTCCAGGGGATCTGATGCACCCTTTTGACTTCTGTAGGTCCCTGGCACACGTGTGATGCTTATATGTATATACAGGCAAAATCCTTATACACTTAAAATAAATCAATCTAAGAATATATTTCTTTAAGTTCACAGCTTTATTTCACCCCCTTGTACCTCAGTTCTACTTCCTCAGTGTTACTTTCTTCAGCTATTTTTTGATTATTTATGTTAATATAGCTATGCTATTATAAAATGATTGCATGTGTTATTTAGTACTTGAAATTGTCTGTGTAATAGCCTATAGGGGAAATATAAGATTTTTTTTAAACAGTCTCATAACCTATTCTATGCATACTTAACTTCCCACCAAGCCCAAAACATACTTGTAGTTAAACAAATATCACACAATTACATGTTAGGAGTCTGTGATTAATGTTTGTGTAATGGTTGGTAATTCGCATAATTACTGCTCTTGCATCGTGGTTTTTTTTTCCCTTTATATTAATAAGTGTCTCATGTTAACCATCTTTACATTTTTGTATTCTTATGGCTGCTTCAGATTCTACTCGTTCTCACTGCCACTTAATCCTTCTTAGTGGCTGAACACAGCAGGGCGTCTGTATGTGCTGTTTCAATGGAAATTCCTCCTTTTTGTCTGCTCCGCCTTTCAACTTATGCTTGGGCTTCTTTACTGATGCTCAGATTTTTACATTCTTCTGCCATCTGACTCTGTGTGTGTGTGTGTGTGTGTGTGTGTGTGTGTGTGTGTGTGTGTGTGCTTTGATTCTACTTTCTTGGAAGTTTCCTCTATCTTACCTAATTTTTCCCACTGCTTGCTCTTATAGTGTATTAATGTCTCTATTTTCTTTTTCATTTCTAGAAGTATCATTTTATACATGCAATTATATTTGTCCAGAGAATGTATAAATACTCTTTTTTGCCCTTTCTTCAGTCATGTCTTTGTTAATGTTTCTTTTACTTTTGTTTTCTCTTTCTCTTTGCTTGTTTCACTGGTCTCTACCATTTAAAAAAAAAAAAGAAGAAGACAAGATATTTTCAAATGGCTGTTTCGGAGATTGAGACACTAAAAGTTATTTGGAATACAACTGAAGTGAGATTGTTTATTGCATAATGCTCATAGCTATAGGATGATATGGCAATACAACTGCCAGCATCTATGGCTCTTTTCGCTAGGGCAGCTAAGTTCCACCTTGAAGTATATTTATCTGTGTACTGCACAACAGATGTTTCATTATGACTTTCAGAATGTTAGTGTTCATCAAGGCATGTAACTATTTCCTTTACAACCTCATTACATTCTCGTGTTCTTGATTTGATGTTTTTTGAGAATTGCAGATGATGTCTATATCTTAGCTCCTGGAACCCTTGGAAACACCCCTTGATGTTTTCTATCCTGCTTCTGTCCAAGTCTAAAAGCAAGAAAAGAAATCCTTGATTGAAGAGCACAGGTGATGAAATCACAGGAGGTTCACTGATGTCCCTGAGAGTTTAAATCCACTCTCCTTTTCTTTCTTCTTCTTCTTCTTTTTTTTTTCATTTTAGTTCTTTGCTATCTTGCAGTTTTTTTTTTTTTTTGAGGTCCTTCTTGCCTAAAATTCCCAAAACTTTGAAGATCTTAATGGCTTTCTGTCTTCTGTTATTTTTCCACTTTGTCTTGTGTTCTACCATCTCTGTCTAAGTCAGTTCTCACATTCATTTCTGAGCTTCCTAGATGACGTTCTCCCCATGTGGCTGTTGCTGATTTATTGTCTGATGGTTTCAACTTCCTGTGCACCAGAGCCGTCTTTCTCTGTCCCTCAGTTCAACTAATTATCTTAGTGAGATTTAAAGAGAAAATGCAGGTGACTGCCCAAGTTCACTGGCTTGCACTTGCCAGGACCTTCTGCCTTCTTCAAACAGGCAAGGAAGCCAGATCTCACAGGAAACAGCATGGATGCTCCATTTGCAAACTGAACAAGATTTGTTTTCCAGTTCAGTTGTTTTTCTAACAAAGAAACTGAAGATTTGGAGCATTTGAAGATTTCAAAGTCCTGTGATATATCCAAAATCAACTCACAAAAAAATATTTTTTGTTTGATCATTTGATCCAGGATACAGGGATGACTATGAACCAAAAGACCATCTGTTTCATCTGAATTCATACTGAAAGATAAAAGACACATTCTGAATCTTTCCATAGCCCTTTCTCCAAATATTAGAAGAAATACAAGCTATCTATAATGGATGACACCATTTACAAAACAGAAAAAAAGCATCATCATTCCTCTATTTTCAAACAAAATACTTCAGCATTTACAAGGGACACAGTAATAAGGTCTTGATAATTATATATAAATTCTCTTTTAAATAAACGTTAGTATTTTTAGCATAATGTATTTTAACTGGAGGAGTTGTTTTGGTCTTAAAAGTATACAATAAATCTGTTTTATCAGATGAATCCCAAATGGACAGACTTCATTGTTACACGATTTCAAGATATCATCTTGTTATCAAAAGTTCCTCCCCACAAAGAGGACTCTTTTATTTTAATAATGTGGGAATGTGTGAGAGCTTAGCTCTTACTTATTAATTACCATTTTAACTTTCAACAGATTTGTGGGGGGAGGGTTCCCTGCACATTGTGACACACATGTGGAGGTCAGATGACAACTTTCAGGAGTTGGTCCTTTTCTCTCAGCATATGGGTCCTAGGAATCAGACTCATGTCATTAGTTGCTGTGGAATGTGCCTCAACCCACTGAGACATCTTGATAGCCCCATTTTCTGACTCCAATAAATAAATGCCCATCATCTTATTGGATACATTTCACACACACACACACACACACACACACACACACACACACACACAAAATTTCAATTCTGTCAAATGAAATAATCAGCACACTCTAATTTTGCCAAAAAAAAAAAAAGATTGTCCCATGATCCCTGGTGCTATATATTATAAAGAAACTTTACTTAAAATTTGTATTATAATTAATTAACTCATTAATTAATTGGTGCATGTACATGGATGCATGTGTAAATGGGCATCCCATAGCACATGAATGAAGGGAAACTCACAGGAGTCAATTATCTCTTTCCACCTTGGGAATTGAATTCAGGCTGCTAGGCTTGGCAGCAGGCGTCCTTCCCTGCTGAGCCATCTTGCCAGCTCTGGTGACACGTTATTGTTATTTTTTTTTTAATAACCTGTGCCACAAGAAAGCTATCTGAGAAACCCCATCCAACTACTGAGGGATCTGGATGCAGAGATCCATGGCTAGGCCCCGGGTCGAGCTCTGGGAGTCCAATTAGCGAGAATGAGGAGGGTTTATATGAGCGAGAATTGTTGAGACCAAGGTTGGATAAAGCACAGGGACAAATAGCCAAACGAATGGAAACACATGAACTATGAACCAATGGCTGAGGGGCCCCCAACTTGATCAGACCCTCTGAATGGGTGAGACAGTTGATTGGCTTGGTCTGTTTGGGAGGCATCCAGGCAGTGGGACCGGGTCCTGTGCTCATTGCATGAGTTGGCTGCTTGAAACCTGGGGCCTATGCAGGATCGCTTGGCTCGGCCTGGGAGGAGGGGACTGGACTTACCTGGACTGAGTCTACCAGGTTGATCTCAGTCCTCGGGGGAGGCTTTGCCCTGGAGGAGGTGGGAATGGGGGGTGGGCTGGGGGGAAGGTGAGGGGGGCGGGAGGGGGGAGAACAAGGGAATCCGTGGCTGATATGTAGAACTGAATTGTATTGCAAAATAAAAAAAAAAAAAAAAAAAAGAAAAAGAAAAGAAAGCTATCTGGACAGGTTAACAGTTTTAGCAGAAAACAGAATGCTACAATTGATAAAGGTATGCATGTAAGTTTCTTGACATTGCACTCAGGAGTTTTTACATACCGAGCTAGCACTCAGCCACGGCAGGACACCAGCAGAAGCACAAATACAACCTTTGATTAGCAGGGAAGAATTACACTTGTTCCATGTGTACCTTATCATGAATTTCTTGGTAATCACCATGAGTCCGCAACACGGAAGGGTCAGGATGTTGATAACGAGCTAATGGAATCTGTCACATACTGTATGCATTTATTTTCTAAGTAATACATAACTCATTTTAAAAAATCCGAACAACATAAATTTACTTAGGGTAAAATTGATAGTTTTTTATTGCGGCATAAATCCTACCTCTCATTTCTGTAATTGATCATTTTTAATAAATTTATGAGTTTCCTTCTAAAGTTCTTTCATAGATCCGTGCACATAGGCATGTGCTGATTAAAATTGTGATAGATTTTTAAGAAAGGTATCACCGATTGATTTTGTCATTCTGTATACATCACAGGACATACTTGAGTAAGCCTATTAATAGATGGTGCAGCTTATTGCACATCTAGTGTGCATGATCCATGCACTGTACGTGTACACAACTGCCAGTGCTGTAGACCCTTGACCCCATCCTTATCACAAACAAGTGAGTAGTGCATTGTGTGGCAATCCTGCAATGGTCACAATGCCACTTGATAAAAGGAAATTTCGGACTCGTTACTTTAATTTGCTTTTAATTATTTAATTTAATTCGTGTGTTTGTACATGTGCATGTGCCTGTTTGTGACTGAATGTGTACTTGTATGTATAGTTGTGTGGAGGCCAAAGGATACTCTTAGTGAGTTGCTCTTCCTGAAACCTCAGCCACCATTCCCCCTTGCTCTTTCCTTTGTTCTCCTCCTTCTTCTTTTGGCCTACAAATCACTATGGAGACTTTGCCAACTAACTAGCAAGGCCCCAGACCTGCCTGTTTCCACCCTCCTAGCAATATATATATATATATATATATATATATATATATATATATATATATATATATATCATGTATATGTGTAATACTTTAAATACATTTCTCTATAATTATAAAATTTACCCTCTTTTCTTCCACCCAGACTCTCCCATGTATATCCTTAGCTTGCACTCTTTCAAATTTATGGCCATTAAAATATATGCATATATATATCATATATATATATATATATATATATAAACAATCTGTTCCTTACACAAGCAGAATTATCAGCATAAAGCATTTCTCTTAACATAAATGTATGTTGTAGGCTGATGTTATTCAATATATTCATGTGTACCTTATACAGAATATTTAATATCATGAACCTATCATTGGGTTCAGTCATATTCTTTCTTAAAATTCATTTCATGATTCTATAGGTATGAATGTTGGCCTACATGTACATTTGGGAATCACATGTGTGTCTGGTGCCCATGGAGGCTAGACGAGGTTGTTGGATCCATAGGAAATGTAGTTATAGATTATTGTGAGTCACCATGTTAGTGCTGAGAATTGAACCTGGGACATCTAGAAGTGCAGTCAGAGATCCTAACTGCTTATTAATGAACATGTAAGATACCTTGTGTTATTGCCACAAGGGGTACCTTTGTATGTAGATTTTATATACACACATTATGTATGTAATTTAGGTCCCTAGAAATAAAATTACCGAATTGTGGAACACATAAATCTTGTCATGTTTTAATAAATCACATTGCCAATTAATAATAGCACCAATATATGCCTACTGAGTCCGTAGTTGCCAACACTAAATAGTATCAGCATCATTAATTATATTTGTTATAAAAACAACAGCCTGATTGATGTTAAGAACCACCATTGACTTGTTAAAGCGTATTTTCTGTATATGTCTTATTTGTTAGTTTCATTTTCTTTCTGCATCAGTTATCACTTGAGCTCAACTGTCGAAGGTAATTTAGTAAGCTCAAGATAAGAAGGAAAAAAAATACCCTATTGTATCTACCCAGTTTCTGCTGCTCTTTTTTTCTTGTTGAAATTTTATCGTCCCTTCCTTCACTATGTCTTCCGGTGAGGAAACTTCCTCAGCTATACTCTCAGAATAGATTTACTTCTGATAAATTCACCCAGTTTGTTTCATCCACGAAGGCTTTCATTTCATCTTCATTTTTGAAAGATGTTGTGTTTCTAATGCTAAAGTTCTACTTCTTTGTGATACTTTGTATCTTTTATCTAGGCCAAGCCTATTTGTAACTGCTCATTGAGAAGTTTTTACCATGACAAAGGCCCATCCACTATTTAATGTCCCTGCCATTTTGATATTTGGCATTCATTTCCCCTCTTCTGTGATTTTTCTGGTCCTTTACGTGATGAATGAATTTTGACTAAACTATAGACATATTTATATTATTTTGTTGGACTTTGGATCTTATTTTAACTTTCTGTTTTAACCAGATGTCTTTGAAAGTATAAGGTTGCTACTTGGTTACTTCCATGTATAAGTAGAAGTCAAAGTCTTCTAACCAATCTCATATTGATCTGTGAGGGAATAGTTTCTACTTACCCCCACCTACACCACGGATGGACTGGCCTTATTAGTGAAAGATGATTTGAAAGTCTTGAGTGTCCATGAAACTCATGGGACACTACCAACACACAGAGGAGGGACTTATTTCTGATGGAAGAGAGATGTTCTGTATGAGAATCTTTCCTGATGCTTTAGCCTAGGAGGGTGATCACAGGCTGTGGCACTGAAAGGTGAGCTGACTGTTCTTCCCTTACTGTGACTCAGGTGATGGGATATATCATTGTGGTCTCTCTGGATTGAAAGCCTAGGCTCGCATCCTGAGCATGTTGACTTTGAAGCTGGACTGAGGTTGTGTGATCTTTCTGTCATTGTTCAGTATTTGGCTGGACTCTTGAAATTGGTTAATGATTTTCTCTTGTTAGGATGCTGCTTTCCTAAGCAGACTAGAAGGAAAAGCTAAGCTTTAGCTGGACATATTTTGTCAGCACCTGTTGCAACTTCTGGGTCAACAGCTTCTTCACTTCCAATTCTGCGATGCATAAGGCTAGAAGAAAATGTCAGGAATCATCCACACAGCCTGGTCCTCAGGTTTCAGAGCCCATAGTGAGCTTGTCTACTTCATCCATCTCTGAGTATTTCTTACATCTTCTTATACATATTGTGTGTCCAGTGTTTTTAGTTGTGTTTAGGTAGAGTAAGGAAATATTTGTCTGACACAATTTCCCAGAAGTTAAACTCTTACTTTTCTGATTATTTATTTTGATAGTTTCCTGAAAGATTTCAGAACTCTCTTGTCCAGAACTGAGGTCACCATGAAGCTATTCTTCTATATAGGAGTTGTCTTAATTAGGGACAAGCTCTAGCACTTTCTTTATATCATGAATTTCACTGATTTGCTGGTGTTCAGAAATCTGAACAAATTAACAGCTAATGGAAAACACTTTCAGGATGCAAAAGAAATCTATTAAAGGGAAATATAGGCACATGAAAGAGGAAAATGTAAAAAGGCATCAGAGTACAACAGGATGAAGAGATGAGAAGCTACGCAGAACAACGTAACTTGCAAAATCCCTTGGCAGGAAAGTTTTTAAAATCATCATGCCACTAAGATTAAAAATTCATTTTTTTGTGCTTATTCTACTACTTGGCAAAAGTAGAGACACCTTTGATACTGGAAAGATAAGATGGAAATGAAATACCTCTGTTCCTTGCAAAAAGAACAATGAATAAGAAGAACAAAACTAAGACAGAAAGGGAGTTAATTTTAGGTTTAAAGCCTAAATATGAAGTCTAATTTCATTTACAGTGAAGAACATGATACTGTTGATACAAATATTTCAACACAGCATGTCAGTTTAAGCAGGGTATATTTCTCATGTGTGAAAGATGGCATGAATTCTGTCTTTAACCTGTTGTTTATCAGAGCTAAGAAAATAACTGTAGGATACTTTTTTCAACAGTAATTCATATATTTTGGAAGAGTCTTAAAACATGAAGCTGATTAAGTATATCCCTGTAAATAGCTGTTTTCTCTATCTACTGAACCTGTACCTATTTGATATTTAATGACCTACCAAAGTCTAATGAGTTCTAGAGCCTTGATATGTGACCCAGGTGCCTATCAATTGTGAATCCTGCCAACTTGTTTATTTTAATAATCATCACTGACTTGTTAAGATAGATTTTTGGAATTCATATTTTCCCTGGATTAGGTACTTATGATTGTTGTTATTGATTAGACATATTTGCTATATCATACATTAGAACAATTCAAGTGGAACAATAAATTTCTGCCAAATTCAAAACTATCTCAATAGAGATAAACAAAACAAACAAAAACCAAATCTAATTTTACCAAAACTGCCTTTTTAAGTCTCTGCTTACCTTATTGAGTAAAGGACATTTCCATTTTTGAAAATTCTTAGCAGTTTGTTATCTGTGGTGACTTCGTGGAAGTTAGCCCCCTTCTCATTAGCAAAGAACAAGTCCGGTTTCCAAATGGAATCCAACATGGACGGGTCCAGGTCCAGTGAATCATCAGGATATTCACTGTATGCAAGACGAGGATCATTCCATTTCTGACGAAGAAAAATATTCACTCTGTAATCCTGAGAGAGAGAGAGAGAGAGAGAGAGAGAGAGAGAGAGAGAGAGAGAGAGAGAGAAGAGAAGTAGAGAGAGACTTTAAAAACTACAGTGTACCAATGTCTGTCACTTCACTGTACCTTCCCCAATTGCAACATGGGGCACTATGCAGAATATGTAGATGGTGGAGAAAATGGTGAAGCTACAGCCATGATTTACTATTTTGACTGTGTTCTCGGTGACTCTCAAGTCTTCCGATAAAAGGCCATGGAGGATGACCGCTCATCACACTTTGTTTTTCCCTTCAAATTTTACTTTCCTGGTTTGTCATATTAAAATGTTAGAAAGTGGGTAGACATTTGAAGCCGAACACTTTCTTCATTTATTTTTAGAAACATTTCTTCTAAGTATCTAACAAGGTTGAAAGTTATGTTCTTTTCTGAAAGCTTTCTGTCATACAAAAATAATAATGTATACTTTTAGAGTTATAAATCATGTTTTTATTTTTGTTCTTTTGAGGCAAGGTCTCACTATACAGCCTTAGTAGGTAGGCTTGGAACTTACCATGTAGACCATGTTGGCCCAGAACTAATAGAGATGAACCTGTCTTTGCCTCCTGAGTGCTGGGATTAAATGTTTGTGTCACAGTACCTGGCATGAAACAGTTGTTTAATATTTAACTTTGTTTAATGTGACAAGTTCTATAAAATAAGTCATTTAAAAATAATAGAAGATGATTTGTGAGTATTAAAAGAATAATAATGGCTAATCCCAGCAATGTTTTAAGATAATATTTCTAGTGACGTTTTCCAATAATATTTCTTGGCCTCCCACTCACTATGCAGCCAAGGATGATCCTGAGCTTTTAATCCTTATGCCTCCATATCTCATGTGAAAAAACTACAGGTATACCTGACCATGCCACATGGTGTGGAGGTTTTTTTTTTCTTTTTTTTTTTTTCAATACATATCAGCCACGGATTCCCTTGTTCTCCCCCCTCCCGCCCGCCTCACCTTCCCCCCAGCCCACCCCCCATTCCCACCTCCTCCAGGGCAAAGCCTTCCCCGAGGACTGAGATCAACCTGGTAGACTCAGTCCAGGCAGGTCCAGTCCCCTCTTCCCAGGCCGAGCCAAGCGATCCTGCATAGGCCCCAGGTTTCAAACAGCCAACTCATGCAATGAGCACAGGACCCGGTCCCACTCTTGGATGCCTCTCAAACAGATCAAGCCAATCAACTGTCTCACCCATTCAGAGGGTCTGATCCAGTTGGGGGCCCCTCAGCCATTGGTTCATAGTTCATGTGTTTCCATTCGTTTGGCTATTTGTCCCTGTGCTTTATCCAACCTTGGTCTCAACAATTCTCGCTCATATAAACCCTCCTCATTCTCGCTGATTGGACTCCCAGAGCTCTACCCGGGGCCTTGCCATGGATCTCTGCATCCAGATCCCTCAGTCGTTGGATGGGGTTTCTAGCACGACAGTTAGGGTGTTTGGCCATCCCATCACCAGAGTAGGTCAGTTCGGGCTGTCTCTAGACCATTGCCAGCAGTGAGTTTTATTATTAGTTTTCTCCTTACAGTTTTGAAGTGGATAAATCTATAGATTTCATTATACATGATTTAAGCATATGACTGCAGAAAGTTTCAGTTATCTGGGAAATACTGGAGCTGTACAGAGAAACTAACAATCCAACCATTTTCTTTATTTCTTTAATAGCAAATATGGTAAGCAAGCCATAGAAAGAGGCTTCCGAACTCTTGGACTTTGTCATTTAGACAAGTGAAATGCATGCTTTGCCCTGAATACTGAAGACACAATCTGGTCAGTATTTGGGCACCAACACTACTTCCCTCCAACTGCAACTAAGCTTACATACCAGACTTTCCCCCCTCTGCCTGCTAGATGGTCCATGCATCTTCCTCTGTTTCTTCTTGTGGCTGTACTTGATCATCTCAAAAAAGAATATAAGCACCACTAAATGTTTGGCATTTAGCAATAGGAATATATAAATTCTTTAAAAATTTGGTGAAATTTCTTTTGAATATATTAACCCCCTCTTCCAATTCCCCCAGATTTATCTTCCCTCCGTACACACCAAACTTTGTGTCCTATTTTTATTCTTAAACCCATGAATTCCAGTTCATGTTGCCCATGTGTTCTTATGTGTATGGCCTTCCACTGGAGTGTCTCCACATACCGTGAGCTACTTATAGTCTTAAAGAAAACTCTCTCTCCAAGTATCTATGAACTGCCAGTAGCTTCTCATCTAGGGATGGGACTTTGTGTCCATATTCCTTCTCCATGCTAATATTTAGTCTGCCTTGGGATTGATTACACAGATTTTGTCATAGTGACAAAGTAATTTTTAATATGCATGTATGTATAGGCTTGTATTATTTTTAAGATTTTTTTCTGATATAAATATCGATAGATTTCTGATTTTAATTAGAAAGGATATGTGATTTGACTAAAAATTTAAAATTCATAGACAAATTAAAAATAATCCAGAATTCTTCTTTTCTTAAGGAGTCTTATCCAAGGCTGCTGGCTAAGTTAAAAAGTGACCAGAAAATTAATTTGTCAAAAAATGAAGAATAAATACTACTCTCCCAAATACTCAGCTACTATGTTTTCTAGACTTTTCCAGTTCCCAAGCACTGTGCAGAATAAGTTCTGTGTATCACAAAGCACAGAGCACTAATACTCAATGGTGGTGTAATTGCTTCTAGCCCTGTCTCTGTAATATCCCCCATGTTGTCTGCAACATCTGCTCCAGGAGCATCCACAGGGAGGGTAGTCGCCTGGGACCACTGATTCTGAAATAATGGCCTATTGGAAAAGCCTCATTCATTCCTCAGTTACTAAACCAATAGGGAATAAAGTCATTTTATACCAACTATTTGGAGTCTTTGAAAGGTTATTTCAAAACTCCTCCTGAGTCCCTCTTCATTATCCATATGTTTATTCTCTTTGAAAAAGTCAGAATCGTTTTTAAATTACCAAAAACTATAAAGGAATATAATTTTGTACCAATTCTGAAAACAAAAGAAGAAATATTGGTTAGAACATAAAATGTGTTAAACTGACAGAAATATATTCTTTGTATCATTCTGCAACCTCTTTGTGTATTTAAGATTGGAAACCACAGACTAAGAACATGCCTCAATCCTTACACATTCTTTTCAAATTTGAATGTTTGTTTCAATAAATTGAGTTCATTTAATTTGGGCAATCTTAGTTTTGTAGAGAAACACTGGCACACAGCCAGTATTTTTAGTAGCTGCTGGATATCAGTGAAAAATAATAATCACTGTTGCTCCTTGGTTTTGATGGGAAAGGCACTCTCTTAATGTGTGCATAGTAGCAACCCACAAGTCCCCACTATTCCCGCTATTCTCTTCTACCACAGATGCCTATTTACATTCTTACTCAATTTCTTTTTTATTTGCACACTTTCCTTCTTTATGTTGGCCAGGATAAACAGGCAGACTACTTTCTCATAGCCAATTGTGTCAACAGATGGGTGGTTAGGAATTAAAACAGTTCAACTTCTTGTACTATGCTTCTACCCACCACTTCATTTTATGTTAAACCAAATAGGAAAAAAAGAGCAAAAGCCCTCCTGGTTTAAGAATTGTAGACAATGGAAATCTGCCACTATTGCTACTTCCCTTCAAAAATCCAAATCTGTATCTGGAATTTTACTCACTCCAACTTAGAATGAGTTATTTTGCTTAACTGTATTGTTACTTGTTCGGAATCACAAATACATATTAAAATGAAGACAACCATCCATGCATGACATTCATTTGCAATATGTGCTTTACTTATGTGAGCATGATCTGCTTGTTATTTTTGGGCTTCTGTTAAACAAACATCTTTCCCAACTAGAATATATAACTCAAATCATAAAAGTCATTAAAGATTTGGGAGGCAATAAGATCTTTAGAGCATGTCTTGTTTTCTAGCAGCACTAAAAAAATGTCCTTCACCATTCTATGAATTCTGAAAATTCCTTCCAACTAATAGAGAGCAACTTTTTGAAGAGGCCAAAAGGCACTTGGTACTTTACACATGAATAATGTCCTCATTGAACATCATTTTGAAGACCTTCCAACCTTTGAATTTTTGGAATATCTTTTGTAAACTGTGATATATACATACACTAAGTGTTAAAAACATATTGTCAGATGCAATAGGATTAGCCATTGGTGACATTTCATACTTTAATAATATTGTATAGCCATAACAACTATTCAGTTGCATATTATTTTTGTCACCCCAGAAGGAAAATCTGTACCCACTGTGCGGCCTCTTATCTCTGCTTCCAACCACTGAGAACCAGTACTCTGCTTTCAAACTTTAAGTCTCAGTAGTACTGGCACTTCAGTTCATCAATGTGATACTATCTGTGACCCGTTGTGTCTCGGTTCTTTCACTTAGTATAATGTTTACAGGATCTGTAAAGTATATTTAAGAATGTAGAGATCATGTTTAATTTATTAAACACTTACTGGGAGAATTCTACCTAAAGTTGACGTACTTTCCGAAGATACACATTTTTTTAATAATTAGATTACATATAATTATAATCGCTTCAATTATATATATTATATATATTCAATTTTATTTATTCAATTGCCTATATATAGTACATGCTATCACAATATACATAAACATTTATAAGTATGTATATATGTACATAGATTTGTATAAATTCCATCATTAACCAGAATCACCATAAAAGATGAAAACAGTATTATGAACTGATAGAATGTACTTATTTCAAACGTGAATCTTCCTGCTTCATAACATAATCTCGCATAGAAGATTTGGGGTTCTATTTAAGCATGGAAGCAACTACCAGCTTGATCTATCTTGTATCACCAACACATTTAATGGTGGCAACGTGTAATAGTCACAGTGTCACTATTGATTTTGAGCAATTAGGTTGAATTAATATCATGTTAATCATATTAAATCAAGTGATTTATTAAATCAATTGATTAATCACTTGAGATTAATATTTCACCAATAACTAACCATGGAGGATTTCTTTTGAATCTATGTAAAATAAAAATTTAACAAAGATAATTATGCAAACCAAGCTTCTTCACGTCAAAATACTCTACTTTAAAGGGATTTATCTAGGCCTAGGGAGATAGATTCAGGCACTTGTAGGCATAAGCATGAGAACCTGAGCTCTGTCCTCCAAACCCACATTATTTTAGAGGTAGCTTGGTGTTACAAACTTGTAATTCCAGAGCCTCAGGGGAGAATTTTATAATTAATGGGAGCTTGTTTGGTATACACTGTTTACTATGCACTATCATGAGGTGAAGACTCATCAGTAGATGTTCCATTTTGCAAAAGTTTTAGAGGGTTGAACATTGTTCGAGACAAAATTAAGTTGTTTTGCGTTTTTTTCCTTCTGAGCAATTTGGATAATTTTTTGGAAGCTCTTTATTGATTTGGACATTGGCCAAGAACCTGTGAGGACGCTGCTCACTGTACCATACAGATGCTGAGGAATTCGATCTTTTTAGAAACTGTTATTGAATGCTGCAGTCTTACTTACATAGTTCTGGAGAATAACAGATAAAGTACTTGCAGCTTCTGAGGCAAATTAGCTGAAAGTTGATTTTTTTTCTTACAATTTACTGCTGCCTAAACAGTATATAAACAATTTACAAAAATTCAGAACTAAAAGGGAAATGTAATGAATCATTATATATTATATCTTCTATGTGGAGAACACCATTATCATTAATAGTTCTATATTTTCTTTATTTGAGAACATGTAGACATTTTTTATATTTTTTGAATTTAAAATATCACTGTATTTCCCCTTTCCTGATTCTCCCTCAACCTTCTTCCATGTACCCCACCTTGCTAACTCTCAAATTCATGGATATTTTCTTTTCTTTATATATATATATATATATATATATATATATATATACATACACACACACACACATATATATACATATACACACACACACACACACACACACATATATATATATATATATATATATATATATATATATGACATGTTTTAGAGTTGAATATAAGGTATCAGTTGAATGAATGTAAAGACATATTGCCAACCTTTGGTATGTTTCTATTTTTCATACTTGTATCTGGTAATCTGTGTCATCTTTTAGTTGAATACAATGTGGGAATGTTAGTATAATTGAATGTAAAGCTGAGAATGGGTTTAGCGTGACACTGATGTTAAAACTCTGAGAAACATGGAAGTGCCATTATTCCATTTCCAAATCACGGTTTTGTCCTGGCCTATTTTCAAATGTATGGTTATATTCATTTCCCTCTAAAATTAGGTTGGTGTTTGCACTTGGCTCCTTTCATAAGAGGAAAGTTATTTTAACTGATTGAATTCCCGCAGACTGCAAGCATTAAGTTGCTTTACTAATGCCACATGACAGGCAAGCATTAAACCTGAGACCTTGTCATTTCCCTTCAGGCTAAAGACGAACTCAGCATGCTACACAATGTACTGTCTTTTGCAAGCGATGGTGTCTCAAAAGCAAGGTGTCCTGTGTGAAAGCAGATTATTTCCTGTCAGGTATTGTGTCCATCCTACTCACAGAATACTACTGTGTGACCTTTATTGACATCATGTGGAAAAGGCCCTGCAGCATCTTCTTCTTGCCTACAGAGGATCACTTATTTTTTTCTTACTTGGGAGCAATATTCTGTCGAGAAATTCTTCCTTTAGTAGTGATGACAATGTGTTCCAGCACTCTTTGCTGAGGATTCTAGAATGATATCTCCTTACAGTGTTTTTGAGACTTCCAAGAAGAAATGATTTTAAGCCATATTGAGTAAACTCATACCTCAGGATGTTTCTTCAGCTTTCAATGAAAGCATTTATTTTTCTCAGGTACACAGAATGATTGGTAAGATGAATACAGTCTCTAGCACTCTTATGTAAGTGGTGATTTAAAAAATAATAACAGAACAATGGTGAAAATCCAAGTGTGACAAAATACAAAATATCTTAACCGTTTTATTTAAATGCAGAAATGGGATGGTAACAATACTATTCTTTGTTAGGAAGCCGATAAACTGAAATTGGATCTGTGGGTTCAATGTCTATGTGCATGTTGACAAAGGACTCACTTAATTCATTTGGAGGTAGAAGAATGCATTGTTAAGTGCGTTAATAAGCTATTTTGAGAAATGAGATTTGAAGAGTAAAGGCAATAAAACTACCTTCCAGGGCTGAATTCTTCAGAATGAATTAAGCTTTAGAACATATTCCTCCATGATCAAGGTACTAAAAATTGTCAAGGGCAAATAATTCAGCCCTGCTAAGTAATGAGAAATAGAAGGCCCATAAAGGAGAGAAGATTGAGAAAGTAGAGAGCCTACATTCAGAATCAAACAGCTACTCGGCTTTTATAGTGTGTAATACTTCTAAACCCATGGCAAAATTTAAGAAGAAAAAAATGTCTCCCTTGTTTCATATGTTTTCTTTTGCTTCTTTGTTTGGAGATGAAATGAATGTAGGCAGAAATTCAGACATAATACGAATTAAATAATTCGAATCTTTTTTCTTATATTAAAGCACTGAACAATGCATTCTTCTAACAGCAAATGAATTAAGCGAGCCCCTTGTCAATATGCACATAAACACTGAGCCCACTGATCCAATTTTAGCTTATCAGCTTCCTAACGCAGAATATTGTTATCTTCCCATTAGTTTGCTGTAAAATTTCATTTTTACAGCACATAGATGATGCCTTGTAAAACCTGTCTTATAACATTTTATTACTCTTTTTTCAAGAAGACAGAAATTAATGCTTCTGGAATGTGATCCCATCAAAATGAGCTCCCAAATCTCAAAGGTGGTAGCACCCATATTGGAGAGATAGAAGCAGTGCACTCTCCGAGCTTGCCACACCGCCTTGGTTCGATCCCAGATGTCACAAAGGCAAACCAAGTCATTAACCAGCTAGTGATGATTGTGCTTGCTAATGCCATAGATAACGTTCTGTCATATGTAGTCCCAGGTCAAATAAACATGGTGACCCCAGGGGAACTGCCTCTGAAAGGTATTCATAACACACAAACTTGTAGCATTCGATGGGAGATATTCAGTAATAGGGTCAGTAGACTTGAAATATATGAATAGTTCATTAGAAAAAAATTCTACTTGTTCTGAACAGTTGAATTAATATGAGGGTCTACAAACAGTAGGTCCAGATCATTATTAAACTAAAAATTTTACTGATAGGTGAGTTTATTTTCCATTTATTCAAAGAGCTTCTAAATAAAACTTTAAGGCATCCCAGGCCAGACATACATGTCCCAGATCAATCTATAGTAGTTTCTTGGCAAAATTTACAACTTAAAGAAAAAGAGGTAGGTTTTTTTTTTCTTTTTTTCTTTTTTTTTTTCTTTTTTTCTTTTTTTTTTTCTTTTTCTTTTTTTTTTTAGAAAAAACAGCACTATAAAAAAGAGAGTGGTAAATAAAATGTTACAGTGGTCCCAAGTTTGGAAGTCCCACCTGCAGCTGATTACCCGTGACAGCAAGGCAGCAACAGAAACCAAGTGACCCACTGGCCATGGCTGGGGCTTAGAGGGTTCCATATCTGCAGTGATTCTAAACTTTGGGTTTCAGTCCTTATCGCTAACCAAAATGCCCTGTGTTTATCAGCTCCCTGCTGCCTAAATCGACCAGTGGGTGTGCATTCAACCTTCTCCCTCTCCTCTACTGTCTCTGAAACTCAGTAAATATAGTAGATGAGCTTCATGTTTCTGTGTCATAGCTTGTTTTCAGCTTCTTGGAGCAACATGGTCTGAAGCAATAGGCCCCCCTCTCAAGACAGAAACTAGGTTAGAGTTCTCTGAGAGATAGAGAGAAACAACAGGTTTGTTTTCTCCAATTCTCATCTGATATGTATGAGTCACCATCACATCAAATCATTCCACGGCATTCAGGGTTTATGAGAACTGGAGAGTCATCTTGTAGCTGGGAACGCTAGACAGTTGTCACCAGGACTACCTGGATTCCTTGTGTTTGTGGCATCAGCTTCCCCTCCCTACAGGGGAGAAGTTAGGAGCTGCTGTCTTGTTGCCTTTTTTTTATGATTCTTTGTGCAATTCCTTTCTTTATCTCTTTAGATTACCATCTCTCCTTTGTTACGCATACTCTTCTCATTTCTGGAGCCACTCAGGGGATGATTTTAATCCAACTTCTTACACTGTGGACAGCAGTCAGTGGAGAGATATGCAACTGATAACAGTGCAATGAATAAGAGACTTCATGCTCATCCATGAACACAGAATCTTTACTAATCCCACCCACCACTGATTCCAAGGCTCAGGGAGTATTCCAGAAGAGGAGATCAAGAAAAATGTAAGAGCTGGATGATGGGGCAAGGTGTTGTGAAATGCTGTCTTCTGGGCATGGAGTGACCATCATAGCAACTGTGGTTACCTGTGTAAGATCAAGACAGACAAAATCCTGGCATAGATGGTATAGATCATCTCCAGGATCTACCCCGTCCTGAAGAACTATTGGCAGTGAATTGTTGTTGGGGGTATGAGAGTAATTCTTTATTGATGATATGGCAACTGATAATTTTTCATACTCTAGTGCATGGCTCCACACTGATTCACATAGAGGCATCACAAACTAGATTTAGTGAGTTGTCAAAAGAAGAAGAAAAAAGCCATGAAGTTGAGAGGGGGTGTGAGAGGGTGGCGGAGAGGGAAAAAAGGAATAGGTATGATTATATTTCATTGCATACATGAATGAAATTCTCAAAAATAAAAAGAATAGAAAGTTACTCATACCAGTTTTGTTGCCATTGGTAGAAAAAACAAAGAATGATCTTTGCAGGGAATATTTTGAGAGTAATTTTTACCAAATATTTAAAAATACGATTTAATAATGCTTACATGGGTGAAATAAAAGGATAAACTATCACAGATTGTAAGTGAAATAAAACTTTTTCTTGCATCAATATGGGAATAAGCCTGAAAGGAGTTAGAATGTATCTACAGCTAATACAAATGTCAATTTGCACACATGCACACTTACAAAGTTTAAAAAATACCATCTGGAAAAAATTCATCACTATAATAACAAAAGAGAGAATGTAATTTGGCTTTCAGCCTACGTGCATTAATATTTTGCAAATATATGAAGAAATAACGTATTATTTCCTTCTCACAATATCTGTGTGCTCATCCCATGTACCACTGACCATAGATAGATGAGTTGGTGTTAACTGTACTCCTGAACACAGTACAAATATGCTGTCTGGGAGCTGAAAATGTAGGTAGGTGATAGAACATTTTCCTAGTGTGTATGATGCCATGAATTTTGTGTGATGAACATAAAAATAAATAACTACAATGATCAAATCTGGACTTTCACATATTCAATCTCAAGAAGTACAATGTTATTCTCGGGGGCCACAAATATCATTCTTGGTGGTTGAGGAAAATCTTTCTCTTAAGAAATAGTCATAGTAGATAAGTAAACACATGTTGTAAATGAAGTGTTAAAATCTCATGGGGAAATAACTTAAGGGAAAAGCTACATAAAGGCCTCTCTCTGTAGGGAAGCATGATGGAAAAAGAGTGCTTGACTGTCAGTCACCATCTTAGGGAAACTGAAGCAAAGCAGAGATGCAAAAATATATTTCTTTTTCATGTCTACTGTCAAGTATTGATTAATAATTTTAATCTTATGCTGCATTGGATGAAGGATAGCAATTACCTTTATATCTAGTTACAATGGGATAAAGAGTCAAATATATTTAGAATTGGAGTTTTTAGCCCTTTGAAGCTGTTTCTTGAAGCTGTTTCATGAAATGTTAATTGGAAACATTTGGTATATTGTGATTCAGTGAATGATCATGAAAAAATTCAGTGTGTAAAGAGCACAAGAGGAGCTTGTGTGCACTGGAAATAAGGAAAAATCAGGGGGAAAGTGAAAGCACAACCTAAGGCAAAAAGGAGAGTTCTACCGGAGAACTGGGTTAAATCTCTTTTTGGCTCAGATGGAGTCTGGTTGCTTTTGCGGATAGCTCTGGTAGAGAGTCCAAAAGCAAAGCTTCTTTGGAAGAACAAAAGTGAGTAAAGAGAGAGATAAGAAGGGGGGAAGAGAGGGAGGGAGACAGAGACACAGAGAGGGAGAGAGAGCCAGGGGAGAACATGTCATGGTTCAAAGGTCTGGGGAAAATTTTCAGGCGCATTTCCTGTCTCACGGATAAAAATAATGTTCCATTCAACTCAACTGATAAAGTAAATGAGGTCACGAGTGAAGGTTGCCAAGGATTTGCTTGTGAATACTTGATGTATCTCTTTAATATTGATAGACATATGTTAATACGCTCATTTTTGTTGATTGAGTCCTTTAATATTACTTTGTGACAGAATTATTTGTCTTATGATTTAGCTACTCTCTGGAGTGTTGGCAATGTTCCACAACAACTAAAGAATAACTTTAAAAGGATTGTCCTGATTACAGTACTACTATGTTACTGAACCTAATTTTTTTTCATGTTCTCCATAGGGCAAAGGGTTTATAATATCAAGTCTCCTTGAAGAATTTGAAAGCAATTTTTTTATTTCATTATAAACCTAATTTCCATGTATTAAGTTCCTGTTCAGAGAGATAAAAAGAAGGAGAGCGAGAGGGAGATCATGTCCAGTAGGAAACTCCCATTTTCCATTGGTGTTTTAAGTAATAGGTATTACTTACCTCTTAACCTATATGTGCTGTACTTGAGAGGGCATAGTGAGCATAGATCCAGGTTTTTGTCACCTTGGCTTATGTTGAGCCCTTCTGATACAAAGTTAGCTGGACTTTCGTTCTGTAGACAGACTATCAGGTTACAACTGAAAAAAGTGCCGTCAACTGGTGCAACAGCGCTTCAGTGTTAACTTTACCTTCTACATCTGCCAGACCCAGTGAGCAGCTGAGGAACAATTGAAATTGTCTGCCAAATACAACTAATTGATATGCAAAGTGGCAAATTTTGACTATTATCAGTCATTTTAAAGAACATAGTCTCCAATCTTATTTCCTACTTTATCTTTGGGAGTTGAAATGATTTTTGCAGTATATTATTTCAGTATCTCACCATCTCTAAGAAAGCATTTTAAGATGGATGTCAGGAACTGTTCATGAGATCTTGTCATTTTTGCTGCATTTGGTCATCATGCAGAAGGTGTTTAATTGATGTAGTAGATAATAGTTACGTGCCAAGCCCACCTCTAAAGAGATCTACATATAGATAATACCTTCATTGCAAATTCAGATTAGAGACAGATGAATTAAATTAGGTGACATGTATCTGTCCTTTTACATTTAACACTAAAGAATTCAGCACAAATCTTTCAAATCTATAAACACTGTGTAATTAACTTTCTAATCTACAGATCATAAAGAAATTCTAGAAAGACAAATGGTCTAAAAGACAGATGTCACAGAGATGAGGATCTGAAATTGCCCTACTCTTTACACTTTCTCTCAGTAATCAACATCTTTTGTCTTTGGCACATTTTTTCTCCTATAATTAAAAAAATGCTTTTAAAGAATCTGTTTGTTTAACAACACTATACATTATCTCTAAACAGTTGTGGGTTTTGTAATATTCTTTACAGGAAATTTCACATCAGAGAAAGATCTTCAGAGAATCTCTTTTTGAGAGATGATGGTTTAAAGAATGTCTTGTGGGTGAATATATCAAGCTAAGATATATTCATAAATTTGATGGGGGTCACTAAGGTGTGTAACAATCTCATACACCTATTTTTTGCAACTATCCCCATAAATGAGCCTATTTCTTCTTGATGTTTCAAAACAACAGTTCAGAACACATTCATACTGCTTATCACTGGTTACTCATGCATGGATTTAAAAGTATTTCAGACCAAAGATATTACTATATTTGGGTTGGCTTTACTACTATAAAAGTAATACAGTGAGGTCAAGATGTTAACAGATCCAATGTTAATATTAAAAGGCTCTCCATTTGCTTCCAGGCAATTCCCCAAAGAAGTGAAATGAGTTATTTAATCTGTAAATGTAACACAGGATTGCTCTCTGAATGCTGTAATGGCACTCATAAAAAGTGAGAATGCCTTTATGGGAACTTAACTCATTGGCAATGGATGTGAAGGACCAAGAAGTCATTTCTGGCAAAAGTTACAAAAGAACAAAAAAAGACTTCTTTTAAATTGGACACCTTTCTTTCTTTTCCATTGTCATGAAAAATATGTTACAGTGAATTTATTAGGTAATTTCTTTTTAATGTCTTAGATTTAAAAAGCATTCTTGTATCACCATAAAACCTGCAGAGTCTTTAATTTCTGAGCATATTTATTTCTTCATCAAAAATTAAGTAATGATCATTGCATCAAGATAGCTTAAAAACCAAATTCTTTTTGAGGAAATATCAAAGTATATGGGAAGATAGATGGAGAAAGACAAGTGCATTTAGACATTATTAGTGCACATTCATTTTATTGGGAAATGAAACATTTGACTCATATTTCATGAGCTACAGCATTGATTTAAGATGGTGACTGAGAATAAGAACTGCAGAAATACATGAAATGACAAAAGTATATTCATCCTTTATTCACCCATGTCAAGCATATTATAGCAAACTATCTTTGGGGCAAAATATGTTTTGTCAGCCAGAATACAAAAATTACCTGTCCCCATGCAACAGCATGAGTTTAGGAGATACTTCATAATGAGCATTATATTAGCTTATAGTAATATAGCAAAGAATGTCTGCAGAGAGAACCATTGCCTTACAGATCCTGTGGTCACAAAAGTTTAAGTAAAAATTTGTACACAATATTATAAAGAAAAATAAAAACATTGAAATGTAAATTGAGTAGAACAATATGATTTCATTGACGTTTATTTGACAACTCTGGATCCGGATCATGCACCATCAATAAATCTTAGAAAGCAGCATTCAACGGGTCCTCAATGACTATGAGTGAATGGCCTTAATGAAAGCTGCTGTGGGATAATGCTTTTGTACACTGGTTTATACAGCGTTTAATAAAACGCTGATTGGCCAATAGCCAGGCCGGAAGTATAGGCAGAATAAGCAGACAAGGAGAATTTTGGGAAAGGTAGGCTGAATCAGGAGACGCCATCTTGCCGTCCAGGGACCAGCATGTTTAAGTAAGAGCTAGTCAGTAGTAAGCCTGAGCTAATGGCTGAGCAGTTTTAATTAATATAAGCCTGTGTGTGTTTATTTGGGTCCGAGTAGATGTGGGACTGGCGGGTGAGAGAGATTTGTCCTAACCTCAAGCCGTGTGAGACCAGGAAAAATTTTAGTTACAGAACGCCATTGAATAAATTTCAAGGAAGGAATATAAAATGATTTAACAGGAAATGTAGGTTAGATAAAAACAATTAGGAATTTTCTGCAATTTTTTTTGACAATGCTAATTCTTAAATGCAGAAATTAAAGGGATGAAAGCAACAGAAAATAAAGAAATTAAAAACCATGGGAAATTTCAAGTAGGGAGAACACAGTACAGCAAGCTTTTTGACACAACAAATATGCAAAAATTAGCATGATTGTTCTTCAAAGATAAACACTGGGGGCTGGAGCAATGGCTCAGCGGTTAAGAACACTGGCTGCTCTAGCAGAGGACCTGGGTTTGATTCCCAGCAGCACCCACATAGTGGTTCACAGCCATTTATAACTCCTATTCCAGGATATCTAATGCCCTCTCTGAGCTCCACAGAGACCTGGCAGACATACTGTGAACAGAATACAAAATATTCATACACTAAAATAAAGATAAAAAATTTTTTAAAAGATAAATATTAACCATAAATTCAGACAGCAGAAAAAATATCCAGCATAACAATTACAAACATACCCTTATTTCAACTAATTAAGAAAAAGACCCAAAACACCAAGCCATCCATAAGAAAAATACAGAGAAGTCATTACAAAGGTCCTGGGAATGGAAGTATTCCTTGACAGAGAAAGCTATGGTTAAGCTGATGCAATGGAAAAGTCTAAGCAGGGCTGGAGAGATGGCTCTGCCACTCAAAGCTAGGATCACAACCAAAAGTATAAGGGAAAGTCTAAATAGGCCTACATGGGGTCAAGAAACGGAGGTTGTTAAATGCCTTTGGACAGGTAAAACTGCTGGAACAGACCATGTACTTATGAAAGAAATAAGCTTTACTGTTGGGAGTCGTGTGACCTAGTTTGGGAGCAGTATATGAGTCCCATGGGTCTCCAGATGAGGCAAAAGCCCATGGAGACAGTCTCACTTGGAGAGGACCAGTGGACTTTGGGGACAGCACAGAATACTAATATTACTGCACAGCCTGCATGCTCTTGTCTCTCTCTCCTAATATTGATGATTCTCTTGGTGGTTTTAGTGTCATTTTGTCCATCATGTATAGGACAGATATGATCATTCCCGGAAACCACATCTTTTTCTCAAATATTTTCCCCTAAAATTTTTTGGGAGCTGATGCTTCTCAGGTTTCTTGTTTGGGGATGCCAGCTGTCACTTCAGACCCCGGGAGCTGTTCTAACTCAGTGCTGACAGGATTGGAGGTGGGTCACCCCTATTTCTGTAAATATGTTTTGAATGAGATTGTTATTCTTGAAAATGTGTGCCTATGTCAATCACCTTTTAGTTTTGTAGAGACAGGATGTACCAGGCTCAATATTTGGCCAAGCTGACAAAATGGTAAGTGTTGGTTTTGGTCTAAAGACATTTTGATGTAAAAGCTGGGGGAAAAACCACATTTAACAGATTTGTTTTTGCTGGCAATTAATGTTGGAGGATGAGAAAAACTTGTTTGTCTTTATGGAAAAACATGCTTGTTTTTGATGTATAAATAAAAATGGTTGGAGTGCTCGGGGTAGGCCTCTTATATGTAACTCATCTGGTGATCGGACAATTCATTTCTTCACACTGATGCCCCTTTGCCATCTCAGGACATGAACCTGAGCTAAGGTGGGACTCCAACACTTTATAGTAAGTGTCTCAGCCAATAGAGGAAGAACAAACACATCTAGCTAGTTTGGAAATAAGCATCATACTGACAACAAATAACTTTTTCTAAGTATGTGAGATAATAAAATTATAATTCAGAATTCCAAGTTAAAACTGATAAAAATCCTAAAATTAACTCTAGAAAGTTAAATACAGCAATTACAAAAATATAGTAAATTATGGTAAAGTAAAGGTTACGCAAAGAATTCAATTATGCTTTGCCATTTGGAACCCAATCAATGCATTCTATGATATTAACAAAGTAAAGGGGAACTCACACAATCACTTCATTCAATCCTGGGATATCACTGAAGAAAACACAGTGTCAAAACAAAACAAAGTGGCTGGGCATGTAAAGATACTTGTTGCCAAACATGAAAAACTGACTTTGATCCCCAGTTGCATAGGGTGAAAAGAGAAAACCTGCTCCAGTTAGTGGTTCTTGACCTCCACATAAGTGCCATGGCAGACATTCTCTCTCTCTCTCTCTCTCTCTCTCTCTCTCTCTCTCTCTCACACACACACACACACACACACACACACACACACACACACACATACACACACACACACACTCAATCACATACACACAGGTCTGTGCAAACACACACACAATAAAATTTTAAAAGGACACTTAACAAGCAATTAAAAAAAATCCTAGTCTGATAAAGGTCACTAATGGAAAGACACAATTGATATTCCTTTAAGGGGAAGTTAAAGATATGTTTACACAGTATTTAATTTCATAGATGTACTTTACATAGTCATGGTTTTTATAGAAATCTTCATACAGAAATATCATAGACTTCAACATTAATCCCTTCACATTTTCTCCATCTTCCCCCTGCTGATGGGCCGTCTAATTCCCTTGGATAATTTCTCATATATGTGTGTATATGCATGTGGAATATGTGATATTTATATAAAATAATAATCTTCAAATAACAGAAAATATGCCTTATTTGTCTTTCTCAGTATGGTTTATTGCACTTGATACAATAATTTCAAGTTGTGTCCATTTTTCAGAAAAGGACACAATTTCAGTTTTTTTTCTTTATAGGTAAATTAATCTCCCCACATAATACACACACACACGTGTGTGTGTGTGTGTGTGTGTGTGTGTGTGTGTGTGTGTGTGTGTATCACATTTCTACTATCCATCTATAGATGGATCCCTAAGGTCAGTCCATAGCTTGTTATTTGTGTACAGTGCTGCAGTGAGTACTGTGACATGTTGACCTGGAGTCCTTCTGTTATAAACACAGAAGTCGTATAGCTCACTCACAGGGGAGTTCTTGTTTTAGTTTTTTGAGTAACCACCTACTAATTTCTACAGTGCCGGAACTAATTTACATTCCCCACAGCTATGTATAAGAGGTCCTATTCCCTTCACTATCCTCACTAGGATTTGCTGTTTTATATTTTCTTAATGATAGCAATTCTAATTGGAGGGAGATGAGATCTTAATGTAGTTTTAATACACACACACAAACACATAGCTTTACAAATGTTCATTAGATATTAACTATCTGAAAATAAAAAAAGGTTTATAAAAGATTTTAATCTTTAGTAAATATATATAAATATTTAGGAATAAACTTAAAATACATGATGTCTTAGGGTTTTTATTGCTGTGAAGAGACACCGTGACTATGACAACTCTTATAAAGAAAACACTTCATTAGCATGGCTCTCTTTCAGTTTCAGAAGCTCAGTCCGTTAATTCAGAGGTTTAGAGCATGGTAGCATGTAGGCAGACAAGGTACTGGAGAGGTAGCTCAGTCCCACATCTTGCAGGCAGCAGGAAGTTGACTGACACACAGGGCAGAATCCTGAGCATAGGAAACCTCAAATCCCACCTCCACAGTGACACGCTTCCTCTAACAAGGCCATAGCCACTCCAACAAAACCATACCTCCTAATAGTGCCACTCCCTATGAGATTATGGGGGCCAACTACATTCAAACTACCACACATGGATGAAAACAATGCAAGACCCCAAGGAACAGAAAATTGTTGTGAAATCGCATCTCCTAAAAATGTCAGAGAAGATATATCCATGCAGTCTCAACAACTTAAGTCCCTAAATGATACCTGAACAAGGATGGAAACAATAGATATACTAACATGGAAAGGGAAATCTCATGAGGCCTCAATGGTAAATAAAGAACTAAGGCAACTAAGGAATAGTTCCCAGAGAACAGGTCCCAATTGGTTATCCAATACATATACCTATAAGGAAAATTATACAGACTGAGACGGTTGTATTTATATATTTAGGGAAAAACAGATAGAACAGCAATTAAATAAAGAAGTCATGAATTTGAAAGAAAGCAAGGCTGGAAGGGTAAATGAGAAGGAGGTAAAGATATAATTATATTTTGATTTCAAAAAATAGAAAAGTAGTTATTAATAAAATAATAAAGTCAAAAACAAGGGAAAAATTAAAAACAAAGTGGAAGCAATTAGATATAAAATATGTGTAAAAATTTATCAGATGTTATATATATGCTATTTTGAATGAGCCTGGAGAAATGGCTCAGTAGTTAACAGCAACTATGACTCTTTAAGAGGTCCCTGATTCAATCCCCAGCACCACATGTTAGCTCCCAACCATCCAAAACTCCAGCTCCACGTGATTTGATGCATTCTTCTGACCTCCATGGGCACCAGGCACACACATGGTACACATATATACATGAGGGCAAAACAGTTATGTACACACAATAGAATAAAAATTATACTTTAATTTCAGAAAAGGGAGGTATACAATATAATTATGAATAGAAATACTTAACATTTTAAAATGCAGTTCTCATCAGTATTTACACACTAATGTTTATTTTTGGAATTTGAAAACATGTTTCTAATCTTTGTGATAAAGTAATTTGAACAGGAACAGTTTAGAACAGCACAAAAAATGGATAAAAAATAATATGTTAGGAAAGTTGCCCTACTAAATATCATGTATTTTTGCTTTTGTTTTTTTGTTTTTTTTTCGAGACAGGGTTTCTCTGTGTAGTTTGGTGCCTGTCCTGGATCTCGCTCTGTATACCAGGCTGGCCTCAAACTCACAGAGATCGCCTGGCTCTGCCTCCTGGGTACTGCTGCCCAGCTAAATATCATGTTTAATCTAAGAGTATATGAATTAGCTACAGACAAATAGAACATTGACATGGACTTGTAGCCATGAAATGGGGAAATATGTATGACAAAGTCATTATCAAAAATTAATATGGATAACCATTTGGTTGTGAAATGAAAGCAAATTATCACATTTCATACCATAGACACGTTTATATTTAGGACTGTATATGCAAATAAGCATGCAATAACAATTTGTGAAAAAAAGAGGCCATAAATTTGAAGGAGAGTAGTAAGGGATATATGGGAGGGTTTTGCAGGAGGAAAGGGAAGAGGAAATGTTGTAATTATATTACACTGAAAAATAGAATAAAACATTGTATGTTAACTAAAATCTATGTAACAATGGTGTTTTAGCATAAAGGATAAGAAAATACATGTATCAGCTTGGGTAGATGTAAGGTTTCCATAAACACAATCTTCTAAGTAAAGTTAAAAAAATTTAAGATAAAACTAAAATCATTTATGCATTAAGAAAACAAACACATTGAAGAAAAAATACTACATAAAAATATATTTGCCAAATAATGCATCTTCACATCATTTTATGAATAACTGTGTGGGGAGTGTATGTGTGGGTGTGTACCACATACATAATAAACACAGTCATAAACAGGGAGAAGATATAAATGAATTCTCCACAAAAAGACATTTCATCCTGACCATTCATCTATTCTTTCTATTCAAGGAAATACATGATAAGCACCAATTATTGCTAATTTGATGTCAATTGTAACTTAAAAAATAAATCTGAATAAATACTAAATGTGATAGAACTTGAGAAACTGTTCAAATAGCTATTGGGCATTTAAACAGAATGAACACTTTGGAAAAAAATTAATAATATCTTAGCCAAGTAATTCCACTTCTGCTTAGTATACTATATAGAATATATACATTATTAGATAATGAACAATGGTTGATTTTAAATACAATGTTCTTTTGTAGTAGTGATAGTACTAGAAACAAATATTTGGTTGTTTCACAAAACATAGAATTAGTAAATATAATGTGGAACACTTAATAAAACAAAGACTGAACAATATTAATTTGTATATAAGTTTGGGTCATCTCCCAAGACATAAACTTGAGCAAACAAAATAAAACTTGTTACATGTGGATAGTTCAGTATAATTGTTTGGTTTATATTTTCATACATACACCATGAAGCTTATGTCTTGATATCAAAGGTTTCCTTTCAGTTTGCAGGGAAGTCACTCTTTAGACTGAAATAGCTATAATCTATCTATCATGTTTAATTTTATAATATGGTGGTAAGCATATTAGTTCTTATCTTATTATCAGTGCATCTTTGTATGTCTACAACTATTTGATTAAAATATTCTTGAAAAGATTGAGTAGTTCAAAGATTATGTTAACATATGTGTGCAGACTATAAATTTTTATGCCATATTGCTTTAAAATCTCCAATATAATTACTAGATAATCTAAAATAGTACCTGAAAGTACATGTTCATCAAAGCAACAAAAAATTGAACCTAGCTTTTGTGTAAAATATTTAAACACTTAACAGTTTGACTGTTCTCTGAAAATACAATGAACCCATGCTTTTCTTCAAATCCTTGTTACACATCTATGCATAGAAAGGCAACTGAAGCTATCAAAACAGAATCTGAGTTTTTATTTTTACTTTGTGAAGTATATTTATTCTATGAATATTGACAGAATACAATATTTCAAGAGTAAGTGCTGATTTTCAGCACATAGCAGAGAAATTTCTAGTTCTCTAACATGTGTTAAAAGATGGATGGAAACTGCTTTCTTGGATATGTCTTTAAGCCATTATAACCATTTGAGATACTGATATAGATACATATCCAAATGACTACTTCCATACCTATTAGTTAAATACAAAGCTCACGATAGAAGTATTTCATCTTAGCGTGTAAGCCTTGTTTACAACTCAAACACTGATTGCATGAATACACATCATTTGACTCAGTGGTCTTAAGTTTTGCTTTATGGAAATAATCATGAGATGTTTTCAGCTCTAGACCAAAGCACAGGACAGATGTGACAGATGTGTATGCCACACCTATATCAAGCACTCCCCAACACATGAATATTGTACGACACTATACGTTGATCCAAAAAGAAATTGTGAAATGTATTTTAAAAGGCTTAAAAAACAGAATGTCTTCTACAGGAAGAATAAAGCTATCTTCAGTTGAGAATAATACTGTCTATTGAAATGGGTAGATGCAATAGTTGATAAGCTCCCTCCAGCAAAGGGAGCTCAAGTATTTGGGTAATAAGAACAATGAAGACAGTTAATAAGGTTGTTAATTAGATGTATATAGGATAATTATTAAGTCACATTAATCTATGAATTTTCAGACACAAAGATATTAATGAATTAATTTTAAGCAATCCACAATTACATCCTTTTAATTTGAAAGGGTAATCTTAATTGAATTAGGTTATATATAAAAACAGAACTGGAATAATGTGAATATATTTAAAAATATAGGGCTGGAAAGATGGCTTGGTGCATAACTCAGACAACCAAAGCTCAATCCTCACAGGTCACATGGTGAAGGGAAAAAAATAACACCCACACATGGTCCTCTTGCCTCTACATGTGCACTGTGGTGTGTGTGAACATGTACAGGCAAATACACACACACACACACACACACACACACACACACACACACACACACACAGAATACAAAATCAATAAATACAATGTAATAAAAAATACTACCACATTCTTAGCATAGAGTTAATTTAAAAACATATTAACATATATAAGCATAAAATTTGTTTAAAAAAATACTAAACAGCAGAATGCAATTTATTTGGAGAGTAATGAAGGTGGTCATTATGAGTAAAATATAACAAATTAATCAATTGGAAGCATTATAACTTATGATGCTTCAGAACAAAATATACTAGCAAGTTCTACTTTCCTTTATTCCTTTGACAGATGGAAACCATATTTCAGCTGTAGAAGCTGAAAGTATGAAACTTTTAAAGTATCTAATCTGAACAATTGGATGAGAAAAATGACATCACATATTTAGTAATATGGAAGAATTAAAAAGACAGACACCAATGTGAAGTATTTAATGAGCACATAATTGAGGGGTGATGTCACTCTGTGTGCTACGAATGTGTTGCTCTGATTGGTTGATAAATAAAATGTTGATTGGCCAACCAAGACCCCTTGAAAGGTCTCCAATGACACCATGGCCTAGATCATCCAACATCCAAAGTCAGCTTCAAGGCAACTGACTCAAAGAATACAGCCTCACAGACTTGACCATAATCCTAAAATTTTCTTTGTGTCCCCATAAGGTTACTAGTACCCTCTATCAGCAAGAAGTAGCCTAGAAAACTACTCCCACATTCCCAAAAAGTGGATTATAGATGTCTGTCTTTGTTTAGGTTGTTGGTTACAAATTATTATTGGTCATAGTCAATATCTTTCTAAAAGAAGAAAGAGGGATATGATATGGAAATATAGGATATAGATATGATAGGATAAAAGGGTGGATTATTGAACCTACTTTTAAAGAGCAACTTGCTTTAAATGTTTTACATTGGTAAAGATTGTGGTTTATTGATACAAATTTAGAGTTGATTTTATTATTATATATATTTCTGTCCTCATTTAGGGTGTTATGTTTATGTAACTCATTTGAATTGTAACAGATAATTAAGAAATACAGATTAATAGTCTTCTATAATAGTCAAACTTATAGTCATGTTAAGTTTTCTAGGTATACATAGATATATTTCAATTAGACAGGTAATCTTCAAACACTTCAAAGACCTACAGAATATGGCATTCAAAATGTTTTAAAAACTTTGACTTTCTAGACATTGAGACATGTCTGCTCCTGACAACACCAATCTACTTCAGAGTTGATAACGGGCATTGAAGAAACTCATCATGGAGTTTGATTTCTTTGTGGCAAAAGTTAGTTACTGGGCAAAAAAGTGCCCTTGTGTTGACTGCTTGATAATATGTTTTCTAAACTGGACATGCAGGACCCATAGGAAGGTGACCACTGAACTTTGCAAGGCGAGATGGTGCTTCAGGTTCCTACTTTGCAGAAGAAACTGCCAGACATTCTACAGGACACAGGAAGAAGTGACTGAGAGACTCTAGGCTTGTGGGCTGAAGATGGATGCCCCACCATTGCAGAGGAACTTCAGATAACTGTCCAGGCAGACAGCTGTCTCTGCCATTTTAGTTTTTGGAAGTTTAATAAAATACTGATTGGCCAGTAGTCAAGCAGGAAGTACAGGTGGTATAAGCAGACAAGGAGAATTCTGGGAAGAGGAAGGTTGAGTCAGAAGTTGCCAGCCAGGCACAGAGGAAGCAAGATGTGAAGGCACAACTGAGAAAAGGTACCAAGCCACATGACTAAATATAAATAAGAATTTAAGTGTAAGAGCTAGTCAGTAATAAACTTGAGCTAATGGCCATTCAGTTAGTAATAATATAAGCTTCTGTGTGTTTACTTGGGTCCAAGCAGCTGCCAGACTGGTGGGTAAGAGAGATTTGTCCTGACTGCAGGTCAGGCAGGACACAGGAAAACTTCAGCTACACATAATCTCTGGGGTCTTTATTAATCTTTACTCATACTTGCTCAGAACTGTAAAAAAGCAAGGGACATTTGCTAAAATTGCCTATAGAGCTAACATTTACTAAGCAATATGTAGAAATGCAAATTTTTGCTATGCTGTAAGAAGGACATAAATCTGAGTCATGTTTGTTATGTCTAATGTGTACAATACTTTGAAATGCAAAATATTAAAAAAATTAGTCAGCACAGTCATATTGTAGGTATGATGGACAGTTTAGTGACAGGCTGGAGAATCATCACAAAGAATAGAATCCTCTAGGTACCTGAAAATCAGAGTTCCTCTATGTTATTCAAGCTCTGTTGCCTTAATTTACTAAGATGGCAAATTTTTCTAACTATTGCTATGGGAGGTGTTTTCTGGAAGCAATCTTGCACAAGAGAAATAAAAGGAAATGTATTTTCAGGATTTTAGGACTGCTGTCTGTATATATAGAAGACACTAAAATGAGAGAGTTGCCAGGGGAACTTAAATATAACTTCAGGAATGACATAGGAAAAGGCCAGTTGTAGTTTTCTTTGATGATTTAGATGCAGCATAAATATATACAGGAGATGAATCAGAAATCAGAGCTAGACATCCAATAAGACTGTAGAATATTCTAGTCTCAAACAATTAAAGTTACTTTAGACATAAACTCTTTTTTTTCTTTTTTTTTTTTCTTTTTTGAGACAGGGTTTCTCTGTGTAGCTTTGCGCCCTTCCTGGAACTCACTCTGTAGTCCAGGCTGGCCTCGAACTCACAGAGATCCGCCTGCTTCTGCCTCCTGAGTGTAGACATAAACTCTTGACAGAATCACACTGTGATTATATAAGAAATTGTATCATTTTCCATGTTTAGATTAATACACAGTCATATGTATTTATATGCTTTGTTAAAGATGAGTCTACAAGTCTTTATAATACATTGAAGTCTGAACCCCATTATTCTTTGCCAATGCTTTTCCTATCACTATACTGAATTAGAAGGGAACCATTAAAATGTTGTTTAATGATAAGTATAGCAGCAAGTTGAAGAAAATGATGCCTGAATGGTTCTTTCTGTTGAGATGAATTCCTTTCCTTTCTGCATAAAACCTAAACAACTCTCAGTGAAAATAATTTCCACATTAAATTAGCAATTTTTGTCATTATATTTCATAAGAAACTTCATTATTGCATGAGTCTGAAATATGTAAATGATTGTAATTCTTTATAACAGTATTGGGAATCTTAGTCTTTTAAGTATTTTATATGATAGTTTAGTTAATTCTACTTGGGATATTAATGCAAATTATTCTTGCTAAGTTTAGGAATACAGTATAACTAGATAATTTAAGAACCATCACACTTTTGTTTTAAATGTTGATTATTTTAGTTATTCAATGGTTCAATGACATATTTTTGCCTATTTATATCAGCTAAATTTCTCAACTAGTACAATAGATCAAATAAGAATATGCAACATAATATTTAATTAATGTTAAATAATTCAAAACAAAGTTGGTACATAATGATTAACTCTCTCTCTCTCTCTTTTTTTTGTTTTTTTGAGACAGAGCTACTCACTCAGTAGCTCAGGCTGGCCTTGAACTCACAGAGATCTGCCTGTCTCTGCCTCCCAAGTGCTAGGATTAAAGGCATGTGCCGCCACCACCCAGCTTCAGCTCTCTTTTCTGGGCCCTTATTAACTTCATTTTATGTACTTCCCTTAGTAAGACAGCAAAGGTAAATGAAAACACAGTAATTATAGTTTGCATAGATTATCTTAGCTTTGGGTTTGTTTTGATTTTGACACTGAGGTCTGAACCAACATCTTCAGTGCTAGGGGATGCACCTGGCATGAAGCCACATCTCACCAGCTCTCTGTTTCTCCTTCCCTTTTTCATTTGAAATTATCTAAGTAAATTTCCTAGGCTAGTCTGTAGCTCACTCTGTAGCCCATACAGCACTTGAACCTATGATTTTCTTGGCTCAGACTCCTGAGTAGCTGGGATTAGAGGCCTGTACATCTAGGATTAGCGCTTTTTAAAGATCTTTATTATGTTTGGGAAAGTGCTTCATTCATTTGAAAAGGGGATTTAGTAGGCTACATAAAAGTATGGTATAAGTAGACTGTAAGCATGAAGAATAATTAAATATCAAGATGTTTACTAGTATGCATTGGTGACTATTGTCGAGTACTGGAAATAAATAATCTGGTAGCATTTTAATTTTACATGGAAATCTAACATATCGTGTTGAATTAGAAAAATCCAACCTTGTTTTTAATACTTTTTTATGTTTTCCAATATACAATTTCTAGATAGACATTATCATCTACAGTTGACAGTAATTTAGTCATTCCACTAATTTCATTTATTAAAATCTCATTATACCCAATTAAGTTGTAAATTTCACTAAGGTAATTACAAATCAGTTCAGTGTGAAACTTGTTACTGAGTGGACAGGCTTACCATAGTCGTTTCTGCAATGGAGCCAAAGCTGTTTATGAATATGTTGCATGTGACATTCACTGGAGGACCTGCAAAAAGAGAAGAATATTATAAAGGCTGATAGACACACACCTAAAATATTTTCAAGTAACTCTGTGCTTTTCGTTATTTACAAAAAGAACAGAGGTTTTTTTTGTTTTTTTTTTTTTTTTTTTTTTTTTTTTTTTTGTATGTTTATAGACGTGTAGCCCTGCAGGCAGTTACTCTGGGAGTGTGGGTGCAAAATCTCAGGGTTGGTGATGTCCTTTGAGCAGCAACACTGTCTAGTATATAAAAATGTATTCTAGTGAATATAGAGATCGAATGTATGTGAAAGTCTATTTTCATGCCCCACAAAGACCAAATGGAGCCAATTCTGGTTGATCTCTCATACAGAGATTGAATGTACATGAAGGTCTATTTTCATGACCAACAAAGACCAAATGGAGCCAATTCTGGCTGATCTCTCATACAGAGATTGAATGTACATGAAGGTCTATTTTCATGACCCACAAAGACCAAATGGAGCCAATTCTGGCTGATCTCTCATACAGAGATTGAATGTACATGAAGGTCTATTTTCATGACCCACAAAGACCAAATGGAGCCAATTCTGGCTGATCTCTCATACAGAGATTGAATGTACATGAAGGTCTATTTTCATGACCCACAAAGACCAAATGGAGCCAATTCTGGCTGATCTCTCATACAGAGATTGAATGTACATGAAGGTCTATTTTTATGACCCACAAAGACCAAATGGAGCCAATTCTGGCTGATCTCAGGCTTTGTACAGGCAAGGAAAGGAGAAGGCAGAGTCAATTTTCTTAATCTCGAATTTTTAACTGTTTTGTGACTGTATGAGGAGCATAGTCTATGAGTCACTTTAAAGACATTTTTTGGTCATTTTCTTAGGATGATACTTTCTGTCTCGGCATGTCTCCTAAAATTTTGTTAAAAATTAGAAGTATTAAGTAAGCTATTGTAGTATATAGCTAGATAATGTATGATGGTACACCTCCAGCTCCGTACACACATTTACCTCCAATCCACACTTTTTATTGCCTTTAGGTTTTATTCTTTGTTGCTCAGTGACTTACAGTGATTTAACTGTAATCTAGTTACTGAATTTTTTTTTTCTGTGAGCTTTAGGGCCAGAATGATTGGACAGCGGTTTCTTGAGTTTCTTGAGTCTATAATTATCTACTCAGTTAGAGAGTTTCATTTTCTTTGGAGTCATACCCTCTATGCTCGGGACGATATGATGCTTTACTTTACCTTTCTCTTCTTAGCACAGGGCCCAAGCTCAGCCAGAATGGCCTCCTTTTGAGCATCCGTTGGGTTTGCAGATAGCAATCTGCCCCTATATAACCTCCACCGTTGTCAGAACACAGGAGAGCATTTCAAAGTTTCCTAAGCGTCTCACCCCCCAGATCTCTTTAGTATCTTGAACAGACACTTACTTGCAGTTTGGAATGATAGAGAGTTAAACGCGTTTCTGATTGTTTTTAGTAACTGTCCAGAGAGTCAGGACTTTCCCCAAATGTGTTCTGAGACAAGTCAATTATCAAGTAACTTGTGTTGTGAAGCTCCAGACAGGCCACACAGTGGCAATTCTCTCGGGGTGCACTGTCTCAAGTGCTCCAGCGTTGTCCTTCTCGTGGAAACGGCTAGAGTGGTGATGCATTTCAGGCTACTATAAACCTGGGCGTGAAACCAAATTTAAATGCCTTTTGATGTTAAAGAATTCCATCGGTTTTTCTTGAATAAACACTTCCCAGACTGTTACAAGCTTGTGCTTTATTTTTAGGATTCTGAAAGCTAGTTTTGATGATTCCGCCAATGTTTTATTGAAAGAGGAGATTCCTCACTCAACCATTATACAGTCCCATCTAAATGCCTGATTGCAGTCACTATAAATGCAAGGAATTTTATTTTTATTAGGTCCATTGACACACTTTTCCACAAAATGTCTGAAACCAGTGTATAGCAAATGGAAGATTCAGAGAGACACTAATATAACAGAGCTAGAAGATCTGGCATCAGTTAACGCTTGATTATTTCTTCCTGCTCAGTACAGGATATTACTTATTCCAAACAGTCCAAGAGTAGGCAATATTCTACCATTTGTACATTAAGATATCCAAGATATCAAATGCCATAGGGGAAATTTTAGGTGCATTAAGTAGCATGGTCAAGTCCAATTTTAAAAATCATGGGTTTTTTTCCTTCTTTCTTTCTTTCTTTTTTAACTGTAAGATCTTTTTCCTAATAATCTTTACATGATATTCCAAACATTCAATTATCTGGTCCCAAGTGCTGTAATAAGGCCAGTAGTTTTATAAATTAAATATTTTGTTATATAGGTTAAATTTTTTTGCTTTAAAATTTATCTAAATCATATAAGAAAAAAATATACAAACTAACATAAGAGAATAATTTATTTTATTTCCTCAGCTAATACTTAAGTGTAAATTTATTTTCAAGGTTTAGTATAAGAAAATAGCCTCTAGGCCTATCTTTACCTTTCTCTTCATAGAAAAAATCATTAACTCTTTAAACAGATTTTTTGGAAGCTTGGGGAATGGCTCTGTAGGTAAAAGCATGTGCTGTGCAAAGGTGAGGACCTGAGTTCCAATCCTAAGTACCCAAATAAAAACACCTAGACATGCATGTGTGTGCCTGTAGTCCCAGCATTGATGGGTGGAGACTAGTGAGTTTTAGGAGCTTTCTGGTCATCCTAGCCTAAACAGCAAACACAGTTCAGTGAGAGACTTTCTCTCAAGGCAATAAAGTACAGAGTTATATAGGGAAGACATTTAATACCCACTTCTGATTCCTACTTTTGAGCATAAGACATGCACACCTGCACACACACACACACACACACACACACACACACACACACACACACACACACAAATAATAACAACAAAAAGAGAAAGATTCTTTGTGTATTCACTCAAAGTTATCTAAATAAGATATTAAATGGTGTAAATGTACATTCTGATGTTCACACAGAAGTTAAGGACAGATTCTTTTCTTCATATGTCTGTCTATACCCCAAACACAAAATATTTTTATAACCTATAACCTGTAGAAAGTTAAATTTTCATTTTATGACATATAAATTTTTTAACTATTGTAGCAATGCAAATATTCTTCAAGCGTATTATTAACTTATACACAAGTTCTGAATATGGTATTACTATCCCTAGTTGATCAGGAGTTTGAACATAAAAGTTTGTGTACGGCATAAAGAAACACATTTGTACTTACAGAAGAGCAATGTTCAAAGGAAAAGTGGGTCATTTAGACTTTTAGAAACAGTTGGAAAATCAAACTAAGCTAGAAAATACCTATAATTTCATTTCATTTCTTACAGATCCTTTTTCTGAGACTGATAATTGTGTTACGTATTCCACATAGCTTCCTCCACGTGTGTCATTAATTGACCACAAGGTCTGAAATACCTAAATTACCTATTTATGTATTCAACCCTTCAGATACTGCAGTAGTTCCATTTTTCTTGGACATATAATCCAGAATATTTTTCTATAACAAAGCAGTCAGCCTGTTTAAAAATGTGCAAGTTGCCAAAGGTGCATTCAGAAATGTTCCCACTGCCTTGTTTTGTGGGATGCTCTTTCACGGTGCCATTTTTTTCTTTGTAGGTTCATTTCTTCATTTTAATTGAAGATGTTCTGTTAATTTTTGGAAAAGCGCACGAGACTATAATGCTTTAAAGCTTCCTTATCTGCAGATACATTGTTGTATTACTCTCACATTTAATATGCAGTTAGGTTTTGTTACAAAAATTTAAGCTGGAAATAATGTTTTGCTTATAAGTTTTGATATCATTCCTCCATTTTCCAGCATTGCCATGGAAAAATTACAAAATGATGATCTTTATAAATGACTTATTTTTCTTTCTAAAATTGTGTCTGCTAGGGATGATAATGCCATATTCAGAACTTGTGGATATATTAAAGATTAACTTGGGGAATTTTTACATTGCTATAATAATTTTAGAAAGCAATGAGACATAAATATAAAATTCTAACTATGTATGGGTAATATGATTTTGTGTTTGGGGTATGGGTGGATGTATACAAAAAGACTCAATCTTTATCTTCTGTGTGAATATAAAAAACATATACCTACAACATTAAATTTCCTATTTATAAAACCCAAACGGATTGAATGCTGAGCTTTGGAGCCCAGTCATATTGGATACATCTCCAAAGCACTCTCATACCTATAGCTCAGGGAACTTGCAGAACAGGAGACTGAAAGATGGCAAGAGCCAGCAGACCAGGGAGTTTGCTGTGAGACTGTCTGCTAGTCATGTCAGAAGCAACATCCCATAAAATCTTGCCAACAGGACTCTCCACATGTGAGCTGAATAAGGAAGCACTAATGCAATCCCCAAGGTGGACAGGGAACATCCCATGAGACCTCAACACTACACAACAAAACTGTAAGCATGCATGTAAAGCTGTGAGTGGGAGAGGTAGTTTTCTCCAGAGGAGGGAACAATAAATGGTTGTCCAGTGCTAAAATGTCAACCTGGAAAACATACATATAAGTAACATTATATGATTGAACAGGTTATATTTAGGATTATATATGTATATTCATATAAATAAATGAATATAATCCAATTAGTCAATAAAGACACAAATGTAAGGAGCATTGAGGGGTATATGAAAGGGTTTGGGGGAGGAAAGGGAAGGGAGAAATACTTTAATTACATTATAATCTCAAACATAAAATTGAAAAAAGAAAAATCAAACAAATGAATGAAAAAATATCATTTTGAGATAACTTGAGGTAAATGCCCAAAGACTGTGGTGGCAAGAGAAAACTGAATCTGCTCTATCATTTCTTTCTACTGCATCAAAAGGAAGTGTGAAGTCACAAATCAGGGTTAGAGGTAAGTGTTTCCTTCACTTCATGTAAGTCTACAGTGATACGCATAGGGTGGATGGTGTCCTTACGAATTGAAAGGAGCATCTCACACTTGCAGACTGTTTCCTGTGATTCCACTTAGCAGTCAAGCACTGCTGTTCTTCTTCTGCTGCTTACAACAATGCAAGTCTCAGGATCATTCTTTAGTTTCAGATTAGTTAAGTTATGCTTTCTTGATTTTCATTTAGAAAAGACAACCACAAATTCACTAGTGTTAGTTTAATTCATTTTAAAAATAAAATGCAGATGGAGATGCAAAATAAGATGCAGATACGTGTACTCTGGGCAAGACAGCCACTGGAGCTCTAACAGGACCAACAGCCTATTCATCTGTTGAAACCGAGATAAACTAAACAGAAGGAGGTGACTTGCCTTCCTTGTTTTATCAAGAAGGGCCTTTGCTGTAAAAGCTTGATTTTCACTAGGCATTGAGTAAAAGGTGAAGTATTCTCTATTTTTAGTACCTTCTTTTAAACGTGATTTTTATCCACGAAGGTATGAACAGTAGCAGAGAAAATAAAATGGGGGCAAAATAATCGAGTAACTACTACTCCAGCATTTTTTGAGAACAAATGCTTCAGGTCCTATCTTCAGTATCCCAAGAAGGTTCAAAAAGGGCTTTGTTAATACCAATTAGAAGGAGAAGCACGGAACTTGTTTATTTCCATAAAATATGGTAATGCTATCCTATGTTGAACAGAGGTTTGAATAGAAAGGTCAAAAAATGTTACAAGGAAACTAACATGTTTCTACAGAAGAGCAAAGACAAAAAGAAAAATAACCAGTTATAGTTCTGCAAATGGCAGCCTGTGCCACTCCAACATGTCTCCAACAAGACGCAGAAAGCTGTTTCCAAAAGTAAACACTCATTTTCACATTTAACGTGAGGATAAAGGAATTCCCAGTGGTCTCAGCTCTAAACCTTGTACTCTGTCATGTCAGATGTATTTTTTTTTGCCTATGTGTAATGCACACAAGGGCTATTTGATGTTTAGTCAACTACTTATTAGTTTGTGCATTCTTCCCCACAGAAGAAAAGACACGTGAATTCAGGCATCAAATCCTAATTACATTTTTCAAAAGTACAGCATATTCAAAAGACATGTTCATATGTAAATAATTTTTAAATACTAAATTAAACATCAATTTGGTTATAAAGGGCAGTGTTTTAGATCCAGGACTCTTATGACATCCAAGTGTTTGATATGTACTTCATAATCACCTTGGGGCATTTACAGACTCTTGATAATGTGACTATATGAGTGTGTTGATTAAATTTTATCACCTTGACACAAGCTAGAGGCACCTTGGAAAAGGAAACCTCAATTGAGGAATTGCCTCGATCAGATTGGCCTATGGTAAGCCTTTAATTAATTAATTAATTAATTAATTAATTAATTAATTAATTTTCTTGATTAATGATTGATATGGGAGGACCAATTTAGATGATGTCATCCCTGGACAGGTGTCCTAGGTTATATGAAAAAACAAGCTGAGTGAGCGAGTAAGCATATTCCTGCACACGCTTTGCTTTGGTTCCTGTCTGCAAGTTCCTGCCCTGGCTTCCCTTTATCTTGGAATGTGGCCTGTATGCCAATGAATACTTTAATTCCCAAGTTGTTTTAGTTCTTGACATTTTATCAACGCAACTAAAAATAACTAGAACAAGGAGGTATCCTTGCACTGTTATGGACTCCCTCATTTTAATGATAAACAAAAGCTTTGGAGAATAGGATATAGAAGATTTTTGTAATGGTATGAGAATAACATAGAATGAAACCAGCTGAGTACAGTGAGCATAGAGACAGAATTAAAGAATGAGATGGATACAGCACTGTCATGCTTTAAAGAAACTGTGTTCTACCCATAAGGCTGGCACAGGTCCTATAAGCCAGCAATTTTGGAGCATCTTTTTTTTTATCTTAAGTATTATTATATCTATTGAAAACTTTCATGGAGTATGAAACTCTGAGAAGATTGTAAATCTACTTGCTATCACAGACAGCACCTGTTTAACAGTCCTTGGCCAATCTGTTACTTCTTCGTGCCAATGCAAAAGCTGTTATATCCATCCAATACACCACTATGTTTAGCAACAGAGCAAATAACTGCTACAGCATCCATATGGCAAACTGTGCTTCTAAATTGTTCATTACAGTCGACATCCTTGGCCTGAAAAGCAAATGACAGTACTTTGCAGATGTTTTCAGCGGCAATTTTTCTTTTAAATGTCCCTTAAAGACATAGAACATGGCTTTTAAGTTTAGAGATGAAGGAAAGGCAGAATATCAAAGTGCAATTCAGACACTTGGTGATGATGTTATTTTTAATCACACTGGAGAAAGTGTTCATTAGGCCAATGTAGAGCAAACAATCAAACAACCCAAATGTTCGTAAGAATGACTCTAAAGAATTTTTAGCAGAATTCTGTACCAAAGCTTTACTCTTCTTAAAGACAGTATAATTGAACATGAAAAATAACCAAGCTTAAACATTTGTTTTTATTTTAGTTAAGTGCATATACATGTCACTTGAGAGAACGGTCCTCGTTTTTAATGAGCAAAATATTCTTGATGACTATAAATAAAGATTTATAATTCACATTTTAAGAATAAAAATAGAATTCTGTTCATTCTATTGCTTCACAGAAATGCAGTTCTATTTTTTTTTTCAGGTGGGCATTATAAGATAGGTTTCTGTGCCGGGGTATCTGAGAGTTTTGGTAACCTACTGCAGGAGAGAAGCACTAACTGTAGAGAAAGTCTGAAAGAGATGACATGTTAGGTAGAGATCAGGTAAGAAGTGTGTTAATGCAGTGAGAAACTGGTGAGGCATGTAAGACCCAAGAAAGGATAGGGAGTGTGTCCTGTGTGTTTCTAGCATGTAGAGGGGGAATTTGAATGACAGTCTTCTCAGGATGATACAACCAAGCAGGATTTTAGAGGGCAACCAAGGTGGGGCACAAAGGAAATGATGTAGCACCAGAATTCATTACATTTTGATCAAATAAATAATTATATGGAAGGTAATGGGAGTCAGGTTTGTGCTCTCAGATGAGAAAGTTAAAATACGGAAACTGAGAAACTGGAATAAACTTTATAGTATTGTAAGTATCATGTAAAGTCATGGTCTTCAGTGATCACACACAAGGAAGTAAAAACAGAAACTTGCAAACATGTCTGTATGCAGTGCTTGTACATGTATGTTTGATATAGCTCCTATATGTAGATATGTTTTAATGAGTAACAATGTAAGTACTCCATGTGAAAATTATCAGTAATGATAAATATCAACATGACCTACGTATGATAGGATGCAACCTGTAAAACTTCAGCCAAAATGTACTATTTAAAAAAAAAACAGTTGAGGAAATACTTGACAAGTACAAGGTAATTAATTTATATTCTTCCAAGTAACTGAAGAAATATTTTAATGCCAAGATATTTTAGATGTCTGTTTGTTTTCTAATGAGAGAGAAAGAAGGAGTATGGATTTGGATAAGTAGGAAGATTGGAAGGATATGGGAGCAATTGAGAGAGAAGAAACTAACGAGAATATAGTGTACATAAAATATCTATTTTTAATTTTAAAAAATGAAACACTGTTTCAGACTAAAGGAGACAGTGATTGTAAAGTGGATAAAATTGTTAGGGAACCATCATTATTTAAATAGCTGATGAAGTATGATTGGGAATTTGGAAATTAGATGGAGATGGTATCTTCTTGTTATGTTGCTAGTTTTAGTGGTTGTCAAAGCTAATGATCTCGCTTCTAATGAAGAATTAAGTGTCATAACTTCAGATCACCAACTCACATTGAAATATTTTAATGAAAAAAGGTGGGTTTTTTTGTATTGAACTTGTTATTTTGCTAGTTAGAGAATGTTTTGAAATTAAAATGACATAATTACTATATAAATAGTAATTTAAAGGTACATCAACAGACTGCGAGGAGCCAACTCGAATAAATATATCTAAATCACAGCTCCTCCATCTAGGGATCAGGAAATATTATGGAAGAAAAGATAAAAAGATTGTCAGAGGACCAACACATCATCTGTAAAACAGTTTTTTCCTAGACTATCAATGGATATGATAACAAGAAAGGAGAATTTCTTGTGACCTCACCCCTACACAAAGGACTAGCGGGAACTAATGACTGCTGGGAGGAGAATCAGAATTTCCCTGGAGTGAGCTTGCTTTGTGTTTGTCAAATGTAGAGTGGTAGGCCTTGGAGCCATATATACACAATCAACAATAACAGACTCACCAGAATGTATTTATATATTTGTGCATTTGTGTCTATCTACATGCAACAACAGTAATGTAAATGTTAGTGTATTTGTACAAATCTATATGCAACACAACAATGAAAGAAAGAGTCTATCATGTTGAAACTGGGGGGGGACTCAGGAGTGATAAGAGAGAGGGTATCTGTGAGGGGCTGGAAGGATGAAAGGTAATGGGAAAGTGATGTAATTCTATTTCAGTTAAAACATATGTTTTAAAAGTAAAAAGAGAACAAAAGTAAAATATACTTTGAACATGTAGACATTTATGATTTTAGAAAAGTTCTTACTCAACAGACTCTGTCACAATGACGTTACAATATGTAGACATGCAAAAAAAAAATTTCCCAAAGTAGCAAGAAAAATAGTGTCTTGGTGCATAGGAATAGTTAAAATAAGAAAATAAAATCTTTAAAATATTGATTTTATATTAAAAATATATAGGGACAATACATTAAATGTTATCATGCAGATAATATACATATAATATTATCTATGTATATTTATATGTCTAAATATAGTCAGATAGACACTAGCAGTGTTAATTGATTTGTAATATGTTCAGAAAGGTATTAATATAGAGAAAAAAAGCAAGTAGAGAGAAAACACAAGGATACTGTGAAAACAAATAATGTTATTTCTATTTATATAAAGAATGAACATTAGAGATAGACTAAGAGAGCAACAAGTATAAAATAAATATTTGTGAGGATTTCAGAATTGAGTGATTGACATAGTACTCTCTGCTGAAGTTCAATTTATATTAAAGATCATGAAAGGCCAATGGAAGGGACCAAAATTAGTAACAATGAAAAGAAGCAAATTCCAAGGGTGGCTGCTAGAATATTTTAGTTGAATATAGTGTTATTATAATATGATTAATCTTTTATTTGCTATTCAATTGTGCTATTAAGATCTTTAAGTTTCAAATGGTACCAGAAAAATTTCATTTCAATAAAGACTTGAAAACAGTTTTCATTCTGTCTAGTGAGGATGGTAGTGCCAAATAAAAGTGAGAATTAAATAATGTGCCAAAGAAAATGGGAGGAAGTTCATAATTAGTTTAATGGCATAAGAAGTAAAAGGCTGTTAAGGATGATTGACAGATAAAGTATGAATACAATCGAAGACTGAATGGAGCAGGAATGAGGAAAAGGACCTCAGAAGCATCCTTCTTCCTCATTTCCTGTGATACAAGTCTCCTGCTATCAGTTTGGAGAACTTTGAAACATTGTAAAGAACTTTGTTGACAATTGGGACAAACACAATACTTTTCAGTGCCTCAAGACTAAAAGCCTTCTTCCTGGCATTGGTGATCATGGTATATTAGGAACTTTCATTGTTACAGAAACCATGAAGGAAGGGAAGGAGGCTTTATTTGGCTCACAGTTTTGGGATATACAGTTCATCCTGGCAAGGAAAGCATAATGGCTGGGACCAGCTTGGTCGGTGGCAGTCACTAAAAGCATGGCTTCCTCACAAGTCTGCAGTGAAGCAGAGAGCTCAGACCAGGCTAAATTTTTCAATTCCAGCAAGCCTTCCTCCAGCTAGATATTACCAACTGGAAGTTATATCACACCCCAAGAGCTGGAGCCCAAGTACTCAAACACCTGTGTCTGTAAGGGATATTTCAGAGCCAAGCCATTGTACATGACAAAAGTCAACACTCAACACCAAGCAAAGGTCTGGCTTGGAAAGCCTTTCCTTTCCAATTTTATTTTCAAGAGAGAAAATATACTTAAATAAAAGACAGAATGAAAAGAAAGAGAAAAGGATCGGGGGAGAAGTACAAATGGTGCCATGATGCCTGTGCAAATCAACTCGACTGTTCTGAACTAAATTGCATCCTACCACTCATAGAAAATTGGGTGGTTTGATACAAATAAAAAATATTAATTAATATGATTTTTCCTATCATTTTAAAATTTAGAATTTTAGTACAGTGAAACCATACTTACGATGTAGAAATGGTAGAAACATAACATGCTTTTATGGCGTTGTATAGCCCACGAAAACAGTTCAACAAAAGAAAGAGCTCTAGAGCAAAGGAGGGGCTCTAGTCCATCAATTATGATAAATTAACTCTATCGATAGAAGATGCCAATAGTGGACAAGCCATCAGGATGCAAGTATATGCATTTTATAATGAGTGTTTTCTGAAACATAAACTGCTATAACAAGGGCCTATTAATTTTACAACAAAGGTTTCCAGGCAAACCAGAGCTCAAAAACTATGTCCATGTAATTCCCATCCTTAATATAAAAAAGGAATTTATTTTTTTTCTAGTTGCTTCAGGTTTACAGAGACTTAGATAGAAATAAATAAAACCTAAACTCTAGATGTTAAGCTTTTGTTCCAGATGGTGAGATAACAGATAGGCATTAATACACACACACACACACACACACACACACACACACACACACACACACACACACATACACACACTCCTGTAATAAAAGGTTGATATAAGAAATACAGCTGTTTAGAACCCAGGCATAGTGGTGTACACCTATAATACTACATTGTTGAGACTGAGGGAAAAGAATGGCCATGAGATTAATACTGGCTTGGGCTACATGGAATACATAACAAGGCCTTGTCTCAGAAAAATCAAAACCAAACAAATAACAAATAACTATTAAGGAGAGAATAGTACTGTTTGTCCACAGCGGGCACATTATGCTATCTCCGAACATGAAAACAGGCTTTTCTTTTGCAGGCACAACTCTTATTAATACAGCACGTCAAAGACTATTTGAAGTAAGCGTTCCAGTTTCTGGTAGAATCGATTTGAAAACCTAACTTCTTTAAGCACCCTGCACCCGAGGAAGTCAACAGAGCAGCTACCTTTGAAGTTAGGCCGGATCCTCGCATCATACCCCGATGTCCTCCCCATCAGCTTGTCCAGAAAATCGGAAGGTGACATTGGAGCACTTCGTGATCTCGCACTGTTTGTTTCCTTCGTGGCAACCAAACTGCAAACGAGAACCAAGTGAGAGACTTTACTAACAGAAATCGGACATCGCCTCCTGTAAAAACGCAACGTGAAAGAAATGTAAATATCACACGGTGAATAATACAAGACAAATGTTTGTGGATTTATGATCGATGCTTGTTTGTAAAATCTCACATGTATTTCTTCACTGTTGGAGGTGGCGTTATGTTGTACTAAACCTGGGAACAAAAATCTATTTCCAAGTTTTTAAGCTTTTCAAATCTGTTTACTCAGACTTGATGTCAGATTGCCATTTTGCTAAAAGTATCCTTAGTGCTTGAGGAATAAAAATATGAAAGTGTAGCTTTGGTATGTAATTTTCTTTACTTTTATTGAGACCAAAACTCCCACTTTTTAGTTTTTGTGCATTTTGCTCAGCGGTAACAAAATGACTATAAAATGTATAAATAATAATGTTCTTTATTCAGTTAGAATGTTTCCTCTATTAATAACAATGCCATTACATTCACTTATTTGCACTTGTATGCTGCTTATCAGTTGTATACATTTTGTTAAGATCCCCCACCCGCCCCCCCCCACCCATCAATGCCTGAAGCAGGAGGGAGAGCTGGCTCTGTGGTCCTAAGAGCAGAAGAGCTGTCCGGATCCCCACCAGCTGCAACACTCAGGAGAGCAGGCCATGCACCTCACCTGGGCAACGCAGGAGTGCCAACCCTATTGGCGGAGGTGTGGATGAGCCAACCCCGAAGATGTAAGCATGGGGTAGCTGTCTCCACTACTCATTTGTCACCTGGTGGTGTGGGTGGGAGAGAGATGTCCTCCCTAACCCTCCCCCCACTACTACCTGCAACAGACAAGTGAGAGGACCTCCCTCTTTGCCAGCTGCAGCACTCAGAGAAGCAGGCTCTACTCCTCGCCTAGGTAGCACAGCAGAGCTGACCTTGTCGGGGGTATGATTGACTGAGCCCCAATGTTTCGAGCAAGGGAGAGCTGTCACCATTACTCATCTGACATGTAGTGGCATGGGTAGAGGAGAGATGCCTCCCCTCGATCAATGCCTGAGAAGGGTGGAGGACCTGGTCTTGGGATCAGAAGAGCTGGAGGGCTTTCCATAACCCCTCACCAGCTGCAGCACTCAGGAGCGGCACCTGTACCTCACCTGGGCAACATAGTAGAGATGGCCCTGATGGTGAAGGTGGGGGAGAGCTGACCCTGAGAGTGTGTGAGCAGGAAAACTAGCCCAGTCTCTATCTCATTGCTGCAAGGGTGAACTAGCCAGGGCAATGCTGTAGAGCGCACCCTGGTGGTGAGGACAGGGGAGTACTGGCTGGCAGACCAACCCTGCAGCTGCCTAGGCCCAGAACCAGGATTATGAGTTTGCCCACTCCAACATCCATACCATCTATGATCTGCTAGACCATGTGAAGAGGCCTGACCTGCAGAACCAAAGCTGCAGGATCTCCACAACAGAGGGCAACAACTGGATATCCAAGAAGAGTCTCAGTGAGGGCCCAACATAGACAGTGTAGTAGAAACCAGAGGCCGTGAACCAGACCAATGACTCTTTGCCACGAACACTTGTAAGTAAAGATATATGGACAAAGGGGTTTACTGTGTGAGTCATCATGTCACACAGCAGCTTCCATGATGAGAGTTTTAATTTTTTTTCCTTTTTTTCTCTTAAAATTTGGGGAGGGGATTGCAGGGTCAGAGGGCAGATGCAAAGGGTTGAGGAAATGAATGGGATCAAGATGCATGATGTATTTGTATTTTTAACTTCATTTTGAAACAGGACTTCACTATCCTACCCTGGGTGACAATAAACTTAGAATTTTTCTACTTCAGCATCCTGAGTACTGGAACTATAGGCATGGATACCATGTCTTATTCAAACTTTTTCCCTTTCAGGTAATTGTCCTTTTCTAGAGCCTCATAGTGTGACTGAGCTGTTGCCTTTTCATTTACCTCACTTGGGTTGGCTAGCTGAGTGTAAAAGATTCCTTAATCCTCAAAACTTCAAGAAAATAAAGCTTACCTGTGAATATACACAGAGTCTAGACATCATGGACTCAAATTGATGCTACTTCCCGGGAGCTACCATTTTTATACTCTCTCGACTCTGCCAAGCAATTCAGAATATTGCCAAACTTTGAACCATTTTGGCTATCACCAGGTATTATCACAGTGAACTTGTTAAATATCTTATATTTCTCCTGGCAGAACTTTAATGCAAAGTAACAAACAGCCTTGGAGCACCACCATCAAGGGTGTACAACATAGATGCAAGTGGTGATTCTGACTAGCTGTAAAATGCAATTTCAGTGACAATGAGAGCAATGTCTATGGGAACACTATATCACTGCAGTGTCTATAATCACCTGTATAGTGTTTCCACCTTGTTCTGTGTTCTCTGGTCTCTTTCTTACTCGGTGGCTTTCATTCTGCCGTTCTTGCTTTTTCTGCAAATGGAAGTCTTCCCTTTCCTTTTATATCCACTCTAATCCTTATCTCTAGTTACCATTTCTCAACTTTATTCCCTGTTTCTGTGACCATGTAGAATGTTTCTAATATAAAAAAAAAATAATAATAAATGAAGAGAGAAAAGCTGCTAACTCATCAATGTTTCTAGAATTTTACCCTCCAATTTTGACTCTTCTTATGTTGCAATAATAACATTTGTTCATATTGTAAGCATAAGAACACAGAGCAGAAATGCAGTGTTGGAACTCCCATAACTGCACACTGCTATATCACAGCCATTCCCTTTACGTCCTTTGACCTTTGACAAATCCCTCCATTTAGGTATAAGAATATAAATGCTGCAGGATGTCATTCTGTATGTTGTGCGGGACCCAAGAAACCTCCCGACTACACATAAACTCCTACATTCTCCTATCAGCTAGATTACCTGCAAAAGTCAATAATGCTGCTTTATTCTAATTAATAGAGTAGAAAAGAATCTATTTTTAACAAAAGGGATAAAAACTTCAGAAAACTACATGACTGAACTGAAATCCCTCATATCATGCTATGGACGGAGGAGATAACGTAGGTCAGGTCTTGGTGCAACAAGTTTCTTCATAAAAGGGAGGGTGAGGTTAGACAGCATCTGAGACAGAAAAGCAAAGGTAATGTGAAATAGAGAAAGGCACTGAAGTACCATTATCAAGGCCCCTGGACAACAGTCAAAAGCTACAAGAGCTGATGAAGCTGATGCAGGAAACTTCTTGATCTTTGGGAAAGAGTGAGGACCAAAAAGCATCTTGTGTTTGAGTCTACTGCACTAATGTCACAACTGTCTTTCAGAAGGGTGAGGTGGTTCTTAGGTGTGCCTTGTAGTCCTTTGCCATGACATCCAGAGAAGGTAGATGCCAGTGTTCTAGTGAACTCTTCAATTGTTCTACTTTTTCTATCCCAGAATTGTTCTTCCTTGGTTCTTTTCTTTTATAATTACTATTTCTCTGGTAATATTTTTGATTTGATTGTATTTTTATTTTGTGATTTTTCTTTTTAGTTCTTGGAACAGAGTTTCCTCAATTTCTGTTGTAGAATAGTATTTAAAGGTGTGTTACTTTTGTTTATGCTGCATTTAACTCTGTGAAACTGTGTTACTTTGCCTGTCTAAAACACCTGATGGTCCAATAGAGAACAGAACGGCCAATAGCAAGGCAGGAGAAAAGAGAGGTGGGGCTGGGCTGGCAGGCGGAGAAGATATATAGAATGAGAAACCAGGATGGGGAAGAAGTAGCCAGAGAAGGAGGAGGACTCCAAGGGCCAGCCACCCAGCTACACAGCCAGACATGGTATAGGAAGAAAAGAAAAGGTTTACAGGAATAGAGAAAGATAAAAGCCCCAAGGCCAAAGACAGAAAGACTAATTTTAAGTTAAGAAAAGCTGGCAAGAAGCAAGTCAAGCTAAGGCCAGGCATTTATAAGTAAGAATAAGGCTCCGTGTGCAATTTATTTGGGAGCTGTGCTGCCCCCCCCCAAAACAGCAAAGAGTAAAACAAACAACAACATATTTCTTGTAATGTGTTTTAAGTAACTGATTTAAAGGCTTTACCTACTTTGCTTCCTTACCAAGTTTCAGTTGGTTACTTTTTGTCTTTGTCTGAGCTATGTTTTTTTTGTTTGTTTCTTTACAAATTTTATAATTTGCAATGAAAACTAGACAAGTAAAGTGGTTTAATGTGAGAGTTTTGGAAATATTCACTCTTCACCACCATACTTTTTTACTGTATTTTGTAAGGCTGACTGATGGACTAAATCCACAATATCTGCATTAATCCTCATTTGACATCATGGGGATATCTCCTTATTCAGAAAAGAAGTGGTATCTATAAATTCTTAGACTAACTCTCCAATGTGTTTGTGAGCCAGATAGAGTTCAGGAGGCTTTCGTAGGTCTTTTCTGAGCACACATACATGGTATACTCACAATCTCATACACACATGTGACCATAGATGTCTAGGAGCATACAAAAGTTTTCCTAGACCCTATGAACAGGTATATCTACCAGTTTTCCTTTTACGAATTAATACGAGTCTGTTATTTGTTCTCACAGTTATACATTGCCTCAGGTACTTGTCAAGCTAAAAAAAAAAGATATATAAATACTTTTGATAAACATCTCCAGGAAAAAGGCATTTTGCAGTGGGTGAGTTACAAGTTACATTAAATAAAAAGGTCTGTGCCAATGCATTTTTCCCAGAGAACCTTGAAATGTGAAAAATAGCAACAACTCTCTGAGATTGAGGCATTGAAGGTTGAAACTCCATTCTGCTCCTTGGGATTGACTGCTTTTGCTTTAGAGCGCTCCCACAGAGCTTCAGAATTTGGGCTAGGAACCCAGAAAGCTATAATGCCACAAGTTTTATTCTTCTTACAGAGTTAGATGTTTGTAGTAATTAAGTAACTTCCTAGATTGCTGCAAGCTTCCGATTAACTGCCAGAGTTTTAAAAAGGTTAGATTATAGTTTTCTTCCAGTGTTTCTAGAGATGAGAGTTGATAGAGGTCCACATGACCCTATGTTCTCCCCCCATTCCCATACCCTATCTCCTAGACCTCTTGTCATATTGGTCTTATTTTTTTCTCTCTCTCTAAAGATCCAACCCACATATGTCTCCACCTTACTGTTCCTTTCTGTTCTGAATAATTTTATTTTTTATTTATGACCTCAGATAATTCCTTAATACCATTTTTAAGACTTTAGAAGCTCATAACTAACATCAAAATTTGATATTAAAAGAAAGGGCATTGGTAATGCTTTTGAGTTTTCAAATTGAGAAGTCAAAAGCTATTAACCACATCTTAGTAAGTAGTTGATTTATAATCTAGTGACAGAATTAAAAGCAATATGTATTATCTATCTAGCTATCATCTATCATCTAGTTCCCCAGCTATCATCTATACCTCCACAAGCAATGTTTATCTCTACCAGAAAATGAGAAGAGGTTATTTATATAAAAATAACTGCTGTTCTACCAGGTTGACCTCAGTCTGTGGGGAAGGCTTTGCCCTGGAGGAGATGGGAATGGGGGGGGGGCGTTGGGGGGAAGGTGAGGGGGACGGGAGGGGGGAGAACAAGGGAATCCGTGACTGATATGTAGAACTGAATTGTATTGCAAAATAAATTAAAATAAATTAAAAAAAAATAACTGCTGTTGATATTTGGGTGTTTGAAAATTTCACTGCATGTCCTTTCCAGATACATCAAAGAGTATTACATAGCAGCATGGAAAGTGATATTACTAAGATGTGAAATTAAAATTTATACTGTCTTCTTCATTTTTGACAAAAGTAATTATATTTCTTTAGTGGATAAAAAATAAAATTTTAGTACTATTCCATTGTATTCACATCGTACTTATCTTTCAAAAAATCCATCTGTTTTCCTAATATTTTTGTTGACTTATTTCTAAAATAACTTTTGAAAATACTACAATGCAATGTCAGTCTTAAAATATATTATTAGATCCAAAGATACATCTTTCATCTCATAACAAACAATTATTTATTCTTTGTAACAAATTATCATGGAACTTTGACATTTGAATTAATCTGAAGACTCACATACTGAAATGTTCTAATAGTGGCTATGAAGATCTCATCCGTGTAAATTTTTCCTTTAAAAATCTCTTCAAACTCAAGTACAGGTTAGTACTAGAATACTAGTGACATTTGATACCTTGATTGTCTAGAGTATGTGATCACATTACTTAAAACCAGACATCTATAGTAAGAAAATGCATTGAAGAATAAATATGATGAAACGGATTTTATTTGGTTAATGTGGTATATTTCTACCTGTGAATATTTTGTTCTATTATGTAGACATCAATAAGATATAGAAGCTACAGTTCAGAGTGGTGAACTGTGTTCTATCTGCAGGCTTTTTGTGTGTACGCTGATGATCTGAACAGAAGCAAGACAGCTTCCTGCTATCTCAATAGTTCGTCTATGAATCTACTACAAAGTATACAGATGCACTATATTACTATCACTCCCAAATTCCTGGTTGAATATTTCAAATTCTGTTAGCAAACACTACCTGCTTTCAATATCAAAATACTCTTTTGGGAGCATTAAAAAGAGAAAGTATAATTATTATTATTTCAATGTTAAGATGAGCCTTGATCATTTTGTCTGTTAATAATTCACTATTTAAAATATTTTAATATTTTGTTTCTTTTGATATTTTGTTTTATTAGTCTATATAGTAAAAACAATGGATTTCACACATGTAAATAAGGCACCTTGGTTAAGTTTATGTCCGATTTCAAAAAGTCAAATATTGCAATAATTGTGTTTTTATGAAATTTAATTTGAGTTACCCCCTAAAATTAAACTTGAAATATGCTCTTGTCTCCAGAATTTTGTGTTTTCAGCTTTATTCCATAAAATATTATAACATGAGATCACCAGGAATGCTAACATATAAGAATCTATTTTTGTTGAGGACAAGTATTTTGTGAGAAGAACTTCAATTAATTATTTATTAAGCAACAATTACTGAAGCCTGGCAAAGACTCTGCATTATGCCTGAGAGAATTTAAAAGAAGAACAGATATAAATAGAGAAATACATTAAGTTAAATATATATGCTCATACTTATACATACCACTTAAATTACTAGCATTTTGTTATCCCAAATAAAGGCATTCATTGTCTATAAAATTAATATTCAAAACAATTTGAAGAGAAAATATTGCATTAGTCTCCTGTAGTCTAGTATAAAATATGAAGGATGTATTTCTGCAAAATAATCTTAGATGTTTCTGTATGCTTTTTTCTGTGCAAATCAGAAAATCCATCAAAACTATTTTCTCTAAAAAGCAAAAATGGATTTTATTGTCAAATATTATCTTATTATTATGTAGGGTGAACATTAATTTTATCCTAAATAAAACTAAACAAAAATCATGGTTCCATTGATATAGCACATAATATTTAATACAATTATTTATGTAAGTTAATTACTAATTTATGATGAATACATAAAATGCACACAGGGTTGGGATGGAGACAGGATAAAAGAGATGATGAATTATTTTTAAAAATGTAAGATTTCATAAATCTTTTACATAGGAAAATATTCATTAAAAATAAAATGGCCAAACATTTAATATGTAAACACTTATAAAATGTAATATATGTCACAATACACTTAAATAGTTGCATATGCATATATATATACAACTAATTTTGATTTTGAGCATAATTTACTAGATATGATTCACTACATTAAGAATAGTAAGTAGTGACTCCTAAAATACATGTGCATTATATATAATATATGTGTACATGTATATATTTTTTTTTTTTTTTTTGGTTTTTCGAGACAGGGTTTCTCTGTAGTTTTGCGCCTTTCCTGGAACTCACTTCGTAGACCAGGCTGGCCTCGAACTCACAGAGATCCGCCTGGCTCTGCCTCCCGAGTGCTGGGATTAAAGGCGTGCGCCACCACCGCCCGGCCCTAAGATATTTTAGAAACATTATTGCTGTGGGATGTTCTGTATGGCAAATGTGTTGCTGATTAGTCAATAAATAAAACACTGATTGGCCATTGGCTAGGCAGGAAGTGTAGGCGGGACAAGGAGGAGAATAAAGCTGGGAAGTGGAAGGCTGAGTCAGAGAGACACTGCCAGCTGCCACGATGAGAAACAGCATGTGAAGATGCTGGTAAGCCACGAGCCATGTGGCAAGGTATAGATTAATGGAAATGGATTAATTTAAGCTGTAAGAACAGTTAGCAAGAAGTCTACCACGGCCATACAGTTTGTAAGCAATATAAGTCTCTGTGTTTACTTGGTCAGGTTTGAGCGGCTGTGGGACTGGCAGGTGAGAGAGATTTGTCCTGACTGTGGGCCAGGCAGGAAAACTCAAGCTACACATTATAGAGTATAAGGATTCAATATGGATTTTCAAAAAGTCCTTAGATATTTATTGTCCCTCCCAATATTCACATAATGGGGGAGATAATGTCCCAAATAGACATTTTATGGCACCTAAACACCAGTGCCAGAAATGGGTTATGTCATTGATCCAGGGGGTGCCAGAGACCCCTCACAAAGCTCTCAGTCCATTGCCAAAGCTACTGATTACTGTCTGTAATGGCGGAGCCCCAGTGCTGAAGACACAACCTGTTAGTTTCATTGAATGTGAGGAAATCAATCTGGACCCCAACTAGCAGTTTCACCCATGCTAAATAGCATTCATCGCATTCAAAAGTGCTTTGTGTACTACCATTGAAGAAAATTAATCATCAATTTTAGCCAGCTACAGACCCTGTGACCTACATCAGAGACCTGCCTACAAAAATATGTTGATAAAACAGTGGTATGAATGTTATCAGTGTAACCAACCACTTTTTTTTTTTATTGGATTTAAGGCCTAGTCTGTAAGAGGGAACCCATGCCAACACTGTTGAAATGGCTAAGCACCTAAAAATAGATAGGTTTTGGGACTAGGGGGAAAACCTACTACTACTGTTCTACTAAAGAAATACAACAACAAAATTATTCCTTATGACATATAACTATAGATTAGTGCCTTGCTCAGTCCTCATGAAATAAACTTCTTCTTGGAGTAGATGGCAATTGACACAGACCCATAACTGGACAACATTCAGTTGAGTTAGAATCTTTGGACCATTCAGTCCAATTTTTTTTTTAATAAAGTCCCTCTCCTCAAGGCTCAGGAATCTGAGGGAAACAGGAGGTGGAAAGATTGTAACAGCCAGAGGTGACAAATGGCTTTAAGGCAACAGTGTCTGATACACATATGAACACCCAGAGAGTATGGCAGTATGCACAAGACATGCATATTTTCAAACCAGAAAGTCACAGCATTATGAATGGAAGCTGACACAAATTCCCACACCTAGTCAAGAAGCTCTTTATAACTGATATCTTCTGGAACAGGGAAAATCAGTTTTCTCTAATGGAGTGCCTCCTGATGTTTCAACCGCACTTCTGGGCAGGCCCCATGCATCAGGCCAATATAAAATGGGCTTCATTTTTCTGTTTTTTTTTTTTGTTTGTTTGCTTGTTTTGCTATTTTATGACTTATTGGTTTTCTTTCTCTTTAGTTTGTATGTTTTGACTTTAAATTTTTGTTCTTTGTTTTCATTTTCTTTTTATGAGAGAGAGAACATGAAGTTGGGTGAGTAGGAAGGCAGAGAGGATCTGGAAAGACTTGGAAGAGGGAAAATAATACATCAAAATATACTGTATGAAAAATTTAAATGAAAAAATTTAAAGAACAGTAGAGTGTATATAACTCTTCTCTGAGTCTTTGAAATGTTCAAAGTGCCATGTACTGCTATCTTTGGATTCCGTGGGAAGTAAGTAGGCACTGGGAAATGAGAAGGGGGTGAAGGAAATGACCTGCAGATCATTTGTACTAAAAGAAAAAATTCACCTGCTTAGTTGAGTCACACCATGATATACTATTTGAAGTTATTGTAAAGTGTGTTGATTCTTTGAATCCTTTCTCAGCCCATTTATCATTTGTATATGAAGCACTACTGATTTTTTTTAGTTAAACTTATATCCAGCCACTTGACTAAAGGTGTTTATGACCTGTAGGAGTTCCCTGGTAGAATATTTGGGGTCACTTATATATACAGTCATATCATCTGCAACTAGTGATACTTTGACTCTTTCTTTCCAGTTTGTATCCCTTTGGTTTCCTTCAATTGTCTTATTGCTATAGCTAGAACTTCAAATAATACATTGAATAGGTACATAGAGAATGGACAACTTTGTATCATTCCTGATTTTTAGTGGGATTGCTTTGAATTTCTCTCCATTTAATCTGATGTTGGCAATCAGTTTGCTATATATTGCTTTTACTATGTTTAGGTATGTCCCTTGTATCTCTGATATCTCCAAGGCTTTTAATATGAAATAGTGTTTGATTTTTTTGTCAAGGACTTTTTCAGCATCTAATGAGATGTTTGCATGTTTTTTTTCTTTCATTTTGTTTATATGATGGAATAAATTGACAGATTTTCGTATGTTGAACCATCCATGAATCTCTGGGATGAAGCCTTCTTGATCATGGTGGATGTCGTTTTTTGATGTGTTCTTGGATTTGGTTTGCTTACATACATATAAAATTGGTTTTTTGAGACAGGGCTTCTCTGTGTAGCTTTGCGCCTTTCCTGGAACTTGCTTTGGAGACCAGGCTGGCCTAGAACTCATAGAGATCTGCCTGGCAGCAATGGCTGAGTGGTTTGCTAATATTTTGTTGATCATTTTTTCATCAATGTTTATGAGTAAAACTGGTCTGTAATTTTTTTTCTTTGTTGAGTCTTTATGTGGTTTGGGTATCAGGGTAACTATGGCCTCATAAAAAGAGTTTGGTAATATTCCTTCTCTTTCTATTTTGTGAAATAATTTGAGGAGTATTGGTATTAGCTCTTCTTTAAAAGTCTGGTGTAATTATGTGTTAAAACTGTCTGGCCCTGGCCTGGTTTTGATTGGGAGACTTTTTAATGAATGTTTCTATTTTCTAAGGGGCTGTAGGTCTATTTAAATTGTTTATCTGATCTTGATTTAACTTTGGTAAGTGGTGTCTATCAAAAATTTGTCAAATACTTTTAGATTTTCCAGTTTTGTGGGGTACAGGTTTTTGAAGTATGACCTAATGCTTTTCTGGGAGGATGCTTGCTCAACTATGTTCATGGCAGCTTTATTTGTAATAGCCAGAACCTGGAACCAATCAAGATGCCCCTCAACTGAAGAATGAATAAAGAAACTACTGGTATACTTACTCAATGGAGTATACTCAGCTGTTAAAAAGTGATACCATGAAATTTGAAGGCAAATGGATGGAATTAAAAAAAATCATCCTGAGTGAGATAACCCAGACCCAGAAAGATAAGCATGGTATGTGCTCACTCATAAGTGGATTATTAGCTGTAAAATAAAGGATGACTATGCTGCGATCCACACACCCAGAGAGGCTAGGTAACAAAGAGGGCTCAAGGGGAGGGATGTCCAGATCTCCTTGGGAAGGAGAAATGGGAAACATTTTGTGTGTAGACTTCGGGCAGGTGGGGATGCAAACATGAATGATCAGGTTGAGGGGTAAGGGGGAAAGTATTGTAAGAGATTACTGGAAAGAGGGGCATTTCAGGGTCAGGTAAAAACCTGGAGCAAGAGAATCTCCCAGGAATCTGCAAGGATGACCCCAGATAGGACTCCTAGCAATAGCAGATATGTAGCCTAAATTGGCCATCTCCTGTGACCAGGTAAGATTTCAAGTGGAAGAAGTGGGAACCAACCCCGTCACATAACCTTGGACCTACAGTCTGTCCTGCCTATGGGATGTGTTGGGGTCAGGGTAGCCTAGAGATTGAGGGAGTGGCCAACCAATGACTAGTCTAGCCTAAAACCCATGTCAGGAGAGTAAGCCAATCCCTGACACTGCCTGGAGCACCAAGACTCCCTACAGGCTGGATGACCTCGAGACCTAGGATAGAACCAAGCATGACTGGAGGGAAAACATAGCAATGAAATGATGCCTAAATATATTCTGCTATATTCATAGATTGGTTCCTAGCCCAATTGTCATCAGAGAGGCTTCATCCAGCAACTGATGGAAACAGATGCAGACCCACAGCTAAACATTAGGAGGAGCTGGGAGAATCCTGCAGAAGAGGGGGGAAAAGATTGTAGGAGTCAGAGGGGTCAAAGACACCACAGGCAAACCCATAGAATCAACTAACTTGGGTTCCTAGGAGCTGACAGAGACTGAACTGACAACTAGGGAGTGCTGTGGATGTTGTCCTGTATAAATAAAACACTAATTGTCCAGTGGCCAGGCAGGAAGTATAGGCCGGACAAGGAGAGAGGAGAATTCTGGGAAGTGGAAGGCAGAGGAAGGAGACACTGCCAGCCACCGCCATGACAAGCAGCATATGAAGATACCAGTAAGCCATGAGCCACGTGGCAAGGTATAGATTTACAGAAATTGATTAATTTAAGATATAAGAACAGTTAGCAAGAAGCCTGGCATGGCCATACAGTTTGTAAGCAATATAAGTCTCTGTGTTTACTTGGTTGGGTATGAGCGGCTGTGGGACTGGCCTGTGACAGAGATTTGTCCTGACTGTGGGCCAGGCAGGAAAACTCTAGCTACAAATGGCGCCCAAAGGGTTGTCAAGAGTTTCCACCTAAAACCTGAGTAAAAAGATACTAAAACAGAGCTAAAAACAGTTCCTATTTGTCTCTTTCCAGTTAGTGGCAGCCTGCGTGTTTGACCTACTATCTACTATGGTGGGTTTCTGGCGTGCATGCTCGAAATGCAGTATGCTGGGAATGAGGCCTTTGCAACTGGTGATATTTTATTTGTACTGAAATGTGATTTTATTTGTATGCTAATAAATAAAGTTGCCCAGGGGTCAGAGCTATTAGCAAGCCATAGTGAAAACTGGGCGGTGGTGGTGCACGCCTTTAATCCCAGCACTTGGTAGGCAGAGCTAGGTAGATCTCTGTGTGTTCAAGGATACAGACAGCATTGGAGACACACACCTTTAATCTCAATACCAACCATAGAAGACCTGGAGGTCTGTACAGACAGGCAGTGACGAGGCGGTCATGTGGTTGGGTTTACAACCAATGAGAAGGCAGAACAGAAAGTCTTTATAAAGACAAACACACAGGAAGTAGCTCTCTTTCGAAGAGGTAGGACCACTGCGAGAGGAAGGGTAAGGTTTTTAGCTCTTAACTCTGACCTCTTGGCTTTCTTCTTTGCATTGGTTCTGTGTTTCTTATTGAATAAGATGGTTACTTCTACAAGGGAGCCTTCATGGAACTGACCTAGGCACTCTGCATGTATGTTATAGTTGTGTAGCTTGGTCCTCTTGTGGGACTCCTATCAGTGGAAGCAGGGGCTGTCTTTGACTCTTTTACTGGATTTTGGGACCCTACTCATCATGCTGGGACATCTTACCCAGCTTTAATATATGGGGAGGTGCTTAGTCTTACTGGAACTTGGTATGCCATGTTTTGTTAATATCCACAGAAGACCTACCCTTTCCTGAAGAGAAATGGAGGAGGATTGGGTGGGTGGGAGCAGAGTGGTGGGTTCAGAGGAGGGACTGATAGGAGAGGAGGGAGAGGAAAGTGTGGTTGGGGTATAAAATGAACTAATAAACAAGTAAAATAAAAATTTCTTTACATTTCATAATAAAAATCGCAAAGCAAGGTTTTCAGATTGATGACTATAAAATGTACAAAAATCCTGGGCAGAGAAATACCCCAGGTTTTACTTCCATTTAATATGACTTGAGTATGTGTCTACCTTCAGTTTCTATGTTAGAATTTTAATTCTAAGCTGATGGTGATAGAACATGGAACTTTGGGCAGCTGACTAGAATCAGGTAGGAAAGACATGGTTAGAGAGGTCCCAGAGGTTGCTTTAGCACCTCCAAATATGAGGTCCCAGTGAGAAGACAGTGGTTATTGATCCAGCAGAACTTCACCAGACACATATATTTGTGGCTTAATCTTGGACTTTTCAGATGGTAGCACTATAAGAACTAAGCTTCTGTTGTTTATATGACATCATTTACCAACAGTTGATTACCATTTCCTTAATGGGCTAATGCAGAGACACACAATTGGACAGAAGTGTTTGGTTTTATTTTGATAAGTTTAATTTTGAGTGAAAAGGAATTTTTCTCAAAAAAAAGCCATTGAATCATTGCCTATGAAATATCTCTTTTCTTTTTCTAAAAATTGTAGAGACTTCACATACAATGAGATTTTTGTGTCAACTCTAATTCTTGCTCTTACATGTTCTCCTTAAAACTTTCTTCTTACACAGTTGTATGTGAGCTTGGTACCATATTAATATTAGCTGTCAGAGAACTACAGTCATTTTAAAGATCTCATAATAAAACACACATAAGGCTCTACATAATTAATCCTAAATGTTCTCTCTTTTAAAGTGTCAACATCATCTGTGCATATATATATATATATATATATATATATTTTTTTTTTTTTAAAACCTCAAGATAGAGCTAGGCAATGAGAAAATTTACAGGATTGATTTAAGATAGCTCTTCTGAAAATAAACTTGATCATCAAGGCCATTTTTTTGTTCAAACCTCTCAGTACACAAAGCTAAGATATTTACAGCAAGTTACTATGGCTGTGGGCAAATTAACATGATCAGTACTTTTAAGAGAAACAAACTTGACTGTCTTATTTATGAATCTTCTCAAAAATCTGTGTTAATTAGCTTCCCTCCCACGCTTGACTGCTGCTCATTTCTATGATGTACTGAGAATCTCACTTACTATTAACTTCATTTGGAAATTATGTGTGGCCTCAAACACATTGCCTTCAAAGTTTTTTTAAACATAAATTTTTTACATACTACTTGTACAAAGGCACAGTAGTAGAAAGTTCAGAAGCTCTTTAAATATAAGTCTTTGAGAATTTCAATATAATATATTTTGTTTATATTCACCCCCAATCGTCCCCCAATGCCTCTCAGATTTACAATCAACCTTCGAATCTCATCTCAACTCTGTGTCTTCTTTCTATGTAAATAATCCACCAAGTCCTGTCAGTGCTGCCGATACACTCGTGGGAGTAGAACCATCATCTGAGCATAGTCAGCATACCAGGGACCACACCCTTAGAGAAAACTGACTCTGCCACCCCCAGAAACCATTAATTATCTATAGCTCCTCCGTTATGTATGGGGTTCTTGAGTCTCTGCCCCCTTCATGCTAGAACATTGACTGGCTTGAATTTGTGTAGGTCTTATGCAGGCAACCATAGTTTCTGTGCCGTCATGGATGCAGCAATACTGCTGTGTTCAGGAGTCATCATTTCATTCTGGCCCTCTATAACCTCTAGCTCTTACGATCTTTCTATCCTCTCTTCTGAGATAGCCCATGAGCCTTGTGAAGGAGATGTGATACACATGTCCCACTTGTGAATGAGCATTCCACTGACACATCCTCTGTACTTTTATTATTTGTGAGCTTCTGCGTTAACTATCACCTTGTGCACAAAGAAACTTCTTGGATAAGGATTGAAAGCTACATTATTTTTTGGATATAGAGATACGAATTTACAAGACTGACTGATAGTATGTCCCTTTGGCAGAATGATACTAGTGGGTTTCTTTTAAAGGTTGGAAGAATCTATTCGCTTAATTAATTTAACTAAACATCAAAATTGTCAAGAACTTTGAATAATATAAACAGAGTTTTTCTGGTGGACAAAAGCAATAACATAATATAAATGCTTTTAAATGAATTTTCATTATACTCTCTTTTATCTGTCCTTGCTAAATGGATATTCACAACCTAAGAGGAAATCTGAAATTTATAGTGGGGGAAAAGTAATGTAGATGTAACAGAATTCTTTGCATGTGTGGCCACAAGCTTCAGTGCATATATTTTTATGAGCTGACTTGCACAAGGTGACCTGGGAGGAACAAATGGGTGTTCGGGTTCTAAGCAGAAATGTGGAGTGTGAAACAGAAAGAGGTCACTGTGTCTTCTACATCTCCATTAGCCAGTCTTGTCAGGTTATCACTCCTTGAGAACAGAAAGTCCAGTTGTTACTGCATGGCACTGTCTGAATGAGACTAAAACACAACCCAGTTTGAAAAACAAGATCCAGATGGAAGACATCAGCATATTATCCATTTCTTTATGCATCGGTGTAGGAAGAACTAAAGAGAACCTAGTCCATTTTAAAATAAGTGACATTTTGATCATTCCAAACCAAAAATAATATTGTAATTAAGACATTATTAGTAAATATTATATTTTTCATTTTTTATATTAACCATTAACAAGAAGACCAAAGTGAAAAAAATAAAAACAAGACTAATTTGGAACACCTGTGCAGGATCACAAATAAATAAAAATAAATGGACTACAGGGATCTTGATTCTTCTTACTGGGCAATGTATCAATAAAATATGAGTATTATTTTTAAATGATCTCAGTCCTGTCTGCCAATCTTATGAGTGTGGGGAATTCTACACTGCCAAAAGAAATGACAACAGCCTGCAGGTGTCTTAGGCACAGAATTTCTGTAATGGTATCGCAGAAACCTTGGTAGGTATCATTAACTATACATTACAGATGAAAAGATCACATCTACAGAAGAGTTTGCAATGATCCTAAGATTATTCACACACAAAAACCACCAGCTCATATTTTAAATCAAAGTAAACTTCTTTTCCAAAGTAATATAAATGAGTATAAAGATGTGTCTTTTGTTCTTAGCTAATAAGAAAATCTTGTCTCTTCTACCAGCTACACCTCTTTATAGCATCATTTCTTTCAGTGTTGAAACCATGCTGTTATTTCTCTTTTTAACAAAAAGAGAACAAAAATCTTTTCTTGGGGAACAAAAAAATACACAGTGAAAAATGTCATGGCTAAAACCTGAAGAGTAAAAATACTTATGGAAGCGAATGTGGCATCTAGGTTTGTATTTCCATTATGTAAAGCATTAAATTTTAGGAGCAATAACTGAGAACTTAACAGAGTTCAGATTTTGAATGTTTTATAAGTTTAATGTGACAATTACATCCTAGACTCATCAAAAGTATAGATTAATAAAAACTAAAGATCTCAGAAAATTATAACTGTTGGAAAAATAAACAGAAATACAGAGATCCTAGAAGTATTTAAAGTTTCCTTGGAATCATCTATTTCTGAGATTATATTGGAATATGGTGATCCTAGATACTGACAAACTACCATTGTAAGTAAAAGCATGTAACAATGCAACAACCATGTAGGGAGAAAGAATGAACCAACACCCTAGGTCTCCAATTATCTATCTGTCTGTCTGTCTATTATCTATCTATCTATCTATCTATCTATCTATCTATCTATCTATCTATCTATCTATCTATCTATCTTTTTTCTCTCTTTCTCTCCCTCCTTCCCTCCCTCCATCTATCTATCTATCTATCTAAAAAGATGCATATGTATGATGAGAGAAAGGACTAATAATAAAAATCAGGATAATAATATCACCATTGTGAATACTGTAAAATTCCAGCAAGGGGTTTACTTTTATTTACCAACCAAATTAAAAAGATACAATTTTAAAACAAATTAAGTTTAAGAGCTCAAATGTCTTAACAACAGATTAGGCACAACTTATAAGAGGATCAGTCATTTGGAAAGCAGAATAAAAAAAATGTATAAAAGGCAACATGGAAGGATAATAAAATGACAACAAGAGAACAGAGTAAGAATTATTGCCAGGAAACTGAACAGCTATGAAATAGAAAAATAAGGAGGATGATTGGAGAACTCAGACAGAAGCAGTAACTAAAAGATTCATTGCTGAAGTTACCCTGAAACTAAACATATTGAGCTGCAGACACACTACATACTAAGATTTCTAAGAACTATTTACAAATGATCTTGATGTATGTGCAGTGTGTCATAAAAACAGGCATGAGAAAGAAAATTATAATTTTATTACTATTAATATTATTTATGTTGAAGATAAAGTCCAAGGTCTCAAGCATGCTAGAAAAGCACTGTACCACTGAGCTATAGTATAACAAGTCCAAATGAACAATATTCATTTCTATACAAAACTTATCTTTATCATACAATCACTTATTTTTACTAAGCACTTTAATAGTTCTATACTTCACATTCTTCTTGACGCCTGTAGCTTCATGAAGGCTGATTATCTCATGGGTAATGAATAGGATACTTGGTAGTTTGGGCATGGGCTGATTTCAGCTGAAAGAATCAAAAGGCCATAACATAGCTAATTAACTCACTAATTTGTAGTTTCCTAATGACTTATTTATTTTAAAGAAAACTAATTAAATGTTTCAGAGTACATAGAAATTGCTCAGAATTGGCTTAACAGTTCTCATTATGTATTGAGTGCCAGGAATAATTGAACAGAAGGCCTCATGGAACAGTGATTAAAGGCTCCAGATGCACAGCCAGGAGCCTTCTATGTGTTCCTTTCCTGTCACTAACTAGTTGTTGGGCCTTGGGCAAGCCAGACATGCTTTTACCAGTATGAAAACAGTAACTTAAAAGCAATACACATTTTTCTCCACAGAAAAGTTTAATGAAACAAGAGGCAAAACATATTAAAACATCAAGAAATTATGATAGTTTTCTGTTTGTGTTTAGCACCATGACTCTTTGGTTGAAGTCAAGAGAAATCACCTAAAGTTAATTCATGTAAAATGTCCTGGGTGCCTAGAGTGGTATCTGGGAAGCTGAGTAGAGAAAAAGCAGAGAAATCTCAGTAATGAATGAGTAACATAAGCAGAAAGATAATCAGATTGACTCATCCCTGGCCATGAATGTAATTACTAGTTGAAACTGCTTCAGCAAGGGAGATTCAAAGTCACATTAAAAAGAGGTCTGCCGAAATGGGCATTAACTAACATTCTTTTCTACTCACCTTTTTATAAATTCTCATTCATGACATTGAATCTGCTATAACTCAATGACTAAATCTTCACATAAAAACATTTTTGAGTTTAGATTGAATTTTTTTCAATAGATGGATTTAAATGGGTTTTGCTTCTGTAGTATATCTTAAATAATTCAAAGTGAATCTATCTGTATAAAGCTCTGAAAATATGTAAGGAGGGTGGCTGTAGTTCAGAATTTTTAGACAGAAAAATGCTTTAAAGGACAGATGACAAGAAAAAAATGTACCAGTCCATCTAGATGTAAAGACACATAAGAAATGCCAGAGGATCAAAAAGGTTAGTGAAGTTGGAGTAGAGCAAAGGTGTCAGCACAATGCCAAGAGAGGCTGGAGAGTGTGATGAGTACTAAATTACTCAGGGATAAGGAAGAGAAGAATTTAGGAGATCCATAAAGAGCTTTCACAGAAATTAAAATTTATTTCTACCTTATGTGAAGTAGAGGAATTTTGCAATAATTATAGTAATTTTAAAAATATGTAACTTTTGACATGTCGTTCTTTTTAATGGCTGTCCTAATTTACTCCATCTTAATGTTGACTGGATTAGTGACTGAAAGATGGCATACAGTATTTTGGTTAAGTCATGAAATGTATTGTTACTTCTACCCTACAGAGTGATGGATTACTCTCTCTGGGAAAGCAGGGGATCCTGCTGTAGAGATACTGAATAAGTTAGATGGAAGAAATTAAGAGTTGCTCCCATAGACCTTAGCAACTCCCCAGATGGAGTCTCACCCAGAGCCAAGATACCATGTGGCTATAGTTGTGGCTGATGATTTGATGTAATTTCAAGAGAAATTAAGCTAAGATACCTGATTAAACAGTTTAACAACCTTGACCCACAGAAACTATGAGGCTAATGAAATGTGTTGCTATTTTAAGCCACTTACATTAAGGGTAATGAACAATTACCAAGACATTTCTTTGCAAGCACAATAGGTTGAGGTGGAGATTGAAAATAAATCTTTACTATATCATATGATTTGGTGTTATATATTGTTTTTTTTCTTTTAATCAAACAACTAGTCTATAGGAGAACTGCTCAAATAAAGATATAGTTCTTTGTAAGACAAATTGCTAAATGGTCTTATTAATAAAAAACCCAGACCTCGATATTGGGGTGAAAACTGAGAGATCAGAGGAATAGGACAGCCAACCTCACCTTACCAACTCCTCAGCCTCCAGAGAGGACTACTTCCTGTGTACTCACACCTATAAACCTTTCTGTGTCCTGCCATCTTACTTCCTCTCTCCCCCGCCAGCTACATCACTTCCTCTTTCCATCCAGCTCTATCACTTCCTGCCCGTACAGACTTCCAAACCTCTGTGGTTAACTAATGCCAGCTGCCATGCCTGGCTTTGTTCCCAGTGTGGACTTGAACTCTCAGAATCCGAATAAATCTCTGCCTCTCGAATGCTAGTATTAAAGGCATGTGCTATCACTGCCTGACCTCTAGGTTTAATATAGTGGCTGGATGTTTCTTCTGATCCCCAGATAAGTTTTATTGGGGTGCACAAATAAAATATCACCACAGTTCTTGCAAATATGCTTCTGAAAATATGATTACTCAACTGCTAAAATTAGTACTGTCTCAGAGACCAATAAAAACATCTGCTATTTGAGTTAGAACATCACTGAATATTTGCAAGGATAGGACAGCAAGTCTGAATGCTATGTTATCTTCCCTCTTGAGATTTCTACTCAAGTTTATGGCCCATGTTCTTATTTCATATAAACATTTTTTGAAGTTATATTTTTCTTTGTCTAAGAATATTGATTTTAATTGGATTTTTACAATAATTAAATTAAAGTTTATAAATACAGGCTGGAGATATCAGTGGAAGAGCATATTTATAAAATCTAAAAATACTTTGTTTCAATCCTCACAATGAAAAGCATAAGCCAAAATCAAATTATAAACTTAAATCTATAGCTCTGCAAAAATATATGATTAAACTAAATGTTTTATGTGTGAGACTTTCAAATTATATTTAATACCCCCCTACAGAATAAAACAAATTTTCAAAACTCTTAAACTAAACTAAACAGAAAAAAATACTATGAACGCTTAGAATGTGAGGACTTGGGAAATGACTTAGTCTGTATTTACTGTGCAAGCATTAGGACTTGAGTTTGAATACCACCACACACCCAAGCCTATAATCTCAATGCCGACGAAATAGAACTTGATAGCCCTTGGGCCTACACACCAGCTTGCACTGCAGAATCATTTCAATCCTTGTTTAATCAAAGACCCTGTCTCCACAGTGGTGGAAGCCTCAGGAGAGGGCTCAGTTGGTAATAGTTTTAACCATGCAGATGTTAAGATATGAGTTTGAATCCCCAGAATCTTAGTCAAAGCTAGAGGCCATAAAATGAGTACGAATAATCCCAGTGCTTCTATGGGGATATGGGAAGCATGAAAGAGCATCCTAGAAGTTTTTGGGCAAACAACAAAGAAACCCTGCCTCAAACAAGGTGAAAAGCAAGAACCAACACGCACAGTTATTTCCTGAGATCTATGTAAGTGTGGTAGAAGTGTTGTGGTGTGAACACGCCCACATTCACAGATGTGGCTACATACATACATACATACAGAGGAAGGAGGGATAGAAAAAGAGAATGAAGGAGGGAGGGAGGGAGAGGGAGAGGGAGGAAGAGAGAGAGAGAGAGAGAGAGAGAGAGAGAGAGAGAGAGAGAGAGAGAGAACATAAAGGATAGAGTTTTAGAGTCATACATATGTATTATATCTTCCCTCAGGCCTCCACACCCACAGGCACACAAACACACACACACAAATACAAAAAATTCAAAGATTACAAAGGTAAGACAACAAAAGCGCTTGTGTTTCCACATCATGTAAATAACATAAATGTATATGGCTGAAATAACATATATGTATATGGCTTCTTATGTATAATTCATTTATGTATATTCAAAAATATGCCTATATTCACATTATTGTAACTATGTGGTATCAACACTTTTACTGTAAACTCTGCATGCAGTAGAAAGTAAAGTCTTCATGGCCTATAACTGTACATTATAATGGATGAAGCAGACAGATAAATGAAGAGGAAAATTGGAGAGTATTCTAAGACTCAAAGAAAAGCTATCAATGTGATAAAATGGAAACTTTATGAGAGTTTATATTTGATGAGATGTTCAAGGAATATTTTATAAGAAACTGAATTGTGAGCCAAATATGGGGTAGAGAGAAGGATATTCTACATATAGGGAATGGCTACTCGAAGTTAATGATGCTGTGAAAATTCAGCCCTCTATAAGAAAGGGTGGTATAACATGATCTCTTACTTCACACCACAGATATAAGCAAATTTCAAGTAATTTAACAGCTCTAAAAGCAACTAAATAGTAAATAAAATATTTGAACTACATTGAGAATACGCATGAACAATCATTTGTCTTGAAATGCATGTTAAAATAATACTAAGTCAGCACTCGGGAGGCAGAGCCAGGAGGATCTCTGTGAGTTTGAGGCCAGCCTGGGCTACCAAGTGAGTTCCAGGAAAGGTGCAAAGCTACATAGAGAAACCCTGTCTCAAAAAACCAAATAATAATAATAATAATAATAATAATAATAATAATAATAATGTGACGGGAGGTATAAGTTTATCTAAGAAAACAACAGAAAAGACACACAAAGAACAATCACCTTCAAGTTCCTGAAGACAAAAAGCAGAAAATAATCTATCCCTGAATGTGTACATCTTATCATATAGATAATATAATGAAATTGATAAAATATTTATTTTTTCAGAATAAAAGTAATTCATTTAAGTTCAGAGTAGGTTGAACTAATGGAGAACGATGTTCACTTACTTTTAGTAAAACTGTCAAAAATTAAAAATAAAGAGATCCTCCCAAAAGATCTTGCAAATGACAAATTAGTTTTCTCAAAACAGAAGCTCACTAAGGACATAAACCACTCTTAAAGGAAAGATCCATGATTAGCAGTAGATAGGCAACATAAAACAAACTCCGCTGCATCTTTGGAGGTTCTTTTCCTCACGATGTTTTTGTTGTTGTTTGTTGGTTGGTTTTTAATCCTGCAGGCCCTTTGTGTATGTATCATCGCTTCGAGTTTAGTGGTTTTCTGGGATTCCTACATATACTACAATGTGTGTCTCTGCTTCTACATGTCTTTCTTGTGTTTTATTGTGTGTTTCTTCTGTTTGTTTATATGTTTTGTCTTATTTATAATAGTGGTTTTGTTTGTTTTATCTTTTTCTTTATTTCATTTTGTTTTATTATTATTATTCATATTCCTGTTTTTTTCCTAAGGGAAGACAAAAAGGGTGTGGATTAGATGGGAAGGGAGGGGGGATCTGGAAGAAGTCGGGGGAAGGAAAACTACAATCAGAATATATCGTATGAAAAAAATCTATTTTTAATAAAAGAAAAGTAAATAAAAAATGTATATGTAAATGAAATAAAAATCCATGTAGAAAGAACAATCATATAAGCAAAAATAAAATCTTCTAAAGAAAAATCCAGAAGACTGAAACAAGAATGGCTTTTATCTTTTTAACTATCATTTGTGGATGCTACAAGATAATAAGTTAAATTTTATATGATTGAAAATTATTTTTGCTCAGTACTTTTACACAAGAATTCAGTATAATCTTTAAATCAGGTGGAGAAACAATTAAGCAGCCATAACATAAGTCATTTACCAGCTCCCTGTGAAAACTCCCTCTGGAAAAGCCTTTGGACTGTGGTTAGAGTAAACTGAGAAAGCAGACCAAGGAAAAGAATCAACAAAGGAGCTTATCTAACTTAGAAAACCAGATTGTGATTTCCATAGACAGTATCAACTCAAAAAGCCTTACGGAAACCATTTGCTAAGGAGTATACTGACATACATATTTCAGAGGGGAAAAAAACTATATTTCAAAGAAAAATGATAGGTTGAGAGTCTAAGAGAAATGCACTACCTGCTGAAAGAGTGGTGTCTTAAGTAGAATTTCTATTGCTGTTCTGAAGCACTGTGACCAAAGTAAACAGGGAAGGAGGAGATTCATTTCATTTTACAGCTTGTAATCTGTCCAGCCTCCGGGGAAGTCAAGGCATATATATGCTCGAGGCAGAAACCTAGAGTCAGGGCTGCCGATGCAGAGGTGGTGAAAGGATGCTTCTACTGACTTGCTCCTAGTGGCTTGTGCAGCCTGCCTTCCTAGACCATATAGGATTATCCACACAGCGATAACATCACTCCTGTGAAATAAAGCCGCACACTGCTGCAAGCCGCAGGAAAACGTAACGGAATTGAACTACGATCACAAAAGCTACTACTTGGAAAGGTCAAGGACTTTTCCAAAGGTCAAGCCATGGCTTAAGAAGTCTTGGTCATATTTAGCTTTTGTATATATATTAACCAATTTCTACAACGATTTTCTCGTATGCTATGTATGCTTCCAAGAACTTGTAACAGTGTATTTTATCTGAAATACCTATCAAGCATCCAAAGCCAAACGATCTCCTGAATTAAGGTAAATTAAGCTCAGATCCTCCTTTCTTATACAGCCTTAGTGGTATTTATACTAACATTACAGACTCCTAACATTTACCTAACCACCTCTAGGAATGTAGTTTGAGCACATCAATTCCCCTTTTCTGATATATTAACCAATTTTAGCTCTCAGTTGACCTCCTCCTTTACCACTCCCCTTTTGGGTTGTTAAAGGAAAGCCTGATGGTCACTGCCTGACGAAAACTCTTGTCTACCTTTATGACCCTGTAAGAATTCAAGCCTGGTTGGAGGAGGTGGGAATGGGGGTGGATTGAAGGGGAAGGTGGGGGGTGGGAGGAGGGAGGACAAATCAGTGGCTGATATGTAAAACGACTAGAAAAATCTCATATATATATATAAAAATTCAAGCCTGGTGACCTTGCTTTAGTTAGAGCACTGCTATTGAATGGGTATATAACTGTAAACCTCAGAGACTGAGAGAGGATTTTGACTGGAGAACTAGATGGAGAACTAGAAGAATGAGTTGGAAGATGAGGAAGAACGAGATGAGAAAGACCAAGATGGGGCAGAACTAAGATGAGAGAATTAAGATAGAAGTTAGAGGGGGCAGCAGATAAAGGTAGAAGGAAATCAGGCAAGAAAGAAGCTAGGCATGAGAACAGAACCGAAGCTGTGTAAATAGAATTTTAATCCAGAGGAATAAAGTAGATGGACAAAAGAACTCGGTGTACTTAGATTCTTTTCCCAAAAATAATTCATGCCGTTTGTAGCTTCTCTTCTGGACCCCTGGGAAGAAGATTATTAAGGCTGTACCACAATAATTTTCTAAAACACACACCATAAATCAAGAAAATATACCACAGGCTTGCTCACTGGCCATTCTGGTGGAGGCATTTTCACAAATGAGGTTGCTTCTTCTGAAAGGATTCTGTGTAATCTGTGTCAAATTGACATAAAAACCTACCCAGCACAATTATTCAATAAAGACAGAAAATAATTATAAAATTAAAGTCAAGCAAAACGTGAACCAATAATGAACAATACAAAGTTATTTAAATGCATGAAAACAATCATCAGAGTTAAAGCAAGCATTTGAAAATACTTCTCTTTAGGAACACAAACATGTGGTATTTTACTTGTACTGAAATGTGATTTTAATTGTATGTTAATAAATAAAGTTGTCTGGGGGTCAGAGCTATTAGAGTCATAGCAAGTGCATGGCGGTGGTGGTGCACGCCTTTAAGGACCTGGAGGGCGGGACATTCAGGCAGTGACGAGGCAGTCACATGTTTGGGTTTACAACCAATGAGAAGGCAGAACAGGAAGACTTTAAAGACAGACACACAGGAAGTAGGTCCTTTTCGGAGAGCTCTCTTGGCTGGAGAGGATCCCTGAATCAGGAAGGGTGAGGCTCTTAGCTCTGACCTCTTGGCTTTCTTCTCTGAATTGGCTCTGTGTTTCTTATTTTATAAGACCGTTGGTTACATCTACAGTTATTTAAATGCATGAAAACAATCATCAGAGTTAAAGCAAGCATTTGAAAATACTTCTCTTTAGGAACACAAACATATGGGATGCAGGACAAAGGAATGCTTTGAAAGTGTTTTTTTTTTAATTTTTTGATATTTTAATCCATATACAAATTGTTCTTTGGAAGAATTTCAAAATAAAGGATTATAAATAGAGCAGAGTTTGCTTAAGATTTGTAGAGTAGACTTTTACAAACAAGAAAAAGTGAAAAGTCTTAAGTGAAAAGGGTTTTTAATACCTGCACTTATTTATTTTCACCTTAAAATATTCCTAGAAAATGTTCAATATGCTAAGTACTGTTTGAAGGACTCTGGATTCTACAATAAATAAATTGAGCACAAATCATCTACCTCATAGAATTCATATTGTAGTCAACCAGAGCATTATAAGCCAGAAATAAACTTCATTTTGAAGATGATATTTGTCAAGGCACTTGCTGGATTCATGAACTTTACCACATTGATATTTGTTATATTATGTTATATCATATTATGTTATAAATGTATTTAAAGCCTTGAGACTGAATAATGTCATGAAAAGATTAAACAAAACAGAAAACAGAAGAAATGGAAGGCTAGAGTCAAAAACAGCCCAGCAAGCCAAGGTGAACACGTGAGGTAGAAGGTCAACCAGTGTAGTAAGGTATCCTGGAAGCCAGTGAAAGCAAAGACATTAAAGAGGAGGAAGCAATGAGTCAGATCACGAAGAGCTGTTATCAGTCCAAGTAGATGAAGACTGAAAATTAACCATTCTATTTTTCAGTATAGAGGTCAGTGTCAGCTGAATGGTGCACTGTTAGGAAATCGGTGGAAGTCAAACTGAATGGACTTGAGAAAACATTGGAGAGCATGTGACACAAAGGGCTTAGCTGAAATGTAACATCATTACAATAGCTCATAATATTGAAAATGTGTGTCTTTTTAAGAAATCACGTTTCATCAAAAGGAAATTTATTAGGTCACTTGTAAAGTAGATATCTAACAGCACATTAATATTTGAGCTATACGAAGGAATTAAAATCATTTAGAGAACAGTTTCCATGGAAGAGTGGATAGAGTGTATAAATGAGCAGTTTATACAAGATAAACACATTTAGCATTCAATAGTTTTCTCAAATTTGGTGGTAACCAGACAGTGTCCATTTCAACAGAGAGTAGATGTCATTATAAAATTGGTAAAAAATTTTGACATCAAAAATTGATGAGTAAGTGGGTAAAAGATAATTTTATTTGAAATGTATGCACTAAAACACAGGATGGATGTAATTGCTCTGGCTGTTTTAAGGGGATATTCTGTGGTTTATCTGAGGCATGCACATCCCACTTTACTCAGAAGCTCGTGGAAAATAAGGGAGGAGAAGAGCTGAGCTCTGTGTGCTTGGATTTTTGTCCTAAACTGCTCAAACAGAAGTCTCTCTTATCTTTACTGTGGTAGATGTGGGTTATAAGAGGGAGAATGACCAGATTTTCCATAGAACTCTCCTCCCCCCCACCCCCCCCTCTCTTAGAGAAAATGAACACAACAGGCAAGTAAGGCAGTGTCTATGCCACCACTAATAAATAATTTCCTTGTCTTTAAAAATATAAAAATCCCCAACTTATTTATATTGAGACGCACTTTTGTAAGTGTGGAATGTGACCTGGAAAGAAGCTTCAGGTTCTTTAGTTACGCTAGGGAGAGAACCAAGGCAATACTGGGGAATAGTTTAGATTTATTCAAAGTATTTGGATTTCTGTACTGACAATCAACAAACCAGGCATTTCCTAAATGATAATTGAAAAAGCAAAATTAAATTCAAATAAACAGTTTGGGATGGTTTTGAATTAAATGCCTATGGTGATGGCACCAAAAGTTATGAATACATATTCAGGATAGTGACAATTATTGCATTAGCTGCTACAACTTCAAACCTACAAAACGGCAGATTTATTTTGTATCCTCCCAAAAGGTCAGAGAAATGTGTGTCAACATTAACTTTTATTTTAAAAACAGTGTGAAGTACTGCTGACTTCTTAAGATGACTTGCATATTGTAGAACATTGTTAATAATTACCATGGCTTTTCTCTTCCTTTGGGGAGAAAATATTTTAGTTTTCTTTTCTTTTTGTCATACACACACAAAAACTTCTTCCTTTAGCCTTGGATCTCTCATCTTTTCAGGTTAGTTTTGAAAGCTGTTTATTCTATTTGCATTCATTTATCACACACAGCTAAGACACATGTGCACACATACCTAATCTCACACTATCCACAAAGTTTTCACCACCTCCATGAATGTTGCATCTTAAAAAGGAGCAGAGGATAGGATCTGCATCTGGAATATGGAATATGGACAAGGTCCACTGAAGCTATAATAGCAACTACTCACAGTTCAGAGTATGGCCTGATCACTGGGAACTAGGTTATGAATTTTGCTTACTAGAATCTTTTTAATTATTTTACTTAAATGGCATACTACTTCAAATTTCCTTCGCTTAGTTGAGCCAGAAGGATTCCTTCTTGACCTGTCACTTACAGAACGCAGCTTATGCCGTATAACTCTGTCAGTCACCACTGTTCATTATTGATATGTAATATAGTATATCATTATATTCTCCAGAAGACTGGAAATTTCTTGTAACTTTCTTCATGGGGAATGAGATGAACAAAGAGCACTAATACACTATTCACTGTAGTTTCTAAAAAACCTTCTAAGATTCTGTTTGATAAAGGGTAGGTTGCTCAAAGTGTAACTCAAGAGAATTTTGTTCTTTAGTACATGTTAAATAGGGTTTTGTTGTTTTTTTTACAAAACAAGATCTTAGAAGATGGTTTCAATAACGTTTTGAATGACTAATGTCAAAACTGCTACATAAAATCATCAGTGAGCAATTGTCTAAGAGCGATGTCTTTGTTCTGAATTTTATCTAAAAGCATACCCCTGAGACTTAAAACATACACAATTCGTTTAAAATGTAAATTTCTTCTTAGTATGACCCAAGTTGATCATATACAAAACACCAAAAACTATGGCAAAAGAAAAATGTTCTTAACCTCACCGATCAGGAGTGACCTGGACTATCCGGGATGACTTTTTGCTTATATTTTAACAGTTAGTGAAATTCACTGAGGAAATACACACAGCAGAAATAATACTAATTTATTTTAAACTTACTGATTGCTGTTTCAACTAAATTTACACCAATGTATACTCTTAAAGCACATCTTAAAAATAAATTCTCAGTGCAGTAAAATTCAAGATATAAAAGCAGGATATTTTAAAGCAAAACACTCGTCTCTCAAATCCCTAATGTAGGAAAGAGATGTGCAGAGAATTTAAAATGGAATCATACTCAAAATGTGTCTTGTAAATGGCACTGAGTCAAGAGAACACTGACACTCAGATTTTCATAGATATTCCCATTTGTGTGACTATGAATGTTTATGTGAATGATACATTGCAGTGAAAGGTGCTGTATTTAAAATGTGTTTAAGACTGACTGAAGATATTTCTTCCTGTGGTTCAGGCAGTCTCACATCTACCTCATTATGATATTCTTTGAAGAAGGAAAAACGAAATAGACAAACTATTAATCAAATTATACCACAAAAGAATTTATGATTAAAAATGCCAAAGACATATATGTATCAATTGATATGGTATTACTAAGTTTCTCAACAATTAAAATTATACTAGAATTCAAGGTTTTTATTGTACTACATTCCTTTTAAGAAGTAAAAGTGAAATAAAAAAGTCACAATCAAGGATGCTCACATTATACTACAAGCTAATAATCACATTATACTTAAACTAGCATACAGTGTTAGTAATGAACTCCCACATCTTCCCACCTCCTCTTTTTTCCAGGACCTCACCTACACCCCTGCCTCTACTCCCTCATCTGATTTTTAAACTTTGATCTACATACATAATTTCTGGGGTGATATGAGATAACTGTTTAGCCCTGTATTATAGAAGTTACCTACTTTAGCATTAAGAGATTTTGTTTTTATTTAATAAAGCATGTCATCTACCCACCACATACAGACTGCTTTACAATAATAGGTTGTTCATGTCAAAATGCAAACAAAACAAAAACTAAACAAAAATAACTCAAGATTATGAGTGAAAATATAGCCCCACATGTATTTCATGCTTTCATGCACA